>NC_048218.1:53641730-53743881 GCF_002007445.2 Ailuropoda melanoleuca
TATGGGTGTGTGTGTGTGTGTATGTGTATACACACACCACCTTGTTTGTATTCATTCATCCTTCAGACATCTGGGCTCTTTCCATGTTTTCGCTATTGTGGACATTGCTGCAATAAACATGGGGGTACGAATCACTATTTTTATATCCTTTGGATAAATACCTAGTAGTGCAATTGTTGAATTGTAGGGTAGTTCTATTTTTAACCTTTTGAGGAACTTCCATACTGTTTTCCAGAGTGGCTGCACCAGTTGCATTCCTACCAACAGTGTAAGAGAGTTCCTTTTTCTCCACATCCTCTCCAACATCTGTTACTTCTTGTGTTGTTAATTGTAGCCATTCTGACTGGTGTGAGGTGGTATCTCATTATAGTTCTGATGAGTTTTCTACTTTTTCTTCTCTTCTTCTTTTCTCCATTTCCTACTTTTCTCCTGGGATCATATAGAGCACTACTGGCCCCCACTACTTCCTGCCAGATAGTTTTCAGCAATTCACTGTCTCTTTCTGGCTAGAACTGAAGCATTTATTGGTCTGTTTGAGTGTATCAGACTGACCCTGGAGGACTGTTAGAACAGTGTTCACATAATATCACAGATGGTTCACCTTTTCCAGTGTTTGGGTTTGTACAGGTATTACTGTGCTGTGTGCTGGGAGGGAAGAGATAAATGGTAAAGGTGTTCCTGCTTTCCTAGTACTGAGCATAGCACTAGTAGACCAATGATTAAATATCAGAGAATGTAAAACTTTATTAGGGGATTTCCATTGAATGCTGGCAATGGTGATTTTCTGTTAATTTGCAGTGTTATTTCAAATACTGGTCATCTTTATGTCTTAACTAAATACTTTTAATAGGGAAGTCGAGATATTTTTAAGTGTTTTGCAAGACACCATTTTAAATGGTAACTTCATATAGTTTTATTTAAATTTAAAACAGTAATGTTATGTACAACATTTCCATTTATTCACCAAGTATGATAAGCTCTGTTCAGTAAGAGTGAAGTCACATTTTGGAGACAGTTGCTAATATAATACAAAAATAACTGGTTGGTCATGCTTACTATGTGTAGGTTCACAACCCTTTCAGGAGCTTTCCTGTTTAATCCAAAATCAGCCCTATATACAGAGAGCAGGGAGAGACCAAAAAGGTAGGCCACTGCAGGTTGGTAGGTGGCAATTTTAATACTAGCAAAGGGAGCTTACATATGAGATTTGTCCTGCACAGTGGCAAGAAGCATGGATCCCTACACCTGCCCTCCAAATCTTTAAAGCTTATAAAGAGGCCCTACCTGGACTCCATCATGTATACCGTGCAGGTATTTTCAACATCACATCACCATCTCAAGATTATGTTGTTGGAGCAGCCTCTAGGAGGGGGAAAGGCAAGCAGAACCCAGTTCTGAAGACAGTGGAGTGAGGAAAGAGTCTCCTAGTGTCAGAGTCTAGCTCACAGGTCAATTGGCAGTCATGTCTTTTTGATCATGTTCCCCAATGCTATGTTTCAAAAAGGACAAAAACAATTCTTCCTGACATTTTGCCTTCTAAATATTTAATGTCATGCAAAAGTCCTACAGCAAAATATCAGTTGCAATGTTTTGTAAAAAGAAAACTCAGTATCTATGAAATTAGGTGGTTAGAAGGAGAAAAGGGACAGATATGGAGAAAACACATTAAAGTTTTATTTTTAAATTCCACTAGGGTCTATTTGAGTATAGTTTTTAGCTAGCTAAGGTTGTAACTGCTATTACAGGCAAAAAAGAAAATTAAAATGGAGAGCAGATTATGCCTCATAAAGATGTAAACAAGAAATGCCTAATAGGAAAGCTTTAACAGATAAAGTATCTCTAAATGTTCTTTTCATTGACCCTGTAAGAGTAATAGTACCACTATTATGGTGCACTAGCTAAGAGCAGACAACACTGTAGTGTAATACAGGGTAAGTTATTTAGCATCTCTGATTATCAGTTTTATCCTTTGCAAAATGCACAATCATAGGTTTGTAATAAGGATTAAATAAGGCAATGTTACAGCATGTGGTAGCACTTGGTGCCCAGTAAACACTAAAAAATGGGGTAGGTTTTTGTAAAAAAAAAATAAATTCTGTGTTTTAATATTCTGAGAAGTTTTTCTTTTTCTTTTTTTTTAAGATTTTATTCATTTGTGAGAGAGAGAGAGCATGAGTGGGGGTATGGGTAGAGGGAGAAGCAGACTCCTCATTGAGTGGGGAATCTGATGCAGGACTCAATCCCAGGGCTCTGGGATCATGACCTGAGCCAAAGGGAGAGGCTTAACTGACTGAGCCACCCAGCGCCCCCTGAGAAAGTTTTCTTTTCATGGATTTCAGTTTGTAGATTTAAATGTGTCTTCTTTTCTTTACCTTGCTAGCTCATGCTATGTGGATTACCTGTTCTTACTTCATCACTAGAACTAATAAGAGAAATGATGTGTTGATTAGATGGCAATGAGCTTTATATCCATAATTCCAAGAATACTGTGAGTGCATTATAAATATTTGTTGAATTAATTAATACCAAAAATTAAGCCAGCCCTTCTTTATTTATTAAAACCACATGAGTTTAACCTGTAGAATGTCTGGATAATGCTTAAGGACTACCAGTTATCTCTAAACCTCGCTCTTCAATATTAAATATAAATGAAAGCTATTGATGTAGATAATTTATCCATGCAATTATGAGTTGGGAATGTTTCCCTTGTTCCATAGGTAGGAAACAATTTAGACATTCTTCATGAAAAGATTACCTCCATTTTTCTTTAAATATTTGCAGTGGAGAGTATTACGCTCCTTATACCTCTGTCCAGTAGGTGATATTCAAGGCTCTGGGCTCATTGAGAAGTTTGAAGAATTATAACACATATTCCCCTGTCTCTAAAAGCTTATGAGACATTTGGAGGCATAAACTATAGGGCTGAAAAACTTCCAAAGCATTAATTGAATAATACACCCAAACTCAACAGATGGAAGAGATAGGGTTGAACAAAGAAGATTTTATAAAGAAATTGACACTCAAGTTGGGCTTTGAGGGAAGGGTAGCCTTTGTCTATAGAGGTAAAGGTAAATGAGAAGAGGAGAGACAGTGAACAAAATAGAGGAAGCAGGAATGGGAATGGTACATTCAGTGTTCTTGAAGTTATTATAAATCTCTTTTCTGTTTAAAATGAGCATTGTTTATTCTTACATGAAGTTTGTTATCAGTGAGCATATCTTAATTTGATGGTGTTTCTGGAAGTGATATGGATATATTGCCACTAAAATATGTTAGGAGGGAAAAACATGATAATGCATGTGAAATAGCCAAAACTAGAATTCAGGCATGACCAGAGGCTCAGTATAATATTTTCCCTTCAGGTTTTCCTTCTTATCTTTGGTTTGGGTTGTATTTATGACTTTTATCCTCCCTGTAGTCTTTCAGTGGAAATCCACGTATTTAAACCATACCAGAAAAATAAAACTAGAGGTGATTCCCATTGAGGGGATTTAGAGGTTGGGTTCTCTTGGAAGCAGATTTTGATGTGAAAGGAAGACTGGAAAAAGTTTGTTAGGAAATGCTCTTAGAATCAACATCTGTGAAAGAGAAGGCAAAGAAGCAGGGTTCAGCTGAGGGAGAACTTCAGTCTTGATGCAGGCTTACTGAATGTCCCAGCTAACCCCGGAGGTTGTTCTAAGGGGGGTGACATTTCTTAGTTAACGCATGTGGTGATGTGGTGAAGGGCCAGGAAGGAGTGGGATTGGGGTTGAGACAGCTTTCTGTAGCTGAGGGCAATTTCTTGAGAGGGCCGAGACCTCCGAGCTGTTAGCACTGTTCCCGTTTTTGAGGAGTAAGTCATTAGTCCTGAGGACGGTCTGGCCAGCACGTCAAAGCATCTCCTGCAGGAGGCAAAGCCATTTTGTGGGGATCTGGATGGCAAAAGCGTTGTTTTGTCTGGATGCAGACTGAGGCAATGTGTGGATCATCCAGGCGATGTCGCCAGTGCTGTCTCCAAGGGCCACTACCACTTCACTGGAATAAAGAGGAGCTGCGGGGCCTGTGTTAGTTGGGCTAACCACAATCCACCTTCCACAATCCGATGAAGTGGCCCAACACGGCATTTTATTTTCTCACTGTTCTGGAGGCAAGATCGGGTTTTTCTGGTGAGAGCTCTCTGGCTTGCAGCTGGTGGCCACTTTCTCACTATGTCCTCATGTGCCTTTCCTTACGACCTCATTTAAAATTAATCACTTCCTTAGAGGCCCCCTCTCCAAATAAAGCCACACTGGGAGTTAGGGTTTCAATGTATAAACTTAGTCATGATGGGAAGGGGGCACAAACATCCATAACAGGGCAAGTTCGCTCAGATTTTCATATATATTTCCTTATGACACTGGAGAAATATAAATTACAAATGATTTTTGCTCCCCTGAAGAAGTGGGTTTTTTGTTTATTTTTTTAACCTTGAGTGAGAAACAAATAGTTAAGCAACAAAAAATAATAGTACTCCCCCACTTTCATCAATCTCTTATAAGTTTTTCCTATATTGCCCTTTGAAAACTGCCTAGAGTGGTTTGTTATTAATATTAAATATTACAAATATTAATTATCATTCATTTACTCAATAAGTATATTTTAAGTGACTACTGTGGACTCCATGCAATTTATATTTAATTTACCACCCATCCTCATTCAAAATTACTGACATACCTTATGAAAATTAGAACAGTCTCAAGTAGTTATTATGTTTAATTTTTAATTTAAAGTGAACTTTTATTAATGCCAGCATTAAAAAGTTTTTTTGTTATGTATAACACNAGTCAGAAAATATTACACCTGCCTTAATCTTTGTTAAAAGTTTAGAACAGACCAGAGGAAGATTACTTTAATGGATTTTTAACTGTTCCCTACCTATATGTGTGACCTACTCTAATTCTTTCCCCATAGTGTTGTCAGATGCACAGTTGGAAAAGAGGAACCTTGATCACATTGGCCCTACTTGAAATCCTTCGACATACCCTGTGGCCTTCAGTGTAACATTCAGTCATTAAGATCGAGTACAAAATTCATCAGGCACCCCACATTACCCTACCCTCCTTTCCTTTAATGAGCATTTATTGAGTGCCTACTGTGTGTCTGGACCTGGGCTCATTGCCAGGATCTGACCACAAGTAAGGAATATAGACCTATGGGATCATTTTCCCCTACTTCTTAGCCCTAATCTCAAGGATATTTAAACAGGCCCTTTTGCCTTTTTGAATAATAATCTTTGTTTCCACCTCTCCTCCTCCCTACTTTTTGCTTGATTCATACTTGCTCTTAAAAATCTGACCAGGCCCCTGCCCACCTGTCCCTCTCTGGGACCCGCAGGCCAGATGCACACACTCTGCATTGCCACATTGTGTTTTGCTCTTTAATAGCTCTTGTGTGATGGGCTTTTCTCTGAGAGGAAAGCCTGTTTTTCATCTTATCCCCAGCAACTTGCACAATGCCTGCCACACAGTAGGTACTTAATAAACTTTAGGTTCCCTCTTCTTTTATCTTAGAGGTTATCCCTTTTATGATCAAATCTTGTTTTTCAGAGGATTACTTTGATGATGTGGATTTTAATCATTCCTGTGGCAAACATTTCTTGAGAATCTGCTATGTGTCAGTCATTACTTTAGGCACATTTCACTCTCCATTTCTTCAGCGACAATGGTGTTGAAGAAACAGCAGCTCAGCTGTGATATTGTCAGTCTTACATCTTGGCAGAAATACTTCTCAGATTCAGATCCACATGACTCCAAAACCCATGCTCTTTTTTTATGCCCTGCATTTTCATCTGGGATACAGAGAATATCCTGTACATTTTATGTTGCAACTAAGAATATCCTGCAGTTTAAATTCTGTCATAATAAACTCCGTAAGACCTCCAAGTTCACTTGTCACTTAATGAGCATATTGTTAAAAATCCCTTTTACAGTCAGGGATCTGAACATAAGAAAACAGGCACTTAGGACTTCTTTTGTTTGTTTGTTAATTAATAATCAGATGGAAAAACAAAATCAGGCTTTGCAGCAGATGGATGAAGGAGAAAGGGGCAATGTGCTCTCAGCCCTTCTCTAAGCTCCCGGATCAAATGCACCAGGAGCTGGTTTGTTGAGAGAAGCTGTTTCGTTTCTCTCCTCAATCACTCTACTAATGGGGGTCTATAGGGAAAGATTTCCACAAGAATGGATGAGGAGGGGCTGAGACAAACATAGAAAAGTTAAGCTATGGCTTAACTTAAATTTGCCGATGTTTGTGCAGCAGATTAAAGATGGCTACAAATTTTGACATTCTTCCCATAGAGAAATGAGGTTTATTTCTCCTTCCCCTGAATTTGAGCAGACTCTGGTTGCTTTGACTGATATGACATAGTAGAAGGGATACCCCCTCACCTCTGTGCTCTCTGTTGCCATTTTATTTTCATCTCAATCAGCATTTCTTTTGTATGTCAGGGAAAGTGGATGTTTTAGGTATTTTATAGCAGGATGAATAATTTCCTCTTTAGGATTTGAAACGCTTAACAGGTGGATGATGTAACGTGTATAGTCTATTGCCCCTCTCCAGCCTGTCCTGTCCCTGTCTGTGGCAGCTTAGTGAAGTGATACAGCTTGAGTTTTTATATGGTATAATTTTTAAAGGATTGCTTTGTATTTTTAACATAATAATGTAATTATGGCCATATAACATATTTTATTATTCCTCTTTACACTTAACATTTTATTATACCCTAAACATTTTCGTACTTCCCATAAACTTAGAATGAACCAAAGGTATATAATATTAACTTTTTTCCTTATAAAATTAACATAAATCCATTAAAAAATTACAAAGTAGAGGAAAGAAAACAAAATTCCAACACTGTCTTTTTTTATAAAGACTTTATTTACTTATTTATTTATTTGTTTGAGAGAGAGTAAGAGAAAGTTCGAGCAGGGGGAAGGAGAGAGGGAGAGAACCCTGAGTGGACTCTTCACTGAGTGTGGAACCTGATGCAGGGCTTGGTCCCATGTCCCGAGATCATGACCTGAGCCAAAATCAAGAGTTGGATGCCCAACTGACAAAGCCACCCAGGCCTCCGAACACTGTCTTTTTTAATGCAATATAGATATCTTTGTGTCCATTTACTTTGCACCAGAAATTGTAAGTATATGGATAAGTATCCATAATTTTTATTTAATTCTTATTTAAATATTTCTTAAATATTTAATATTTAATACACTTAAATATCAAATATTTAATATACTTAATTTAATTAAATATATTAATTAATATACTTAATTTAATTAAAATATTTAATATACTTAAATAATTCTTATTTAAATATTTTTAAAAGTTAATTTTTTGTTTACAGAACAATTAATAACAATGTATTACACACTTTAAGGCATATACACCAGTAGAATATATGATAACAATAATACTAGAGCAAGGAGATGGAAGAATACTGTCGTAAACTTGTTACACTAGATATAATGGGGCGTTATGTCATTTGAAGGTAGACTGTTAAAGATAAGTTAAAGATGTATATTATATACTTGAAAGCAAGCATTAAAGTAACACGTTATTATAGCTAATAACCCAACTAAGGAAAGAAAATTGAATCATTAAATATAATCAATTAATCCAAAAGGCAGAAAAAGAGGGAAAAGGGAACAAAGAATAAATGAGTCAAATAAAAAAACAAATGATGAGCTTATAGATTTAAACCTAACCATATAAAAAATTACATTAAGTATACATGGTTTAAATATCCCAATTTAAAAGGGAGAGTCAAACTGTATAAAGAAGGAATAACACACACACACACACACGAATATTATGCAGCCATAAAAAAGGGTGAGGTTAGGGGCACCTGAGTGGCTCAGTCAGTTAAGTATCTTCCTTTAGCTCAGGTCCTGGGATGAGCTGTACATCAGGCTTCCTGCCCAGTGGGGGTCTGCTTCTCCCTCTCCCTCTAAACCTCAAACCCCCCTCCCCCACTCATGCTCTCTCTTGCTCGCTGTTTCTCAAATAAATAAAAATCTTAAAAAAAAAAGAAAAGGATGAAGTTATGTCATTTGGGACAGTATGGATGGACTTAGAGGGTATTATGCTGAGTGAAATAAGTTAGACAGGGAAAGACAGATATCATATGATTTTACTTATGTGTGGAATAAAAAACCCCAGATGAATAAACAAACAAACAAAAAGCAGAAATAAACCTATAAATACAGTAGTGTTGTATGGTGTTGATGGTAGCTACATTTGTTTTGAGCATAGCATAACTTACAAACTTGTTCAGTCACTATGTTGTACCCCTGAAATTAATGTAACGATGTATATCAATTATACTCAAATAAAAATTTTATAAAAAGGAAGACCCAACTGCAAGTTGCTTGTAAGAAACTTCCAGAAAATAGAAGAAAAATCACTCACTCATAATGCCAGTGCTCCATCATTGCTGTTCTCTAGTTTGTATTTATTCCTTTCTAGTCTTCTTTCATAGGTATAGTTTACTTTGTTGCTGTTGTGGTGTGTATACAGTTTTCTTTCTGTTTTTTGCACTTAAAATATGTGGTTGTATGGAAATGGGTTAAAAGTCACTGTTTCACAATAGTCCATTCTCTAGAAGTTATAAATTCAGAACCAAGTTAACCAAGTTTCAAATGTTAGGCAAAACAACCCTTTTCAAAGTTGGCTGATTCAATCAGCAATAAGGTGGATACAAAATGAGAGGGGATTCTTGTTCTCAATAAATTAAAAATATCATTCCTTACAAGGACTAGTCTTTGGGTAAATGACTCTTAACAGTATTCAGCAATAAATGTTGATGACTCAGTGGTCCAGTTAGATCATACAGTCTTAAGTATATAACTATTTTGAACTAACTGTAATATTTCTTTGATGACTTAGAAAGTTCTTTTGCAATGTCTTCATAATGTTTAAGATTATCCTATAGCATCATTTATCTCTGAACTATGAAAACACAAAATTGCCTAGTAGTAAAACTCCAGTTCATAACTGTTGAATCAACCACATTTGGATGAGCACTTATATGTATAGCTTCTAGGTCAGCACTTAACATAGAGTACTCACTTGTGAAAACTATTCTTTTTATTCATTGTACTGTCTTTATATTTTTATTTCAGTATAAATATAAAACATTTAAAATAAACTTTCAGAGGTTCAGCTACACATTCTTAAAAACATCGCTTGCACAGTTGAAGTGGAAATGTTTATAATTTCAAAGGAGACATTTCCAGAAGTAAGATTAATAGGTCTGAGGCTGTGAATGATTTTATAGCTTTTGATGCATTTTGCCAATTTTATTTTTCAAAGTGGTTGAACTGACTTGCCCTGCCACCAACAATATTTGAGTATAGAAGTTCCATTTAAACTTTGTCGGCATTTGATATCACCATCAATTTCAGTTTTGCCCCAGCTATCAAGTTTCTTTTATTTAATTGGAAATCATTGGTAAAGAGTTGAATGTTTGAAGGCCTTATACCTTTAAACACTTTGTTAGAAAGTTATGCTTGTGATATGGTGAGATCTGTTTATTATAACTCACTCCTGTTTAGCTTAGTTCAGGATTATAATAGAACAATATTTTCCCTTTTGAATAAAAATCACTAAACATATTACCTCCAGTATTAAAATTAAAAAGTAATCCAAGATTTTAGCAGAAAGAAGTTTAGAAGGCAATTGTCCAGGCTGGAGGTTGAGGCTAAGTGCTGACATTTCTTCACATGCACCTCTGCAGGACTGTTGTCACTCTTGCATGAGCTCTGCCTTCATTGTGGCAGGCCCCCAACATATTAACACAACCCTGAAGTTCAGGGGAGCATGGACCCCAAATCCCTTCTCTTGGATTGTTTTAGTACAACTAAGAAGAACAGAAAGGAATGAGTTGAGCATTTTTGCTAAAATTTTTTGAAAAGTTGTACATGAAGAGGTCAGCACTCAAATATGTAAAAAAGTATAAAATATAAAGCTTGCCCCCATTGCAGTTTTCCTTCTCAGAAATAGGCAGTGTTACTTCTTTATGCATTCACAAGCAGTTTCTGCCCCTGCTTCTCTCACTCTACACAGATGATGGTATTCTGTCTGGCTACTTGGAAGTGATCAAAGCTTTGGCCTTAGCAGGGACTTAATAAATAACAGAGCCAGACTCAAAACTATGTGACCTTCAGAAAAAACATTTCATCTTTGCGAAGTTTAATTTTTTTTTCATTTGTGAAAATGGAGGAAATGATGATTACCTCAGAGGATTGCTTACCTCAAAAAAAAAAAAGATCACTTAGTACAATGACTGGAACATAGATGACTCAATAAATGATAATTATTGTATTTATCATTATTAAATGTATTATTGCTATGTTTATTGATTTTATTAGTGAGAGATTGAAAACAAATGATTAGAGAAAATTCTAAAAGCATAAATAAAAAGAAGTATCCTCATTGAGGAATCTGGTTCTAAATGTCAGAGGAATCTGGGAAGAGCTTTAGTTGACTCTGAATCCTTGTAGATGTTGGGAAATTCTCTTTGGTTCTTATCCAGGTCTCTTTCCTCTCATAATAAGGACATCCCACAGCATCTCCTCCTAGGATGAAATTTTAAAAACCCCTTGTTTAAAATCCCCAGTCTCTTAGCTTCTTTTCTCTCAGGTTATGTTAGAGAAACTTACTGAATTTATTGGACTTAATTGAGGTCTTTCTGATCTAAGATGTTAACTGTGCTTATCACTCTGGGCATTAGTTATGAAAAATTGCTAGTGGGAAATTCCTCGGGAAAAGAAGTGATTATGAGAATGGTAACCATACTTTGTTCTTGCAAGGTCCATGAGCAAAAGCTCCATGAGGGTAGGAAATGTGGGTTGTGTGACCAAGCCATGTCTGGTGATTAGCAAAGTGCTTACACAGAATATGTACTTAGTAAGTGATTACATATTAATACATTTCTAGATCACAAAGCAGTGGACACCTTCACTACAGCAACTTGACTGTGCCTGGTCTATGTCCTAATTCTTCTGCCTACTAAACACCCATGGTCCTTTAAGTATTCTTAGGACGTGTTTATCTCCCACCTTTTTAGTCCCTCTCGTCTAGATGTTTGCTACCTAGACTCATTAAGGGACAAAGGTAAAGAACATCGCACCCAACAACAACAACAACAACAACAACAACAACAAACTAAACAAGTCAAATGAAACTCCGAAAGTCTTGCATCCTGTCCAGACAGAATGCATTAGTTTTCTCCCTTGTGCGCACTGTTTGTACTGCATTCACTATTTACATTAGCTTTTTTCAGGTGTAGGACACTTTCTTCAGGTAAAGAAATCAGTTCTAGAAATCTTCTCTTTTAGTATTGAACCATTTGTTTTTCAATATCATAGTTGCCTGCTTTCCCCTGCACTCCCTGCCACTCCCTTACCCCCATCCCCCAAAAAGAACCCAGAGACAAAACTGAAGAATGTTCATTCTCCTCTGGAAATCTCATTTGTTTTTCTTTTGTTTATTTTGTTTTCTCAGTAGGGGGAAAATTGGGGGCAAACATAAATACCATCTTTAAGAAGTTAAACTGCTTTTAAAAAATTAATATATATAAGCTGTAACAGCAGAGTGATGAATCTATGCGTATTAAGCTGATAAAATCCCTTTCTCTCTCCCCTCTTTCTTCTTCTAAGTTACTTCTTATTGTGCCATTCTCTTATTTTTAAATCCTATCATGGGCAGAATATTCTTATTCCAATTGCTGACCATGACACTAGTCTTTCTACCTTTTCTGCATAAAAATGTAATTACCGTTTATAAGGACATGTCAGAATAAAACGTGTAATGTATATTATATAGGTAAAGACTAAAGTTGTAATACTATTCATAAAAAAGAAGTAACTCTCAGCAAATTAATCAGTTAGGATCATCCTGGTGTTTCTATTGGTGATGGATAATAAAGGATAGCAATTTAGCTTTTGTTTTTACCTTGTGTCTTTACTGTGTTTCTACCTTGTGTCTTAGCTTCTGTTTTTACCCTGATTGTCATTAATGGAGTGATTGATACACAGTGATACCAGGAATGTTGCTATTGATTTTTATTTACATTTTTTTCAAGAATATTATCTCACATAAGTAGTAATTACTGGAAGAAACTCTTTACTACAAGAAGCTAAGTAGTATTGTTGCTAATGGGAGGATGCTTCTAATTAATGCACTAATTTCTCTCTTTCCAAGCTTAAAACTCAGCTCCTCTCTCTTTTTTTAACATTGCCACTTTTTTTAAAGATTTTATTTATTTATTTGACAGAGAGAGAGGCAGTGAGAGAGGGATCACAAGCAGGAGTGGGAGAGGGAGAAGCAGGCTTCCCGCCAAGCAGGGAACCTGATGCGGGACTCAGGACCCTGGGTTCATGACCTGAGCCAAAGGCAGATGCTTAAGGACTGAGCCGCCCAGGCGCCCCCACTTTTTTAACATCAAAAATAAAAGTAATTCTATTGTATGAAAATAAATGTGTATATTACAAAACATCTAAATACAAGATTATCCCTTCTGTGAAGTAAGTCTGAATTCTGTAGATGATGTTCTGGAACATACTGAAACCTCCTTTGTCTTTCTGCCACCTTTCTACGCTGTTAGGGCAGGGGCGTGGGGGAGGGAGAGGTGAAGGAGGCAGTGGTAAGAAAGCCCTAGAGCACCTGTTTTAGCATCCACTTATAAGCACGTATTTTCAGATGAGTAAACCTGAATTACGCAGGACAGAATATTTGAAATTATGTGATTGAAAATTTGAAACCTGTCATATAAGTTTTCTTCTTTAGCTTATGATTTTCTGTAACAAATTTGAAACCACTGAACATAAAAAATTTCACATTAAATAATTAAATAATTATTTTAATGCTGAACGTGTCAGCTTAATGAGTATCCCTTTACCAATCAAAGTGTTACATATGCTAAAGAAGAAAAGGTAGCTGTATACCAGCTGGCGGGGAGGAATATTGCTCAATTTTATGTCTTGTTTATTCAGTAATTACTAAATCCCAAAGCCTTATCTATTTTAAATGTGCTTTGGAATGATGTGGGACATACAGAGAAATATAGCTTAGGCCATATATTGGGCTACTGGGGGCAATAAGACAGATTAATAGAAGGGATCTTGGTCAGAAGGAGTAGTGATTTCCTCAGTGACTTAGAGTGCATTTCATAGCAATAAGAGTGCATTTCTTATTGTTCATAGCAATAGAGTGCATTTCATAAGCAATATTTGAATTAAAAACAAGTCTCCACTTTTACTTACTATCAGTTTGTTTTATTTAAATAGAGGCAAAATAAGGAATATCCTGGCACTGACACAGTAGTCCTAAAGGACAGAATGAAACAGCCATTTGTGTTTCAGACAAATTCCTTGGTCTTGAGTGGCTGTGAAGACTGATCATGTTAACACTTAGTCTGGTGTTCAGCATATAGTAGTGAATCAGTGTCACCTAAAGGAGTGGATGTTTGAGCAGCTGACAGAACGAGGAAGGGGATTTAAGTGAGGCCTTGGAGAGCAGTGTTTGATGTTAGGGGGAAAGTGCTGTGATTCTTCTCTGATGATTGTGAACCTGCTTTGCCTCTCAGTCTCTGAATAGTTGCAGACAATCCTAAAGAACCTCAATCACATTTATTTTCTCCTTCATTCACGTTCTGTGTAGTAGCTGGTGCTTTTAAAAAACAGTGGAGGAAAATAATAAGTACTCATGAACCCAAGAATCTAAGAACCTAAGGACAAGAACTTGACCTCTAAGTGTTGAAACTACTTTTGCTTGTTGTTCCTTAATCCCATCCTTCTGCCATTTTTATATGAGTAACTATCTTGTCTTTTCCCACAAATTTTTACCAGATATTTATAGTTTTACCACATATTTATGGTTTTGTCTTTATCTTATTTTGATTTCTTGAGCTTTATAAAAATTCTGTCATACTATAATCGATATTTTTTACTTAAATTGTTGCCAATATCTGAGTATATTTATTTTTAGCACTCTATAATATTTATAAAGGATGACCTATTCATTTTGTACAGACATTGGAGTTGGCTATGGTTGTTTTCATTTATTGATTGATTGCTATTACCATGCTGCTATAAATACGCTCCTAAAGTGTAAACTCTGCCCAAGCAGGGATGTTTGTCTACTGATTTTTTTTTTTTAACCTAGAAAGGTGCTTGGTTTATAATGAGTGCTCAATAAATGCTTGTCATTGTTGGGCAGAAAAAAAGAACAAAAAATACTGTATGTGATGTCTAAAGGTGCCCATGCAAGAGGTTTTCTGTTTGAAATTTTGCTCACTTTTCCCTCAATAGAATTTTGAAAACCTGTGTCTCTTCATACATTTTTAAGTTGATATCTAATTTTTTTAACAACTATTTAAGTGATAAGTTACAAATTACAAATTATAAATGCTGTAATTTCTGGTAGAGTTGTATATTGGCATTTTAAATTTAGATTGTAGTATCATTATTTTAAATAGGTCCAATGTAATCTAAATGCCATTGTGATTTTTTACCCACCATCATTTATTTATAAAATGCAGATAAAAAGGTTTTTTTAAAGAAAAAAGAGAAATTTTATATTTTTCTCCCAAACTCATATTTCTATTTCACTATTCCCACATTATTTATTGTAGTGCAATATATATTTGCACTTAGATTTTTTTATCGGCTACCCTATCATACTTTGCAACAAAGTTATGTATATAAACCTGATTTTTAGCAAATTTCACATTCTTTTAAGACTTTTAAGTGTGAATTTTTTTCTGAATGTAGTTTTCATAGCAAGTATTATAAGTACACAGTTGGTTAAAGCCATTTCAAAAAATAGTTACTGAACATAAAGCAAAACTTTGGAAATGCATCTCTTTAGATGCATGGGACTATCATTTTTCTATTTGTTCTGGTTCTTGGATGACTATCACTGACTACTAAAATGAGGCAGGATTCATCGGAAATCCACAGTAAGAGAAGATATTTATTAGGCCACCAGTATGTGCAGTATTTAAAGTGTTGCAGGGATCATTGCTAAGTACACATTATGTATAGTAAAATCTGCTTTCTATTCTCATAGGAAGGAATCAATAAGTACAGAAGTTGTTGATAAGTCCCAGAAAGGATATTTATTACTAAGTAAAAAAACCAAAAAAAAAAGTACCATTTGTAAGTGTCTAGTGATTTTTTTTAAATGCAAGGAAATGTTTTTCCTATGAGCAATAAGNATTTGACAGAGATAGAGACAGCCAGCGAGAGAGGGAACACAAGCAGGGGGAGTGGGAGAGGAAGAAGCAGGCTCCTAGCAGAGGAGCCTGATGTGGGGCTCGATCCCATAACGCCGGGATCATGCCCTGAGCCGAAGGCAAACGCTTAACCGCTGTGCCACCCAGGCGCCCCTAGTGATTTTTTTTAAATGCAAGGAAATGTTTTTCCTATGAGCAATAAGTATTCCAGAAAATATAAAACACTTTTTACCTTCTCTATATGTTCCTTTTTCTCAGAGATGGAATTCTGAGACTTCAGAAATAACTTAGACATTTTCATTTTTATTCTTTGAAATCATGTAAAATATTCAATTGAAACACAGCCCTAGACAAAGTTAGGGCATGAGATTTGGAGCACATTGTTTTAGTTCTACAGTGCTTTTAAAAATATTATGGATATATCAATTCTGTGTTAGACTGGAAGGCATGTAGCCTTATCTCATGCTTGTTGCTATCATTTGTATTTCTTACCCTCACCCTGTTTTATTTTCCTGTTATAGGCGAGGGGTTTCTCTCTCAGGTGCAGTGTCTTCTTCCACAATTGCAAGGCATGGGAAGGTGAGGCTACTAAATGACAATTGTCATTTCCCATAATCCCACCCTATAATATATAAGTATTCACTTCACCCTAATATGGTGTGTGTGTGGGGGGCTATTTCTAATGCCCACTTTGTCCTTAATAGAAACATTTCTACAGAAGATTAGGAAGATACAAAGCCATACAACCCACAAAGCTGATGTTATCATCATTAAAGGAGAATTCTCTGTCACTAATATTTTGGATTGTTCCCATTATTTGGTGTCCTTCAGCTTTGCTCTGTTTAGGATATTGCATCATTATGAAATTGAAGGTGAATGAGGGGTATTTTTTTTTAACAAAATGGAAGAAAGGATGATTTTGAGAAAGTGATTGTCATGACGTGAAGCCTCTCCTAAAGATATATTCTCAGACAGATAGCTTCAGAATATATACATTGCATAGGGAACCTGAGGGTCTACAGTTTATTCCCTTAAATGTATCTGTGCCTAGGAGAGACTCCTTATGTACCCCAGGGTTATGCATGCCCAATTTGAAGACCGTTGATAAATACCTGGAAATAGATTGCTCAGTCATGGGATATGCCCTTTTTCCCTTTACGAGATAACTCCCAATTTGTTTACCTAAATAATTGTCCAAATTAACACCAACCAGATGGTATAAGAATTCTCATTTTCTCCATATCTTTGCCAATACTTATTACCAGATTTATTAATTTTAGGCAGTCTAGTATATATAAAATATTATACCTTGTTATTAAATAGCATTTCTGTGATTACTAATGTACTAGAGAGATTGAACATTTTCCCTTCCATTTATTTGCCATTCATTATTCCTCTTCTATGCAAAGACAATATACATCTTTTTGCCTATTTTTCTAGTGGAATGTTTGTCTTTTGTTATTATTTCATAGAATTTATTTATATATTCTGGATTTTAATAATGTATTTGTTAAATATGTTGCCAATATCTTCCCCTAGTTTTTGGCTAGGTTTTTTCACGTTCTTTATGGAATCTTTTGATGAACTGAAATTCTCAAATGCAGTCTAATTTTTTTCTTTTATGATTAAAGCTTTTTGAATTTGTTGAAAAATTCTTTCCTGCCTAAAGTTTATAACTATATATTCCTCTTACAATTTTTGTAAAAGTTTAAAAGTTTCTGGTTTCACCTTTAAGTCTTTAATCTACCTGGAGTTTTTGTCTGTGGTTTGAAGTAGAGGTGCGAATTCAGCTTTTTCCATCAGTAACCAGAACTTTATTTTTAGTGCACTTCTTGCCTAATGAACTGCCGTGCTGTCTCTGTTATATACCAGGTTTCATGTATGCACAAAATTGTGCCTGGACTTTCTTGGTTTTTTATTATTAACATATAATGTGTTATTTGTTTCAGAGGTACAGGTCTGTGATTCATCAGTCTTAAACAATACACAGCACTCACCTCAACACAGACCCTCCCCAGTGCCCATCTCTCAGCCACCCTATCCCCACCACCCTCCTCCACTCCAGCAACCCTCAGTTTCTTTCCTGAGATGAAGAGTCTGTTATTGTTTGTCTCCCTCTCTGGTTTCTTCTTGGTTCATTTTTTCCTCTCTTCCATATGATCTTCTGCCTTGTTTCTCAAATTCCACATATCAGTGACATCATATGATAATTGTCTTTCTCTGATGGACTTATTTTGCTTAGCATAATACCCTCTATTTCCATCCATGTCATTGCAAATGGCAAGATTTCAATTTTTGATGGCTGCATAACATTCCATTGTATATGTATACCACATCTTCTTTATCCATTCATTTGTCAGTGAACATCTGGGCTCTTTCCATAGTTTGGCTATTGTGGACATTGCTGCTATAAACATTGGGGTGCAGGTGCCCCTTCAGATCACTACATTTGTACCTTTGGGGTAAATACCCAATACTGCAAATGCTGGGTCCATATGGTAGNCTGCTATAAACATTGGGGTGCAGGTGCCCCTTCAGATCACTACATTTGTATCTTTGGGGTAAATACCCAATACTGCAAATGCTGGGTCCATAGGGTAACTCTATTTTTAACTTTTTGAGGCACATCCATACTGTTTTCCAGAGTGGCTGCACCAGCTTGCATTCCCACCAACAGTGTAGGAGAGTTCCCCTTTCTCCACATCCTAGCCAACATCTGTGTTTTCCTGACTTGTTAATTTTAGCCATTCTGACTGGTGTGAGGTGGTATCTCACTGTGGTTTTGATTTTTATTTCTCTGATGCCAAGTGATGTTGAACACTTTTTCATGTGTCTGTTGGCCATTTGGATGTCTTCTTTGCAGAAATGTCTGTTCATGTCTTCTACCCAATTCTTGATTGGATTATTTGTTCTTTGGGTATTGAGTTTGATAAGTTCTTTATAGACCTTGGATACTAGCCCTTTATCTGATATGTCATTTGCAAATATCTTCTCCCATTCTGTTGGTTGTCTTTTGGTTTTGTTGACTGTTTCCATTGCTGTGCAAAACCTTTTTAACTTGGGCTTTCTTGTTTTTTGTTTGTTTTGTTTTAGTCATTTTCCATCCTTATGCAGATACCACACTCTCTTTAGTACTATAGTATAATAATTTTGGATATCTGTGGCAGATTAGAGATGGCAGCACACTTTTGACACATTTCCCATCGGACACAGAGTCTGTTCTCTACTAGAAATTGTTCTGCTCTTTGCTTTGACCAATGGAATATAGCTCCAGAACTAGAGAGATAACTGACAGTTTTCAGTGTGCTTCAAGGGATAGTTGTGCTGCCAAGAAGGAAGTCTAACTGCCCTTCTGGAGAAGCCAGATGGGTGAGAACGTTGCGAGTACATGGAGAGGGCAAGGGGAGCAGCTAAAATCCACTCTGCTGGCTATTCCTGACAAGGTACCAGGCATCTGAGTGAAGCTGTTTTGGACCATCCAGACCAATTAGTATACAGCTGAGTACCATTGAATGATCCCAGTAGACACCCCATGCAGTAACAAATAAATAAATAAATAAAATAATAACCTAGCTGTGTTAGCTTCCTGATATGTCCAATTGGATTGGGCTACCATCCCCCTTTGTTCAGTCAAGCACTAATTTAAGTGCTGCTGTGAAAGGATTTTGCAGATGCAGTTAAAGCCACTAATCAGTTGATTTTAAGTAAGGATAGTTATCCTGGTAGGCCAAACTTAATTTGTTGGATTGCCTTAAGTGCAGGCCTGTATGTTTCTCAAGGGAGAGAAGAAATTCTGCCTTCAGACAAGCAGTTTCTGCCTATGTCTATGGAATTCAGACCTCCATATCATCTTTTCTCCCATACAGACTTACTTAGGCAACCCCCAGAATTAAGTAGGCCAATTCCTTGAAATAAATAAATTTTTGTAATAAATTTTACTGATTTTACTTCCTGATTGAACTTTTACTGATATACGAGCCAAGTCCTGCCCACATTACAGATCCATAAAATCATGAAACTAATTAAATACTTGGTTTTTTTTAATTAAAGATTTTTATTTATTTATTCATTCAACAGAGATAGAGATAGCCAGTGAGAGAGGGAACACAGCAGGGGAGTGGGAGAGGAAGAAGCAGGCTCATAGCGGAAGAGCCTGATGTGGGGCTCGATCCCATAACGCCGGGATCACACCCTGAGCCGAAGGCAGACGCTTAACCGCTGTGCCACCCAGGCGCCCCTAAATACTTGTTTTAAGCCACTAAAATTTGAGATAGTTTGCTACAAAGCAGTAGATAGCCAAAACAATATTAAAAATGGCAACTAATTTCTACCTTCCCTCCCTCTTCCTTCCTTCCTTCTTTACTTCCTTCCTCCCTCTTCCTTTCCTTTCCTTTCCTTTCCTTTCCTTTCCTTTCTTTATCTTAGCTATTCTTGGTCTTTGCTTTTCCATACAAATTTTAAAATCAACTTTTGCAGTGTCTTTACTAACTGTCTTGATATCATGATGGGAATTGTATTATATCTAAAGACCAATTTTAGGGCAATGACATCATTATGGTATTGTATCTTTCTATCGATTTATTTATTTTTTCATTTATTTCTTCAATGTTTTTCAATAATGTTTTAAATTTCCTCCAATAGGTCTTATACTTTTTGCCATATTTTTCTAGGTACTTTAAATTTCTAATGTTATTATATGTAAGTATTTTTTGAAATGAAAATTCTGTTGTGGGTGGGGAATGCTTTTTATATAGTAATCTTATATTTCTGCAGTCATTTTAAACTCTCTTACTAATTTGAATACTTTGCCTGAGAATCTTTTAAGCATTCTGTCTTATTTGTACCCCCTTCTCTTAACCCATATCTTCTCTTTAGAAACTCTTTAATGGAAGGTAGATGGTAACAAAAAGCTGATTTTGAGTTTATTCATGGCCTAATTTGTACATATTGCCATTAGTGGCATGTGTACTTTTAGAATACTGGTGATATCCTCCTGTTGGACCTTAGGAACTTAATCATGTGCAAGAATACATGTTGGAAAAGTTATAGTGCACTCAGAGGCTAAGATCCCAGCTTTGCCACTGACGAGTTGGATGACATTGGATAAATTATTTAACTTGTTTTTTCCCCCTCTAAGATGGGGATTAAAATAAGCCTATATCATGGGGTTGTCTTAAGGACAAAATTTAGTGACTGTGTGCATTCAAAAAAGCACTCCGTAAATGGTGATTATTGTGATTGTAGGCAAATAAACATCTGTATTTAATTAAAAGTGTTTATTAAGTATTAGTAACTTTTATATGATTGAGATCATACTTTATGGTAAAATTTAACTTTTGAATAGTATTTTTTCACCCACATGCTCTGGAAAGGCTGGCAAAGAGCAGGTGAGGTTGGTCTTTCATATTGCCCTTTCCTTTGTGGATTCCCCGTACTTCTGTTCAGTCATTTTCCTTTTGTATGCTCAGTGTTTTCATATGGTGACAGTCTTAGGGGAATGAAACTCATAAAATAGATACAAAGGAATTTGTGATTTATGTGATGTCCATGGCAGATTGTTTCTTCAAAGATTACTCTGTGTGCGTGTGTGTGTATCTCATCCAATATGCTCTTCTTACAATTCAATGTTGATGTACCTTCATCAAGACGTAAAGAGTCTTTATCACCTCCCCTTGAAATTGGGTGGGCTTTTGTAAATGTCTTGACCAGTAGAACATAGTGAAGTGATGCAGTTTGACTTCTGCAGCTAGGTCATGAAAGGCATTATGACTTCTGCTTGGCTATTCTCTGGACGTTTACCCTGGGAACCACGTTGTAAGGAAGTTCAGGTCACATAGAAAAGGTTTAACAGTTTCTTCAGTTCTTCATTTCNTGTGTTAATCACCATACAGTACATCCCCAGATTCCGATGTAAAGTTTGATGCTTCATTAGTTGCGTATAATGCTTGGCTATTCTCTGGACGTTTACCCTGGGAACCACGTTGTAAGGTAGTTCAGGTCACATAGAAAAGGTTTAACAGTTTCTTCAGTTCTTCATTTCCTTATAAAAATCCTGTTCTGTGAAACTTAAATAAATTTGTATGCCTTTCTGTTATTAATTTGTCTTCTGTTACAGGGCTCTCAGCAGAGAACTTAAAAGGATAGAAGAAAATGACATTTTTCTTTTTCTATACCTCTTTATTTCTTGGTGGTGTTTTTTTGGTGAGCAGAATCTTTCATTTTGATTAAGAACAATTCATCACTCAATTTTATAAAGGTAGTAAGCAGTAGGAAAGAAGGAGGCTAAGTAAATTTGTCAGCCTAATTTACAAAGATATCATTGCATAAAAGACCAAAGATAAGATCTTTGTGTTTACTTTCTATTATTTAATGTTTCCAAGAATAACACATATATAATGTAATTAATTTTTCAAAAACTATATTTGCAATGGCAATGCAACTCTGTTTTGCTGGTTAGCTTTGATGAAAAGTTTTTGTAAATTAAACTAGCATTTCTTTTCAAATGTAGATTTTCCAAATTATACCCTTAATGACTTTTTTAAAAATAAGACTATGCCAGCTAAGAGAACAAAATCACCTCAAGAAAAGCAACATTTTGGAATTGAACTAAAAAATACATCTGCAAAGTGAAATCAAAGTGAAAATCTAGGATTAGGGGCACTTGGGTGGCTCAGTTGGTTAAATGTTTGGCTTTGGCTCAGGTCATGATCCCAGGGTCCTGGGATTGAGCCCCAGGTTCGGCTCCTTGCTCAATGGGGGTCTGCTTCTCCCTCTGCAACCCCTACTCATGCTCTCTCTCTCAAATAAAACCTTTAAAAAAAAAGAAAAAGAAAATCTCGGANGGTCTGCTTCTCCCTCTGCAACCCCTACTCATGCTCTCTCTCTCAAATAAAACCTTTAAAAAAAAAGAAAAATAAAATCTCGGATCATAAGAAGTTCCTCCTTAGGGCAGTGTGTGTGTGTGTGTGTGTGAGAGAGAGAGAGAGAGAGAGAGACAGAGACAGAGACAGAGACAAAGAGAGAGAGTGCATTTATGCATGTGTGTTTGCATTTAAACAGAAATTATCCTGTCACTGTCCTTCCTTTCAAATTGTCTTGACCCTCAGACAACAGAGAACAACATAATATGCCTGCATGACTCATTCTAACACCAAATCTTAAAGGGAGACATTGAAGAAAAAAGATCAGTCTCCATTTGGATTTGTTTCTTTTCACCATTATGCACTTGTCTTTTAATCAGACCAATACCTCCTGTGGTTTTATTTCATGAATAAGAGTGCACAAATGGTTATATATGGACTTTGTGTTAAAGAAAGTATTATTACCTTGGAGCAGAACTCCAATAGCCTGACTCTAGTAATGTCAAATTAGGCTTATAATTCAAAAATGAATATTTAAATGATGTTTTGGATGTTTTCTCTTTTGATTGCTTTATAGGATTAAAAGCCTGAAACCGTTATCTGTATTTTAGTAATAAGGTTTGGCCAGAGGTAAGGGAAAAAAAACAAGACCGAAGCAAGGAGCTAATAGCAGATAAAACTGGCATATTTAGTTGGAATATTCAAATTTGATCTTACTTATAAATGCATTAAATGGTTCATCTTCATTTTCTATTGAGTGTCAGAGCAACATATAATTAAGAGAATTTTTTTGTAATTGTAGAGTACCCTATCATAGCTTAATGATCCTCTTACGCTTTGTTTAATGTTGTTTAAAATGTTTCATTTTATGGAAAGGGTCATGCTCCCTTTCAGGGGGCTAGCTGTGTCTAAGGATAGGTTTCAAAATTATAAGGGGCAGCTTTATGTAGATGCTATAAATTAGCAAATAACTACTAGCTGGTTATCTAATAAAAAGGGTAGATTACAATAATTTATGCAGTTGAAGAAAGGTAAAACTGCTGAGAGGAAAAAACACTTAATTTTTTTTCATCTGTACCAATTCTATCTTTTGCTGTGAGTACTTTTCCATCTGTATTTGGCCTTAAAATTAGAGAAAAATCATGAAACAGTTACAAAGGAGATTTAAACAGAAAGATAAGAGGATGTCTGTTATGGACTGAATTGCATCCCTCCAAAAATCCATGGTTCAATCCCTAACCCCCAGTGTAACTGTATTGGAGATAGAGACTTTAAGGGGGTAATTAAGGTTAAAGGAGGTCATAAGGGTGGGGCCCTAATCTAATAGGACTTGTGTCCCAATAAGAAGGGGAAGAGACACCAGAAATACATGCACACAGAGGAAGAGCCATGCTAGGATATAATGAAAAGACAACTATCTGGAAACCAGGAAGAAAGATCTCACCAGAAATCAACCCTGCCAGCACCCTGATACTAGACTTCCAGTTTGCAGAACTGTTTCTGTTGTTTAACCCACCCAACCTGTGATATTTTGTAATGAGAACTCAAGCCAGCTGACACAAGAAGTGAGTAGATCTACCCCCAGTGTTTTAATATCAAATCTCTAAGTTAGTATCAGTGAAACCTGCATCAGCTGTTTTACCTTTATATTTATGACTATTATGCTACTCAGCTATGTATCAACATTTAAAACAATTATGTATAATAATTATTAGTTTATGAAATATTTCACATTCATTTGATTCTTAGGGAATGTGATATTCTTGGAAAGTCATATTCCAATCACCCTTCTATTTATCCTAATGAAATCAGTTAATATAAACATCAAGAGAAATCTATGGATAAGGAGGTAACATGTTAGCATCTTGCTTTGCAGTCAATGAAGCAATGGAAAGAAGAGGGTTTATAAATAGATTAGAGCCTTGCTACTCAGTGTGTTGCCCCACATATCAGTGGCATCAGCATCACTTTGAAGTTAAATAGAAAGGCAGAATCTTGGGGTGCCTGGGTGGCTCAGTCAGTTGAGTGTCCAACTCTTGATTTTGACTCAGGTCGTGATCTCAGGATCCTGGGATAGAGCCCTGTGTCAGGCTCTGCACTCAGTGCGGAATCTGCTGGAGATTCTTTCCTCTTTCTCTCTCTCCCCCGGCTTTCTCTTTCAAAGAAAGAAAGAGAGAGAGAAAGAGGAAAGAAAAAGAAAGAAAGAAAGAAAGAAAGAAAGAAAGAAAGAAAGAAAGAAAGAAAAAGAAGGAAGGAAGGAGGGAAGGAAGAAAGAAAGAAAGAAAGAAAGAAAGAAAGAAAGAAAGAAAGAAAGAAAAAGAAATAGAAAGAAAGAAAGAAATAGAATAGAAAGAAAGGCAGAATCTTAGGCTGTACTCCAGACCTATTGAATCATGATAATGAGTTACCACTTCACATCTGTTAGTATGGCTATTATAAAAAAGATAAGAGATAACAAGTGTTGGTGAGGATGTGGAAAAAAGGGAACCATTGTGCACTGTTACTGCCACTAGAGAAAACAGTGTAAAGATTCTTCAGAAAATTTAGAATAGAGCTATCATATGATCCAGCAATCCCGTTTCTGGGTATATATCTGAAGTAAATGAAATCACAGTAGCCAAAATATGGAAACAGCCTAAGTGTCCATCAACAGATGAGTGGATAAAAAAAGATGTGTATATACACACACACATACAAACACAAATGGAATATCATTCAGCTGTTAAAAAAGGAAATACTGACATTTGGAACCACGTGGGTCAATCTTGTGGGCATTATGCTAAGTGAAATAAATGAGAGAAAGAAAAATATTGCATGATTACATTTATATGTTTAATCTTAAAAAATGTGAAACTCATAGAAACAATGTAGAACGGTGGTTGTCAGTGGTTGGGGGTGGGGTAATGGAAAGATGTTGGTCAAAAGGTACAAACTTCTAGTTATAAGAGGAATAGTTCTAGGGATTAGTTATACAGCATGGTGACCAGAGTTAATGATACAATATTATATCCTTAAAAGTTGTCATGATAATAAATTTTAAATGTTCTCATCACAGAAAAAATATAATTATGTGAGGTGGTCAATGTGTTAACTAATATATTATTGTGGTAATTGTTTTACAGTATATATGTATATCAAATTATGACATAGTACACTATAAGTGTATGCAGTGTTGTATGTCAATCAATGATTATTGACATAAATCCTCAATAAATCTGGGGAAAAAAACTTACTGCAAAGCTACCATAATTAAAATAACAGTGGCACTGACCAAGGATAGACATATAGTCAATGAAATAGAATTGAGAGTCCAAAAGGAACCTATAGATTTATGATCAATTTGGAGAGGGGTGCCAAGGCAATTCAATAAAGAAAAACATTGTCTTTTCAGTAAATGACCTGAGATAATTACTATCCACATGCAAAAGAATGAAGTTAGATCCCTTCCTCACACCATATCCAAAAATAACTCAAAATGAATTATAGAGGTATGGATGAGTTAAAACTATAAAATTCTTAGAAGAATATATAGGAATAACCATGTGACTTTGGTTTAGGCAAATCTTTTTTAGATATGACACTAAAGTGCAAGTGGCATTAGAAAAAAATAAATAAATTGGACTTCATCACATTTAAAGTTTTGTGCTTCAAATGATACCATCAAGAAAGTGAAACTATAACCTGTGTATGGAGGAAATATTTGCTCATAACATCTGATAAGAGATTTGTAGATCTGGACTATATAATGATCTCTTACAAGTCAAAAAGACAAATAATCCATTGTAGAAACGGTCAAGGATCCAAATAGGCATTTATCCCAAGAAGATATATGGATGCCTAATATGCACATGAAAAGATGCTCAATATTAACCCATAAGGAAATTCACCACTCGGGCTCCTGGGTGGCTCAGTGGGTTAAACGTCTCTCTTTAGCTCAGGTTATGATCTCTGGGTCCTGGGATTGAGCTCTGTATTGGGCTCCCTGCTCATCAGAGAGTCTGCTTGTCACTCTCTCTGCACCCCCCCCAACTCGTGCTCTCTCTCTCAAATAAATAAATAAATAAATAAATAAAATCTTTAAAAAATAAAAAGGAAATGCACCAAAGCTATAATGAGATCTCATCATCACACTCACTATGATGGCTATAGTAATAATAATAATAATAAAAAGCATAGATAATAGTTAAGTGTTGACAAGTATGTAGTTAGAGAAATTGGAAGCCTTAAACAGTGTAAGTAGGGATGTAAAATGGTGTAGCCACTTTGGAAAACAATCTTTCAGTTCCTCAAAAGGTTAAACGTAGATTTACCATACAACCCAGCAATTAGGTTCCTAGGACAAATACTTCAAAGAAATGAAAATCTATGTTTATTCAAAAACAGAATATAAATACTCATAGCAGCATTATTAATAGGTAAAAAGTAGAAACAACCCACATGTCCATCAACTGATGAATAGATAAATAAATGGGGTATATTCATACAATAGAATATTATTCAGCAACATAAAGGAATGAAGTACTTATACATGCCACAACATAGGTGGACCTTGAAAACATTATGCTAAACAAAAGAAGCCGCTCACAAAATACCATTACAGTATATGACATGCCCTTCATAGGCAAACCTATAGGGTCAGAAAGTAGATTCATTGTGGTCAAACATTGAGGGTTTCTGGGAGGAAATGGGAAGTGACTATTAACTGGTACAAGATTTATTTTTGGACGGATGAAGATACTCTAAAAATAATTGTGGTTATGGTTTCACAAACCTGTGAATATAGTAAAAAAAAATTGAAATGCACACTTTAAATGGGTGAATTATATGCTATGTTAATCATATTTCAATAAAGATATTATGTTAAATAATTTTGCAGTTTTGTCTTTCTTTATTCCAGACCAACAAAAAATTCTACTCAGGGACTTTAAGGCCATGATTTTATAACTAAAAATTTGTGATCTGTCAAGTGTATTTTGTTTACTTTTATTTTACTTTTGTTTTTGCTGTAAACTTTTCAACCGTATGCTAAACCTGAAATTGTTCCTATTGTGTCCATAGTTTATTATTTAAAATATTATTGTTTTAGGGCAATTACACTAACTGTTGACTATGAAAAGCTAAAATTAAAAGCCAAAATATTTTCTAGGACCATCATTAAAACTCTTATTGGAAAGTGGAAAATAATGAGAAAAATATAATTTGACAAACTCAAAGAGGAAAATTGTATAGAATCTATAAATTGGGGTCAAAGAAAGCACAAGAGCATCTTGAAACTGAAATAGCAATGTTATGTCATAAAATCATAGAATTTTATAGACAACTTTAGCTCTAATTTAGGTGCATCTATGAAGTATAAAAAAATCCCATCTATATCTTCCAAATTGATTGACCTCCTGAAAGGAATGACAAAGAGGAGGTCACTCAGAAGTGCAGGTCTTTTGATTCCCTTCTTTAAGTAATGCCTTTGTTATCCCTTAGTATGTCATTTTATCTGAAGAATACAGTTCTTTGTCAGGTATGGCAGGCTGAATCATTTGGAATTTCAAATCCATCAGTGCTGTCTAATTTTAACTAGTTCTTTTTGAATTATTTTAAACAAGGCTATGCCACCTGAATGATAGGGTTCCAAGCTTTTGTTTCAAATTTCTCAGTGTGTTGGACCTGTTCAGAATCCAAAGCAAGGCGCTAAGAATAAGACTTCAGCCATTTGCCTAGTTCCAGATGGCATAAATCACTTACTTGAATTAGCAAAAAGAAATCAGACAAACAAGCCAATAAATAAATAAATAAATAAGACAAACTGTGCTAGCAAATATACTACCCTTGTCCAAAATGCTAGAGTTTTGGTACCCTAGCATTTGTCATATTCCTTTTATAGGATACTGTTTTTCTTCAGCATGAAGATTTCACACTGCTAAATTGTTGAGTGGGTACTAATTTTTCCAGGTGGGCTGGATGGAGCATATCATGACTGATAATCTAGGTCCCTGGGTACCATTGCTGCACTGTGTTACAGTATGCTTATTGACCAGTGGTGTCTAGCTAGCTAGTGGATTGCTTGTCTATAGTTATCACCTAGCAAATTCCAAGTATCTCAGTAACAAGATGTGTGTCTCTGTTTACATCAATGTTCAACATCTAGTTACCATTAGCTTTTTGAAAACAATATTCAGATCTGAATTTTTAATTCATCTGGGGAGAATTCTAAATTACAAAATGTCATTTAGACATGTGTTGCTCCTTTATCCGCAGACGACCGAGGCATTATCTAGGTTTCATTATCTCCGTTTCCTTTCAGGTATATTTATATGCAAGCAGTTCTAGGCTGCTAGCATATTAGAACCTCTGCCCCCCCGCAGCGAAGGTGGCGTTCTCTCATCTCAGACCTTGTAGGAGTGGGTAAACTCTCGCATGTATATAGCTATTCTAGCTTATCTTTAGGAAAGATAATTTTATCTCACTGAGGGTAAGACTATTTTATAAGGATTTTTTTTTTTTTAATGAAAGGAAGTAAAAAAATCAGTGACACTAACTTACAAGGCTAATCAAGTGCTAGACTGGGGCTGGGGAAGGAGATAGGCAAATACTGCAGTTTACACTTGTTTAACCCTTCATTGCTATTTTAGCTCCTGCCCAAGGACTCTGGAATTTATGTCATTGAGATAAGGCTGTGAAGAGAAGGACATTTATTAAGACAGAGAGACTTGGGTTTGAATTACAGCTCTGCCTTTAACTGGTTTTGTTGTTCATTTCATAGAACCTCCCTAAACTCAATTTCCTCCTCTCATCCTAGTTACTGCACAGTATGGTAGTGGGGATGAAATGGCACAACCCAGCTTTAGCACACAGCAACTGTAAAAAGTGCTCCACGAGTGTTCCTGTGTGACATAAATTCCGATTGCCAAACAAGTTAATAGGAAAATCATTCTCATAGTCTAAAAGCTTTCTGTTCATGAACTATTTAATAACGGACACGTCTCTCATCTATGTTCCCACAACTAGTGTTCAGTTTATATTGTTTTGATAATTTCTATGGAAAAAGGAGTAGTTTGAAATTATTTTCCAGTTATATGTGAAGACAAACATTCTACCATTCTAACACAACTAATTTTATACTGTTAAAACTATATGTAACTATTGCTCATATCTTCACATCTGTCCTTATAACTGTTATTCCTTTACAATACTGTTTTTATGAAATATCATAAATAATTGTACATTCAGTTTATAAGGGATAATAAATAACATCTGAGGTGTCACTAATCACTTTCTATTACCTTCAATATCAGTGTAACCATTGGTGATGCCCCACCTTTCATTCTAGAATTGGTTACTCTGCTGAAATTTCTGATTATCCTTCCCTCATAGTTCTTTATAATTTTGGATGGCTGTATTAGGTATTTACAAATTTAGAAAGGTATAATTCTTTATACAGTAACCTGTTTTTAAATCTCCAATTATGCATTTTTTTCATAAAGCTCATCCTTAAGGTTTTTATGTAGCTGTACCAGCTTAAGCTTGCTCTAGGAATTTTCCTTTGTATAGTTACCTTTTTTTCTCATCTCTCTTTGAACTTGTTAAGTATACCTCTTGTGTATGGCATGTGACTAGATTTTGTTTTAATAAGACCTTTGCGATATTATTTTAAACTGGAAATTTAAATTTATTTACTTTGTTTACTGATACACTTGAATTTGTTCTGCCATCTTACCATCCTATTTTGTTCTATCCTTCCTTCCCTCCCTCTTTTCTTTCCTTCTCTTTCTTTTTTCTTTTTTTCCCTCCCTTCCTTCTTTCCTCCTTTCCTTCCTTCCTTCTGCCCAGCTTTTTCAATATTCATTACCCCCTTACTGTCTTGCCTTGTTTTGGATTGAGTTTTGAATTATATTTAATTTTGCTTTCTTGTTCCTCCAATGCTTTGGAAGTTATATAGTTGATGTCTATTCTTTTAGTGGTTACTTTAGAAATTTCAACAGGTTTATTTAAGTTAGCTTTAGAAGTAGTTAATTTATATTTATAAAATAAGATTCCCAAAGTAAGATTCTGGAATCAAGGGATATGAGTGATTTCATGGCTATAAAAAATATACTGTTAAATTGTCATCCAAAGAGTTGTATGAATGTATTCTGCCATTGGCAATCCATAAATACACATTTTTCACATCTGTGGCAAATGTTGAGTATTGTGATTATTTGTGTATTTATTTTTATGTTAATTCAGTTGTGTAAAGTTGTTCTTTATTGTTGATATCTTTTATACATTGCCTAACATCTTGATGAGTGAGTTCTTTTTTTTCCAGTTTAGCTATTTAATTACCAAATTTTATGTGCTCATTATAAAATGAGCCATCTATTTGAGGCTGTAGTTTTTAATGTCTATGCAACAGTCTTGAGTTTGTTGATTAGTTTATCTCAAAAATTTTCTGTTGCCATGATCACACTTTTATTACAGAATCTACTGTTTAAACATATATTTGTTTATGTATCCTCTTCCCCAGACTGGGGCAATATTGTAGTCAAATCTCTACTTACATTACCTAAAAGGATGTTCCTGAGGGTAATCCGGAATGCCAGATATAGTGGTCTTTTTTTCTGAGCTGCCAACACTATCTTCGAGTGCTATAAATTATGCAGATTTTTATTATATTCCAGTGATGGTCCCAAAGAGGACAAAAGTGAATATGTTTAGTCAATTTGCTCTACTTAACTTGAAGTCGACTGCTTCAATTTAAATGTTTTATTGTTACATGTTACTTTATTAAATGAACTTGAATGAAGATAGAGGAACATTGTTCATACTCCTCCCATCCCCTGATTCTTTTCTATAATATGATAGCTTCTTCTTAAATGTTCATTTCCATTAAATTAAATCATTTATAAAAGGAGTTCATACCAAAAAGCAGCTACTATACTAAATATTAAGAATTAAAATTTAATTAAGATATTGTCTTATATCTCATCATAGTTTTTGTAGTTGATTCTGGAAATGTCTGTTTCCATTTAGTTACTTCATTGATTTATTAAGATGTGACTATATAATGGTACTGGGGTGGAGCCGCTTTTGATATTTATTTATTTATTTGTATTTGTAAGTAGTTATTTTCTCTTTCCATCCTTTTTATTTTATTTTATATTAGTTTAGCTTTGTTTTATTGAGTATTCATTGACATATAAAATTATGAAATATGTAAAGTGTACATCATGGTTATTTGATTATGTATACATTGTGAAAAAATTTCCCCCATTTAGCTAATGAACACATCCATCACCTCACATATTTATCTTTTTTGCTGAGAATATTTAAGTTCTCTCTTAGCAAATTTAATGATACAATGTTACCAACTATTGTCACCATGTTTTACATTAGATCCTCAGACCTTATTTGTCTTATAGTTGTAAGTTTTACTCTTTTGCCACCTTCTTCTTATTTTCTCCACATCTCCAGCTCCTGAAAATAACTACTTTCAACTCTCTGTTTCTATGAGTGTGGCTTTTTTTTTTCTTAAGATTCCACATGTAAGTAATACAACTATTTGCCATGAATTTGTATTTCTGCTTGTTTTATTTCACTTGGTATAATGCCCTCAGTGTCCATCCATGTTGTCGCAAATGGCAGTATTTCCTTCTTTCTCATAGTTGAATAATAGTCTATTGTATACATATATCACATCATCTTTATCCATTCATCTGTTTCCAGACACTGATTGTTTCCATATCTTGACGATTGTAAATGATGTTGTAATGAACATAGGAGTAGAGATATCTCTTTGAGATCTTGTTTTCATTTCCTTTGGATATATAGTCAGAAATAGGAATGCTGGATCAAATGGTAGTTTTAGTTTTAATTCTTTGAGGAACCTGCATACTGTTTTTCATTGTGGCTGCACCATTTTACATTCCCGCCATAGTGCAGAAGGGCTCCGTTTTCTCCACCTTCTTGCCAGCATGTTATCTCCTCTTTTTGATAATAGCCATTCTAATAGGTGATCTCTCATTGTGATTTTAACTTAATAATTATTTTTGGTAATATAGTAAGCCCCCATGAAATCAACACCCCAAAGAAAAACTGAGATATCGACAATAATCTACTTCTAAACACCTGGTTTTGCCCTTCTATCAACCCATCCCTTTACCTCTCATTACCCAAGTTAACCATCATCCCGAATTCTCTGTTCTTTATTCTTTGTTTAAATTTTATAGTTTTATTTCATCACTGTGTATTACTAAAATGTGTGTGTGTGTGTGTGCATTTGGATGTTAAAATAAAAGGGCTCAGAGGTAGAATAAAGGACCAGATAGTCAAATCAAACTCAAACAAATCTAAAAACTTACTGAGTACCAAACTTTGATAATAATTTCAACACTACAAGCAATGAAATAGAATAGGAACAATAAAAAAAAAAAGTCTGGTATATATTGCAGGGCTCCCAGTTCTTGTTTTCTGCATTAGACACACACCTTTTAGCCCAGAATACAATATGAGGAGGACTCTAATGAGGTTCAAGGCTCACCTCAGGGTATGTGATGTTCTCCAGAGACACATGGCTTATAAACCTATATAGATTTTTAAGTGTGTTTACATTAGGCAATCCCAAATCATGAGCATTCTACTCAAAGCATTCCAAAGGTAAAGATTATTTTCCTAAAATACAGTATTAGTCTCTTTGCCTGGAGATCCAGTTTTGTTTACAAGGAAATTATACTGGATCATCTGCCCTATTTTCCCCCAGGAACATCGCTCCTTTACCCTACTGGTAATTGGGGAAGAAATAATATTTCATACCTGCTTTACCTCTTCACTTCATGTGATGAGAAAACAGCTATTTTGATTGCTGCTTGGTATTTTACAGTATGACAACACTGATCACACCGAGTCTGGACATTTGGATAAGAACCTGAGCTTGGGATTCCTGCCACAGGTTGCTGCTTTGCTTTTCCTGGGTCACCTTTTAAAATAACCACTTAGAGTTGAGCCCATGTAAAGTTAGTGACCCCTCCCAACTACCTTAAAAGTAAGAGGGGCTTGCTACCCTGCTCCCTGTCTCTCAACCCCTCATGACCTGGGATAGAGGACTGTCCCTCCCCCAGCTCATTGAGCCTCATAACCCCTCCTCATTTCTAGGATTTGTAAGTAATAAATCTTGTGACTGTATCTCCTTTGTATGGGGTACTGACACTGAGCCTTCAATTAAATCAACCTCGAGGTTTTCCCTCCCTCAAAATGTGAGTTCAGATGCTGAGGGAGCTACCTGCTGATTCTGTGTAGGTGGCTCTGTCTCCTCATTCAGCAGTTAAGAACCTGCATGCTCTTAATTTAATACACAAGTTACAGGACTCCAGTGCACTTTTCAAACACTTTCTATGGTGTATCCAGCTAAGCTTGACCAAAGAAGACACTTCCACAGAGATGACAAGATAATAAGGGATCCATGCATTCTGCAGCTTCTGGTTGTATAAGTTGCTCCAAATGGTACTTTCCTGGTGTATTATTCTTAGTGGTCAGTGTGTCAGTGTTCTGTTGCACAACTTGATTACATTTATGCTGTCCATTTATACTGGAATAGTTACTTTTGGAAGAATTTAATTTTACTGGTTTACTGACTAACTGTCTGCCTGATGAAATGATTACATAAATATTACAACTTGGAATGCTATTATAAAAGGTCATATGTTCGGTGTTCCAGTGTAAATACAGAAGATGAATTTTTATGTGTGGGGACAAATAAATCTGTATGCATAAAGTAAAAGGAAAGTGGATCTAGGAAAACCTTATGAATAACTGAAAACTGAAATTTATTTGGCTTCTAATCTTTTTGATTTTGTTCATCAGTGTCTAAAATAAAATGCTGTCAATTAGTGGCATGTCTTTTTCAAATGTAGCAGAGTAACCTCTTTGGCAATATAATCAAATTTTCCAAAAACAATGGAAATTAATTATTGGATGTAAAAGGCAGAGAAAAGATCAAAAATACAAATGCATCATTCTAAGATATGCTCCTGAGGGCAAAAAGATGGTTACAAGTCACATAACTGCTGAGAAAATTAAAAAGTGGAATACACAGTTAATATGATAAAAAAAGCAGTCCTTTTTTCAGATGATAATGTTGGAAATTATATAATATCAATATATGATATAAAATATAAAAGGATAAAATTATATATATTTTACTTAAATTTGAATAGAACTATTGACTTACTGAAAATGAATTAGCTCATTATATCTGTTTACAGGAGTGAGAATTGCTTGACCACTTTTTCTTCTGTTTATCACTGAAAATCTATGATACAAGAAAAAGGTTTTCTCTTAAGTAATCCATTTACTGATTATTTTGTGAGCCTTCGAGTGGACTAGAACAGGTGCAGTGGCATCACACTAATAGAGCACTAATAGAGCACCAGCTATCTATGCAGCAAGAATTGAGAGTAATGACACATTTTTGAAAGATTAAAGCTAAATGATAATTCACATATTCCTTTATTTATGGAAAAGGATGGCCATCATCAATAGATCTCCATTCAGAGTTGAAGGACACCGTGAACAATGTGAATACTTTTCCATCACAGGTATTTTAGTGTGCACATTTTTAAGTGTGTTCTATGAACTCTGCATGAGCAGGTGACCAAGACTTGGTGACGCAAACCCGCTGATTATAGGGTAATAGCAATTGCTTAAAATATGAGCATGGGATTGAATATATGCTTGGATCTGTTGGGAAGAAAAAGGTATCCCCCCATCTCTGAGAGGTATTTTGAGAGGATAAAATCACAGACATTACCAGCTCAGGAGAGTTTGCTTAAGAGTGGAGTCAAAACAGAAATAAGTGTGAGATATGGAGAAGGCTTGATCAAGTCACAAGGATATTGTTTGAACCAATGGATTTATTTGTGATTAAAGCCACATTTGCCAAAAAGTTTTAGTTTTTATTCTTCATTTAAATGTGGTAATTTGCCACTTGAAAAGGAAGGAATCCTAAGCACAAAGTATAAAGTTGCAATTAAGACCCCAGATTCTTGAGTCATGCTAGATAGATTTAAATCCTGGCCCCATCATTAACTTACTATGTGGTCTACTAGTTTCTTAACTTATTTATGCCTCAGTTTCATTATTTATAAAAAATGAGGACAATAATTGTACTTACCTCAAAGAGTTCTTGTGATGGCAAAAAGAGAGAAATATGTAAACTACAATATTTGTAAATTAAACATATGTGAAAGAACTCAGTATCTGGCATATTTTAAAGGCTTAATGTTAATTTACATTATTTTTGTCTTCATTACCATTTATATATGAATTGTCAGCCATTAAAAACTGCATCCAAATCTGCATAAGAACCCACAAACACAAAAATACTTCCTAGAGCTGAATAAAACAAAAGAATGGAATGAGAATTCATTCTCTAAAATTCCAAATTGAAACTATAAAGAAAGATTTCAGGGGGATGTAGGACAGGACAAACAGGGATGGCAGAATAGATGGAAAGTGTCCAAACTAGCGCCCACCAGCATCAAGCCAGCTAGGCTGAAGGGACACAAGCAAAATGGCACCTGCCTCCATTCCCAGAGAAAGTTTCTACAGATCCTTGTCCTTCTAGCATACGCTCTAAAATTAGTCAGTAGATCTTCATGTATGACCCAGGCACTTTTTAAACTGCTGCATCTCCACTGGGTCTTAGGATGAGTAATCTTGTGCACAGGGCAGGAGGGGTGGATGTGGGGGTTGAACCTTTCACTGCTCAGGGAGGGCCTCTGTTGCTGTGAGATCCCTCCAGCATGTGGATTGTTGTGCTGGGGAGTTGATTCCTGTTTCTCTGTTCCTACCACCCTTCTCAATGTGGCCTTTTTCTTTATATCTTTAGGTGTGGAAGTGCTGTTCTGCTACTTGTTCTCGGAGTGAGTTGTACTATATATGTAATTGCAGCCTTTCTGTGTCCATGGAAGAGAGTGGGCACAGTATCCTTCCACTCCTCCATCTTCCCCTCCGTCTTCAGCCAGGGCCTTTATTTAAAAAAAATTTCACAGTATCGATCTCCAAAGTGAATTCTCCAGCAACATGTGTATACTTTCATTATTTAAAAATATTTTCACTTTTAAAAATTAGTTCTTAAATGTTTCAAGAAGAGAAATACAATTTTGGTTTACAAATTATATGGGAAATAATATCTGCCAGTTTGTTCACATGCACATATTGATTTGTTCAGAGCCTATATCCAATTTTAAATTTCCATGTAGTGAATCCTTTATGTGTAATTCCTCTCAGTGTTAAATATATCCATTCTCCACTTATGGGTACTTAGGAAGGAATTGTTATCAATTCAACAAGTCGCTCAAAGTAGGAAGAGTACCCCAAAGAAGATTTCCCAGGGTGTACACAAAAACTCTGTTTGTTTGCTGACCCAGGGGATTGTGGGATCTTAAGGTAACTTCCTGGCCTTTTTGGGTTTATCTTTCTTTATCTTAAAATTCCGGCAGGTAAAATACTCTTCATCCCAGGATTGAACTCACAGATCATCAAAATGAGAGGTGGATAAAAATAATACAAAGTATATGCCAATTGTATCTCATTTTTAAAAAAAAGATGAAATAGGTACATTCATAAATCAAACATATGTAGTGATAAAAAAGAATGAACTACTTCTACATGCAAAGAAAGCAAGCAAGAAAGTGCTACTAACCCACACACACAGTGAAGGTGAAAATTTTTCTTGGAAGATTCTGTAGAAGCCAAAATATAGGGGGAATAAGAGTCTTCCCCCAAGTCACACAGCTAGTTAGTAATGGAGGATAGATTATAAAATTTACCTAGGAAATACCATTTGATAACAACATGAAGATTTTGTAAAAATGAGGTCTGAGGAAGTCTCTCATTTTTATGTTTCTTTGGCCTTTACTATGTGGGGTGCATTATTAGTGACATTAATAACCCTCGCTATTTTAATAACATTGTAAAAGCATTATTTATTGAATAGTGATTTTTTTGTGCCAAACTAAAGATTGTATTTAAAGAATCATGTGTAATTTCCCCAATTAACTGTATGGCTAGAATAAAATTCTAGCTTTGAATATTTAAATCAGGAAATAAGAAAGGACCAAGGACACCGAGGACTATCTTTGAGCCATTTTTCATAAGAAAAATCATTTTTAAATTTCATAAAAATTCCATAATGAATGAGATTTTTCATTTTTCATTTAATTTCAATATGCTTTGGCTTCATAAAAATATTCCTTGTCACTTCATACCCATTAAAATGTTATTTTTAAAAAAAACAAGTGTTGGAGAGGATTTAGAGAAATTGGAATACTTGTACGCTGTTGGAAAAGATGTAAAACGGTGTAGTTACTACAGAAAACAATACAGTGGTTTCTCAAAAAATTAAAAATAGAATTACCAGATGACCCAGTTTTTTCCATTTCAAAAGAGTTGAAAGCAAGCCCTCAAAGATACCGTACACCCATGTTTTTAGCAGCGTTAGTCACAATAGCCAAAAGTGGAAGCAAACCATGTGTCTGTCAGTGTATAAGTGGATAAACAGAATGTGTTATATATGTCCAATGGCATATTATGTAGCTTTAATAAGGAAGAAAATCCTGACACATGCTACAACATAAATGAACCTAGAGAACTTTATGCTGAGTGAAATAAGCCAGTCACAAAAGACAAATACTGTATGGTTCTACTTACATGAAAAGTCTATAGAGTAGTTAAATTCATAAAGACAGAAAGTAGAATGGTGGTTGCCAGGGACTGGGGGTAGGGGAGAATGGGGAGTTGTTTATTGGGTGCAGTTTCAGTTTTGCAGGATGAAAAAAAAGCTTCTGGAGATTAGCACAATAATTTGAATATACTTAACACCACTGAATTGCACACTTAAAATGGTTAAGGAGATAAATTTTATGTTATATACATTTTGCCACAATTATAAATGAATACAAATCCAAGGGAGAAAGTCATCCCAGATGATTGTAGTGTTGCAACCAGAGTTTAGAACAATTGCGCCTGTCTATACCAATGATTCTCAAGGTGTGTCCTTGAATTAGCAGTATCATTATAATTTGGAAACTTCAAAAAAGATTTTCATGTAGTGTTTTATTCACCCTACTTAATAGGAAAAACCAGAATCTGGATTAATATTGGGTAATCTCTGGTCCCCACTAAAAATAAAATTCATAGTGTAGTGGTCTTTTTTTGTAAAATGAATAAAATTAGTATAACTAGGAATTCAAAAATTGTCCAATACTGTTTTACACTTACCCTTATAAGATACTCATCTTTTAAAAGATACCCAATAGTAATGCAAATAAAATTAGAAGATAGTGATCACTGTAAATAACGTTAAAAAGTTATATAGATTGTTTTATGTGGACAAATGGACATTCCCATAGGGTACTATCCAAATATTTTTTCTCCTATCTCTTATTGAAATACAGTGATACAGTTGATACATAGCATTGTATGTTTAAGGTGTATGACATAATGATTTGGTATATGTACGTACTTTGAAGTGATTTCCAAATAAGCTTAGCATCCATTACCTCACACAGTTACATTACATTTTTCTTGAGATGAAAACTCATAAGATCTACTCTTTTAGCAGCTTTCACATATACAATATGGTATTGTTACACATGGACAAGGCTTTGGAGACACTGGCCATGGTGCTGAAACTAAATTCTAAATGCTCTCTGGTTTTCCAGGTATTGCCTCTTTGGTTTCTAGATGATGAGAGATGAGAGGAGGGACAGTATTGTGGTAGCACTGGTTGGAAAAGACCACAATGAGATACTTGAAGGGTTCAGAGCACCCAGTGAATATCATTTGGAATGGTAATATCTCAATATTTCAACAACTAGCCTGGATGTAGTGCTGTGTACAGATGAAGATCAGTTCTGACTATGTTTTATTGGCTTTGAAAAGTTCATGATCACATGCATCTGCCACATTTAATTAGTTTGAATACATTACGTTGGAAATATAACAATGTCATAAACTGTGACATCTGAATTTGAATTAGATCAAGGTTCTGGAAAGTTGGAGGGATTAATACAATAATAGGGACTGAATTGTAAAATTTCAGAATAAAAATCAGAGTCAAGTGTTCCAAGACAAGCATGTAATCTCACAAGATAGTAATAGTTCAGTGGTTTTCACAACTTACTGTTTAACCTGTTAAATTGGTCTGGAGAAGGGGGTGAAAACTGCTTAAAGTGGCTAAATTTAAAAAACCGGCTAAATGTAACCTAAGAAAATAATAATTCACAATGATTACTTTCAATTACGAGGTNGAAAGTTGGAGGGATTAATACAATAATAGGGACTGAATTGTAAAATTTCAGAATAAAAATCAGAGTCAAGTGTTCCAAGACAAGCATGTAATCTCACAAGATAGTAATAGTTCAGTGGTTTTCACAACTTACTGTTTAACCTGTTAAATTGGTCTGGAGAAGGGGGTGAAAACTGCTTAAAGTGGCTAAATTTAAAAAACCGGCTAAATGTAACCTAAGAAAATAATAATTCACAATGATTACTTNTCCCCGGGATCACGCCCTGAGCCGAAGGCAGACGCTTAACGACTGCGCTACCCAGGCGCCCCTCAATTACGAGTTTTGAACATCCTGGTGAAAAAGGTTTCGATAACTATTTCTTCCCAATCATGGTTGATAATTACTATTAATTTTTTATTGACATACATAAATTACCTTCCTGTGCATTTGTAAGGATAACTCTATGCTATATCTAGTAAAAATAGAAATATATCTTTCTTGTATCTAGTAAAACAGAAATATGTTTTTTTCTCAGTGTGGAAAAATATTAGTTTATTTTATGGCTCTAATGAACCCTCTAGGAAGCTAGTAAAATATAACCAAAATAGTATTGAGAGGTTTTTTTTTCTTTTATCTTGAATCCCTTGAATCCCTACTGACAATGTATCTCAACATTTTAGAATACTCTAGAATATATCTCCGACAAAGAGGATCTCTTACATAACTAGACTACAGCTATCAGAATCAGGAAATTAACAGTGATACTTGATAATCATCTAATAAGCAGAACCCCCTCAAGTTTTGCCAGTTTTCCCAATAATATCCTTTATAGCAAAGTATCCAGTTCATGATCACATCTTGCATGTTCCTTTCGATTCATTTCTCAAGTAATTTTGTAAAATTTGCATTTGTTTTATGTTTCCTCATGATTAGATTCATGGTATGCACTTTTGCCAGGAGCATCCCAGAAATGATGCTTTGTTTTATTGTATCTTATCAGGTAGTACACAATTTGTTAACCTTAATCACTTTATTAAGGTAGTGTTTGTCATGTTTCTCCATTTTAAATCACTCTTTCTTTCCTAGGTATTCAATACATATTTTATTTTGAGGTATTGGAAGCCGTGTAAATATCACATTGCTCAGCAAATATTTACCTAATAAACTTGACATCTGTTGATGTTTATTGGCAGAATTAATTATTTCAAATAAAGTTTCCAAATGGTGATTTTCTTTTTTTTTTATTTAAGATTTTATTTATTTATTTGAGAGAGAGAGAGAGAGAACACAAGTGGCGGGGAGGGCCAGAGGGAGAGGGAGAGGGAGAAGCAGGCTCCCCACTGAACAGGGAGCCCGATGTGGGGCTCGATCCCAGGACCCTGAGATCATGACCTGAGCCAAAGGCAGATCTTAACCAACTGAACCACCCAGGCACCCCCAAATGGTGATTTTCTGAATGAATTGTTCCTTCTGTATTTAGACATTGACATTCTACTATAAGTGACAGTTTCACTAGTCTCAATTAATTATCAGTGTGGACTTTGGATTTCTATTTTCTTTAGTGAAAATTAGTGACTACTGTTACTGTTATTTAACTACATGCTTTGCTTTAAAATAAACTTTTTTGTAATATAACATACCTATATGAAATGAAACTATTTTAAGTGTATTGTTCTGAGTTTTGATAATATATATACACCCATGTAACTACCAAACCAATCAATATATAGATCATTTCTTTCACATTATTTATTTTTTGGTAATCTCTACAAGCAACATGGGGCTCAAACTCATGACACTGAGATCAGGAGTTATACGCCAGGCACCCCCATTTCTTCCACCTTAAAACATTCCTTCTTGTTCCTTTGCAGTCCACCTCTCCACCCACATAACATGACTGCTGATAACTTCTTTTGTTTTCAGTCACTAAAGTACAGTTTTGCCTATTGTTTAATTTTATATAAATGAAACCACGCTATATGTACCCTTTAATGTGGCTGGATTGTTTTTCTCATTACAATGATTTTGATGCTTATCTGTGAAGTTCAGTGTATCAGTTTGTTCCTTTTTACTGTTGTAAATTTTGCCATTTATATACCAAAATTTATTTATCCATTAACCAGATGATGGACATTTTGGTTATCTTTAGTTGGGAATAAAGCTTCCATGAACATTCATTTACAAGTCTTTTTGTAGACTGGATATATGCTATTTTTTTGGGGCAAGTATTTATGGTTAGAATTGCCAAGTCTTATGATTATATTTAACTTTATTTATATATATATTTAACTTTATAATAAACTGCCCAACTATTTTCCAAAGTGGACATACCATTTAATATTCCTACCTGCAACCTTTGAGAATTCTCGATGTTTCAAATCCTCGTCAATAGTTGATAATTTCAGACTTCTTAATTTTTACTACTCTAGATTGTGTGCAGTGATATCTCATTATGGTTTTAATTTGTACTTCCCTGCTGACTCAAGCAGGCTTTTATGTGTTTATTAGCTATACATATATCTTCTTTTGTGATGTGTCCATTCAAATATTTTGTTCATTTTGTATCATGTTGTTCATTCTCTTCTTACTGAGTTGTAAGAATTCTTAATATTTGGAAAAAAATTCCTTCATCATATATATATATAAGTATTTTCTCCTGTTTCTTCATTTGTCTTTAATTTTCTTGAATGTGTTTTTGGAAGAGCAAAAGCTTTTTATTTGATGAAGTCCAATTCAATTTTTTTTAAAATGTTTTTTGTTGGTTGGTTGGTTGGTTGGTTGATTGGTTTTTTCCCCTGTGTGTGTTCTCACTGAAAGATTCTGTGTATTCAACAACAGCCTTAGTGGGAATCGTAGGCAGAATTCTGGAGCTTTTTCTCTATGATATTCTGTGCTCTGTAGGGCTGTGCCTTCCAGAACTCCAGTCTTTAGCTCTTCAAGAGTTTTTCTTTTTTTTTTAAGTTCCTAAATCACTTGAGNTTCTGTGCTCTGTAGGGCTGTGCCTTCCAGAACTCCAGTCTTTAGCTCTTCAAGAGTTTTTCTTTTTTTTTTTTAAGTACCTAAATCACTTAAGTTACTGACATGGTGTCTCTACCACTTCTGAACACTCTAGTGTATTCACTGTGAGTCTTTAATGCTCTGCTTAGAGTCCAGTCCAGGAGGTGTCCCTACACAGAAAGTCTGGGTGTGTTTTGGGCTCACCTAATTGATTTTCCTTCTTTCAGGGATTGCAGCTATATGCTGCATGTTGTCCAATGTATCAGAACAGTGGCTCTATGTATTTTGTCCAGTTTGTGGTTATGGTGAGAGGGCAAGTCAGGGTTCAGGTGGAAGTTCTGTTATAGACTATCAATTCAGTTTTGAAATAGATATTTAAAAAGTAAAATGTAAGCTGCAACACCATTTTTTCTTAGTGATTGTGTCTTATAAAATTAAAACCCCGAATGCCTGAAACTCTAAAGTGTACTCTTAAAAATCCTACCAAGCACTGCACAGCTCTAGTTAGAGCTCTGTGTGAGGTCTTTCTCCAGTCAAAATAGAGTCTCTGAACATATAGTGTCCAGAATACAAGCAGATGGAATAAACATACCTTCAGACATCATGATATTAAATACACATATACAAAATAAATGGGAGGGCCTCCATGACAAATAGAAGTACGTACACACCCTTAAAGGATCTAGTAAATGACTGAGTGCCTTAGCCTATAATGCTGAGCAAACCTCATGTTAATAAAAATTTGAAGATGTGTTGAGGTGTAATAATTAAGTGCAAGGAATAAGCTCATCTTCAGAAGATGAACTTTTGCTTCTATGAAACTTTTTTGACTTACATTTTCCCCCACACTTTTTAAACAGCTTTTTTTAAAGGTTATAAGTCACACTATTTTTGAACCATAAAAATTGTTTGCTGCGGATTTCTTACTTTATCTAGTAGAAGTACCATATGTTACAAAACACTGACTATGGTGGTGAAGGGTTTTTTTTTTTTTAATATAACACATAATCATTATTACGAAAATTACATAAATTGCTAAGAATTTTGAATGAGAAATTCAACTGTCACACAAAAATTGATGTCACTTCTAGATTCTCACTAGATACTCTCACAAGATTATTGGTCAAATTGTAGTCATCCAGTATTATTACAGCTAGACACACAAGAAAGTGTTTGAAGGAAGTTTAACGTTACTTAACTTTTACTTTATATAACAGGATAAATACATTTAGATGGACTCCAGTTCACTGCCCTTTTTTGTCCCCATTCCTTTCTCTTTTCCTTGGCCAGCTTAATGGGGTTTATGCAAAAAAGGAGGGAGGGTGGGATATTGGCTGCAAGCAAGGTTAATGCCCAGTACATAGAAGTTACCTTCACATATTTTCTTTCACTGAACTATTGACTGTTGTTTAGCAGTTAAAAACACGTGTTGTAATGAGCATTGGGTGTTATACACAAACAAGGAATCATGGAACACTACATCAAAAACTAATGATGTATGGTATGGTGACTAACATAACATAATAAAAAAAAAAGCTTCCTAATCATCTGATGACTTAGGTTATACAATAATAAAACATAATAATATAAAGAAGTATCTTTATTTGTATAGCAATATCAGAAGTTTTTGAAGGTTCTTCAGAAATGGTGAGTATGAAATCCAATATGTAGTGGTTTCATGATGACAGAAGAGTTACTTTCCAATTTCTCTACTGTATCACTAAGCTAGTGCTTTGAAATTTTCATGCACACGAGAATCACCTAGAAGGCGGGCTTTCGCTCAGATTTTCTGATTCAGTTGGTCTGGGTTAGGGCTGGGGAATTCGAATTTCTAAGAAGTTCCCAGGTGGTTAAGGTGGTGTTTGGAGCAGCCCTGCTTCAGGAAACCACATTATCAGAACAGAGCTGGTTCTTTAGGCAACTAGCTCATAAGTGGTAAATACATCTGTTAACTTGGCTGACTGCCTGCCCTTGAAAAATGAATTATAAATACTGCTTTTCTATTATGTTTAAGTGTTTTAATTTCTGTACTTGTAACAGTGATGTTTGTTGGGATGATGCAGTTTACATCTATTATAATTCTTTCCGCAAGAGGCTCTTTATTCTAGGAAAGCCTAGGCCTTTATATTCGAATACAAGTTTTATGTCTGTTTGTTTTCCTTGTCAGACTGGGTCTGATTTATGAATTTGCCCTGAATACATGCCTGCACTGTGATATGTAAATAGATGTAATATTTTCTACTGCTAAATGGAAGTAAATTTAAATGCAGATTATTAATTAAAGCCTTTTCATCAAGAAACACAACTTTTTAAAAGATTACTTTCTTTAACAGATTCAATTACTGTTATATGCTAATTTAGACTTCTTACCATTCCTTTATTTCTTTCTTTGGCGTTTTCTTTTTCCTACACACATGCACATGTATGTGGGCACACACACAATATACACATGTGTACATACACCATTATTTAATCATAATAATATCAGTGTATTTATGTAGTACTTGGAGTTATAAATAAAATATACTATAAAATGCCCTGGATTCACATAAAGTAGAGTGATAAGGCATGTGATTTCCTCTATATCACTTATAGGAAATAAGCATGGCTTAATTTTATGGGACATTTGATGTTTCTCTGAGTTCAATTGTTAGGCATGAAAAATATCAATCGTACAATGACAGCCCCTTTCACATCCCATAAATACACAATGATATGTATTCAAACCTCTGTTTCCCAAAGGCAATCTTAATGATCATGATTTTATAACTTTTTTGCCTTTCCAAAAATGACTATTTTACTATCCATTATCGATAAAGTGAATTTTAGAATTATTGAGATAGCGATTTAGATAACTGTCACATACTAAGTGTCAGCTATAAAATGATGTTTTTTGTTTTGGTTCATAANTTTTTTTTATTTAAGATTTTATTTATTTATTTGAGAGAGAGAGAGAGAGAACACAAGTGGCGGGGAGGGCCAGAGGCAGAGGGAGAGGGAGAAGCAGGCTCCCCACTGAACAGGGAGCCCGATGTGGGGCTCGATCCCAGGACCCTGAGATCATGACCTGAGCCAAAGGCAGATCTTAACCAACTGAACCACCCAGGCACCCCCAAATGGTGATTTTCTGAATGAATTGTTCCTTCTGTATTTAGACATTGACATTCTACTATAAGTGACAGTTTCACTAGTCTCAATTAATTATCAGTGTGGACTTTGGATTTCTATTTTCTTTAGTGAAAATTAGTGACTACTGTTACTGTTATTTAACTACATGCTTTGCTTTAAAATAAACTTTTTTGTAATATAACATACCTATATGAAATGAAACTATTTTAAGTGTATTGTTCTGAGTTTTGATAATATATATACACCCATGTAACTACCAAACCAATCAATATATAGATCATTTCTTTCACATTATTTATTTTTTGGTAATCTCTACAAGCAACATGGGGCTCAAACTCATGACACTGAGATCAGGAGTTATACGCCAGGCACCCCCATTTCTTCCACCTTAAAACATTCCTTCTTGTTCCTTTGCAGTCCACCTCTCCACCCACATAACATGACTGCTGATAACTTCTTTTGTTTTCAGTCACTAAAGTACAGTTTTGCCTATTGTTTAATTTTATATAAATGAAACCACGCTATATGTACCCTTTAATGTGGCTGGATTGTTTTTCTCATTACAATGATTTTGATGCTTATCTGTGAAGTTCAGTGTATCAGTTTGTTCCTTTTTACTGTTGTAAATTTTGCCATTTATATACCAAAATTTATTTATCCATTAACCAGATGATGGACATTTTGGTTATCTTTAGTTGGGAATAAAGCTTCCATGAACATTCATTTACAAGTCTTTTTGTAGACTGGATATATGCTATTTTTTTGGGGCAAGTATTTATGGTTAGAATTGCCAAGTCTTATGATTATATTTAACTTTATTTATATATATATTTAACTTTATAATAAACTGCCCAACTATTTTCCAAAGTGGACATACCATTTAATATTCCTACCTGCAATCTTTGAGAATTCTCGATGTTTCAAATCCTCGTCAATAGTTGATAATTTCAGACTTCTTAATTTTTACTACTCTAGATTGTGTGCAGTGATATCTCATTATGGTTTTAATTTGTACTTCCCTGCTGACTCAAGCATGCTTTTATGTGTTTATTAGCTATACATATATCTTCTTTTGTGATGTGTCCATTCAAATATTTTGTTCATTTTGTATCATGTTGTTCATTCTCTTCTTACTGAGTTGTAAGAATTCTTAATATTTGGAAAAAAATTCCTTCATCATATATATATATAAGTATTTTCTCCTGTTTCTTCATTTGTCTTTAATTTTCTTGAATGTGTTTTTGGAAGAGCAAAAGCTTTTTATTTGATGAAGTCCAATTCAATTTTTTTTAAAATGTTTTTTGTTGGTTGGTTGGTTGGTTGGTTGATTGGTTTTTTCCCCTGTGTGTGTTCTCACTGAAAGATTCTGTGTATTCAACAACAGCCTTAGTGGGAATCGTAGGCAGAATTCTGGAGCTTTTTCTCTATGATATTCTGTGCTCTGTAGGGCTGTGCCTTCCAGAACTCCAGTCTTTAGCTCTTCAAGAGTTTTTCTTTTTTTTTTAAGTTCCTAAATCACTTGAGTTAAGTTACTGACATGGTGTCTCTACCACTTCTGAACACTCTAGTGTATTCACTGTGAGTCTTTAATGCTCTGCTTAGAGTCCAGTCCAGGAGGTGTCCCCACACAGAAAGTCTGGGTGTGTTTTGGGCTCACCTAATTGATTTTCCTTCTTTCAGGGATTGCAGCTATATGCTGCATGTTGTCCAATGTATCAGAACAGTGGCTCTATGTATTTTGTCCAGTTTGTGGTTATGGTGAGAGGGCAAGTCAGGGTTCAGGTGGAAGTTCTGTTATAGACTATCAATTCAGTTTTGAAATAGATATTTAAAAAGTAAAATGTAAGCTGCAACACCATTTTTTCTTAGTGATTGTGTCTTATAAAATTAAAACCCCGAATGCCTGAAACTCTAAAGTGTACTCTTAAAAATCCTACCAAGCACTGCACAGCTCTAGTTAGAGCTCTGTGTGAGGTCTTTCTCCAGTCAAAATAGAGTCTCTGAACATATAGTGTCCAGAATACAAGCAGATGGAATAAACATACCTTCAGACATCATGATATTAAATACACATATACAAAATAAATGGGAGGGCCTCCATGACAAATAGAAGTACGTACACACCCTTAAAGGATCTAGTAAATGACTGAGTGCCTTAGCCTATAATGCTGAGCAAACCTCATGTTAATAAAAATTTGAAGATGTGTTGAGGTGTAATAATTAAGTGCAAGGAATAAGCTCATCTTCAGAAGATGAACTTTTGCTTCTATGAAACTTTTTTGACTTACATTTTCCCCCACACTTTTTAAACAGCTTTTTTTAAAGGTTATAAGTCACACTATTTTTGAACCATAAAAATTGTTTGCTGCGGATTTCTTACTTTATCTAGTAGAAGTACCATATGTTACAAAACACTGACTATGGTGGTGAAGGGTTTTTTTTTTTTTAATATAACACATAATCATTATTACGAAAATTACATAAATTGCTAAGAATTTTGAATGAGAAATTCAACTGTCACACAAAAATTGATGTCACTTCTAGATTCTCACTAGATACTCTCACAAGATTATTGGTCAAATTGTAGTCATCCAGTATTATTACAGCTAGACACACAAGAAAGTGTTTGAAGGAAGTTTAACGTTACTTAACTTTTACTTTATATAACAGGATAAATACATTTAGATGGACTCCAGTTCACTGCCCTTTTTTGTCCCCATTCCTTTCTCTTTTCCTTGGCCAGCTTAATGGGGTTTATGCAAAAAAGGAGGGAGGGTGGGATATTGGCTGCAAGCAAGGTTAATGCCCAGTACATAGAAGTTACCTTCACATATTTTCTTTCACTGAACTATTGACTGTTGTTTAGCAGTTAAAAACACGTGTTGTAATGAGCATTGGGTGTTATACACAAACAAGGAATCATGGAACACTACATCAAAAACTAATGATGTATGGTATGGTGACTAACATAACATAATAAAAAAAAAAGCTTCCTAATCATCTGATGACTTAGGTTATACAATAATAAAACATAATAATATAAAGAAGTATCTTTATTTGTATAGCAATATCAGAAGTTTTTGAAGGTTCTTCAGAAATGGTGAGTATGAAATCCAATATGTAGTGGTTTCATGATGACAGAAGAGTTACTTTCCAATTTCTCTACTGTATCACTAAGCTAGTGCTTTGAAATTTTCATGCACACGAGAATCACCTAGAAGGCGGGCTTTCGCTCAGATTTTCTGATTCAGTTGGTCTGGGTTAGGGCTGGGGAATTCGCATTTCTAAGAAGTTCCCAGGTGGTTAAGGTGGTGTTTGGAGCAGCCCTGCTTCAGGAAACCACATTATCAGAACAGAGCTGGTTCTTTAGGCAACTAGCTCATAAGTGGTAAATACATCTGTTAACTTGGCTGACTGCCTGCCCTTGAAAAATGAATTATAAATACTGCTTTTCTATTATGTTTAAGTGTCTTAATTTCTGTACTTGTAACAGTGATGTTTGTTGGGATGATGCAGTTTACATCTATTATAATTCTTTCCGCAAGAGGCTCTTTATTCTAGGAAAGCCTAGGCCTTTATATTCGAATACAAGTTTTATGTCTGTTTGTTTTCCTTGTCAGACTGGGTCTGATTTATGAATTTGCCCTGAATACATGCCTGCACTGTGATATGTAAATAGATGTAATATTTTCTACTGCTAAATGGAAGTAAATTTAAATGCAGATTATTAATTAAAGCCTTTTCATCAAGAAACACAACTTTTTAAAAGATTACTTTCTTTAACAGATTCAATTACTGTTATATGCTAATTTAGACTTCTTACCATTCCTTTATTTCTTTCTTTGGCGTTTTCTTTTTCCTACACACATGCACATGTATGTGGGCACACACACAATATACACATGTGTACATACACCATTATTTAATCATAATAATATCAGTGTATTTATGTAGTACTTGGAGTTATAAATAAAATATACTATAAAATGCCCTGGATTCACATAAAGTAGAGTGATAAGGCATGTGATTTCCTCTATATCACTTATAGGAAATAAGCATGGCTTAATTTTATGGGACATTTGATGTTTCTCTGAGTTCAATTGTTAGGCATGAAAAATATCAATCGTACAATGACAGCCCCTTTCACATCCCATAAATACACAATGATATGTATTCAAACCTCTGTTTCCCAAAGGCAATCTTAATGATCATGATTTTATAACTTTTTTGCCTTTCCAAAAATGACTATTTTACTATCCATTATCGATAAAGTGAATTTTAGAATTATTGAGATAGCGATTTAGATAACTGTCACATACTAAGTGTCAGCTATAAAATGATGTTTTTTGTTTTGGTTCATAAAAACTTAGGTTCAAGAATTTGGAAAAGGGATTGAGGCTAATTATAGGATAATAAATAAATGAAATCTAAAAATTGTAGAATGAATCATCTAATTTACAGAAAAGGACATTGAATTTGAATGACATGTTCCACACATCCAATTTGGCAGAAAGCCTGAATTAGAACCCAGGTAGTGTGATTTCTAGAACTATGTTCTTTTCACTCCCCATTTCAGAAGCATAATTCAAAAGAATGGTGCCCAGTAAAAATGATTTGAGTCTTATATTGGAAAACAACATAGAAGATGTTCTCTTCTTTTTCTCTGTAGGTTCCACTCTTTAACCTTCTCATCGTTATACTTGGACAATGAATAGTTGAAAGCTTTAAAAGGAGCTATTAGTATTGCTGACTTTCAGAAGGATGGTAACAGTATGTAGCAATGGTTTATTAAGTTATCATAATATGTCCAACATGAATAATCGCCAAATCATTGTAATAAATAAAGACACCCATATATTATAGTTTTCATCAATGCAAGAAATCACATATTAATTACATCATTTATTTTGTCAGTATTTTTAGTGCATTCATCACATTATACTAGGTACTGAACTCTCAAAAATATGATATTCTTGCAGAATAATTCATGTATGGAATTTCTGTGTTATTCTAAAAATCAGCCCATGAAATAGCACCAAGATACACTTTCCTGAGAGTAGAAAGTGAAACCAGAAACGAGACAATCAAATCAGGCAACATGAGTAGCATGATTTGAGGCAGCATCACAAACATTTAATCAAGGTAAAATTATGTCTAGAGTCTGACACATATCCTCTTATTAGCAACACCAGCCTGCTCGGGGGGAAAATAAATTTTTAAAGACTTCACATCTGAGGTTGAATGCTTCCAGCCTCCGTGGTATTTGCTTTTTCCACCTTATTTAATCATTACTGAGATCTTCTTAAATCATTCTCTTTATAAGCATTTGGGATCTTAGAATATTCATACAACAAGGAGGTACATTTGAGGACATAGAGATCAACTTCCACTTCATAGATGAGGGAAGCCATCACCCAGAGGAAAACATGACTTTGAAAGGTTGCACAGTGATTTGTAGGAGAACTGGCAGTAGAACCTCTGCAGATGACTTCCAGACTATTATGTCCCAATTACTTGGTTAAGACAAATGGAATTGCTGGTGTTCTGGGCTCCATGGTTACCCATTCTTTGTTTATTCCTCTGTGTCACTCTGACACTACGCACAGTAAGTTAAGTCCTGAGCACAGGGGGTTTATATTGTTCTAAAACTTTCAAGCCAGTGTCAGCATTACCTTATTTATTATAGCAGCAGCTCAAAAAGAAGCTACTTTTAATAATAATAATAAAAAACCCCATGAAAGTGATTGTTCAGTTTGGAGTGTTAAAGAAAGTTGAATAAATTGGTATCTATAAAAAGCTGCTTCCTATTGGGTTAGTACAAAGAGTGAACTTTGCAGAAGTCTATAATTAAAATCTAAATTCTCACTTAGTTTTCATATAAGGGGGCCAGGATTCACATTTTTAAAAAGATGACTAAATGTCTTATCTTGTTCAGTCCAACTTCTCTTTATTCTTTCTTCCATAAAGCTGCTAACATTACATTTTCAGGTCGCTAACTCAACCTTGGGGCTTTGCCACGTTGTGAAGCAAAGGATGGGGAAGGAACTATGATCTAAATGTTAACATTTGAGTTCAAAGAAAAGTGGACACAGCCAATAGCTAAGGCGGTTTATTTCTTTAATTGAAACAATACCAATGGGCAGAATCATGCATTTTAGAAAGACAAAGACAAATTCACATGTGATTATTTATTATCAACATCACAACAGAAGGGAGAGTAGAAAGTAGAGGAGGGAGTTGTAGAGTTGGGGTGAGAAAATCTGGATTTAGATTATCAGTCTGTCTCTGACTGATGGGGTGACTTTAGGTAAATCACTAACCCTTCCTGAACCTCAGTTTACTCATCCATAATATGGAGGCAGTTACATCCATCTTCTCTGCCTACTCAAATATGCACACATATGGAGTTTTATGATTATTAAAGATGATAAGAAATTTTAAAATGCATAGAATATCATGTGACATGTAGTTGTTAAAATGTACTTGAAATTCAATAGGAAAGACATATGAATAATGTAAACTCATACCTGGATATTGCAGACTAAGTATTCTGATTATCTTGATCCTGTAATCTGAATATCAATATTTTAACTCACTTGGAATGTACCTTTGAGATTATGGCCAAGCAGTAGAATACATTTTAGTCAGATAGGTGAATGTAGTCCTTTCAGCACTTGATATAGGTGCTTTATGAAGTGGGTATATCTTGAGAAAAAAGGCTAAAAAGAGAATATCATTTGAAACATTTTCTCTTGGCCTTCTACCAACTTTTAAAATGAAGTTCCAAAAGGAAAAAATGGCTCTGGGATCTAATAAAAATCAGACAAAGAGAAAAAGTATTGTGAAAGAAGCATCAAATTTTCTCTGTTTTGCAGTGTGCTGTATCCGTTCTAGGGAAGATAGTATACTCTTTGGATGAAGGAAGAAGCACTGTGGCTGGTTCTTATAGCATCCCCTGGCAGAGCTGAATCATCAGGAACACAGTGCAGGTAATGATGTCATTCTGGGACTGGAAGTTCCTTCTTTGGGCCTAGCTACAGGCTTGTGACTTCATGGCAAATGAAGGGGTGAGATGAAACCAGCTCATGCAATTTGCTCTGACACTCATGGTTAAACAATGTCAGGAAACAACAGATGGGGAGTGAATAGCATGTTTCCAGAATATTCTAGTCTGTTAACAAAGGTATCTACTGATAGTGTGATTATGAATTTTTCAAAAACATTCAACTGATTTTCTTCTCAGTTTTCTCTTGTGACTGTAGTGAATTTCCACAAGTGTATTTTGAAAGGTGGGGTCCAATTTTATAGTAAACATTGCATTTTATGACTCCAATGTTAAAAGGAGCCCCAAATACTTCTAGGAGGACCAGATTCAGGATCTTACTTAAGATCAATGCCCATCTGAACAAAACTGTCTTTCCCACTGATCCTTCTCAAATGATTGGAAGGGTCTTACACATGACATGGGTCAAAGTCAGAAGAGAGCTTTGGAGCATATGTTGTTATTCTACTTCCCTAGAATGCTGAACCAACATTGAATATCTCCTGTTCTTATAGCATTTGCAAACTGATTTTCTTCACTCTAAGATTAAAAAGGATGATCCAAACCAGGCATCTTAGAACTCTCTGTACCAGTGAATAGATCTGTAGCATTCTATGGAGTGACGGAGATAGCTTTTCAACTTAAGACATAAACAGTGGTTCCCAAACATTGCTCCATAGGCCAATGCCAGCTGGCACTTAGTGATCATTTGAGGAAGCTTTTAGAAAGCATAGTGCCCCAGGGGTGCCTGGGTGACTCAGTTAGTTGAGCGATGGACTCCTGATTTCATCTCAGGTCATGATCTCGGGGTCATGGGATTGAGTTCTGTGTGGAGACCCATGTGGAGCCGCTGGGAGCTCCCAACTCAGCGGGGAGTCTGCCTCCTCCTTCTCCTTCTCCCTGTGCCCCTCCCCCAACTTGCATGCTCACTCTCTCTTTCTCTCTCTAAAATCAATCAATCAATCAATCTTTTAAAATAAAAAAGAAAGTATAGAATCCCAGGCCCCACATTCACAGATTATGTTGCAGGCACAGAGATCCGTTTTTTTTTTTTTCCAAATAAAGTGTGGTTTGGAAACCGCTGGTCTAAGGTATGCTATATAGATTTATACCCTTCTGTGCACACGGGCCTAAGGGATGTAAATTTATTGGTAAGATATAAGAAAATGTAGGCAAGATCATATAACTGAATGATAATAATTACGTTCAGGTATTATCAATTAGAGCTATAGGGTGTTATATGAATGAGTGCTAAAGTTTGAACACTTTCAGGTATTCAATTTAAATCAACAATGTTATTGAATGTCTATTATATTTCTGCCCTTGCACCCATTTGTATTTCGGGCTTCACTTGTATCTCAATGAAAAATTCAGTACCTATATTTCAGTCTGTAGCAGGATAACAAGTATTTCCATTTATTACTTTTTCGTGGACCTTTAATATGTAATCCTGAAGCTATTGTTAAATTAAACTTCAATTTGGTAAGAATGGACATCAACATTTTAAGAGGCCATTCTATTTTATTCATTTATCAAGCATTTATTGAATACCTACAATGTGCCAGGCACTAGACAAATGAACGGTGACTCATGAATAATGCTCTTTTTCTAATGTAAGAGGCTACAAAACCAGCTCACCTTAATGGAAAAATAAGTTACTGCTTTAAAAGGGGACAACTTTAATAACTTGACACAGAAAAATCAATTAAAAGACAGGGAATGAGAGAATGGGAAAGAAAGCAGAATTTTAGTTTGGAAATGTGAACAAATTAAGGGTAAACTACCTAAAATAGGCCTTTACTTAAGTTACAAAATCTAGAATTAGAATTGTAGATTAAATAAAATTCTGTGAATGGGCTTGACATCTATTCATCTTTTGTCTTAGATGCAGGCTCCAAAGGCATTTTCATTACTTACTTAGCAATTATATTTTGTTTCATTGGTTTCTGACAGACTAGCTAGCAGAGGATGCTTGGATGTGGATGAATAAAAAAAGAACAGATAATCAGTCAGGGAAAGGTTAGTGAACAAGGTAAATTAAGCAGATATCTGGAGTCATTATAGATCCAGATCCAAAGGAAAATGCTATATTCTTACTTTGAGGTTTAAAATTCATATAAAAACATTTCTTTGGGGGGGAAAAAAAAGCCTGGAGCAAACTACAGGCAGTTTTATCAACTAAGAATGCAGGTTGATTTGATCTAATTATTTAACCTCCCAGAGACTTTCCCCCCTCATTTATTAAATGGCAATGGCACATCCCACAATTCCAAAGATCTGAAGAGGTCTAAACAGCAAGATTTTTTCATCCATTTGGCACCAAACTCATTTGGCAGCAAAACTGGATCTGAACTGATCAGAAGAAATTTATGTTACTACTTATCCTGCTTTTCCCAATAATATTCCTAAGTATGTTTTTGCAGCAGAAATGTTAATGTTGATTATACCAAAATAATTGTGTATGTGTGTATAGAACGGACTTTGGTAAGAATCACAAAATCATGGAAGGGTTGTTCTTAGCACTTGGTAAGTTGATTATTAAATCTATATGAAAGCAAAAGACCAAAAATAACCAAAGCATTTCTGGAGACAAAGAAGCAGTATAGCATGTTAATGATAATAATGTTCTTGGGAGCCAGACTGCCTACCTTACAATCCCACCTGCTCACTGTAACTTAAACATGTTACTTAACCTTACTTTGCCATGGTTTCCTCATCTGTAGAATCAGCAATAATACTTGACACAAAATGGGTTCATATGTATTAATAAAAAAAAAAGAAGAAGTTTGGGAGAAATTGCCCTGTGTCGCACATTAATCAAGGCAGAACGATACTGCTTTGGGGAGAGAACAAAACCAACTACAGGAACTAAATTGAGATCCAAGAAAAGACTCATTCTTAGATCAAACTTTGGTTTCATTTTCGTTACATTCCTGTGACTTAACTTATTTTACAACTGGAAGTTTGTACCTCTTAGTCCTCTTCCCCTATTTTGGCAACCACCAGATTGTTTCCGGTATCTATGAGTCTGTTTCTATTTTGTTTGTTTCATTTGTTTTGCTTTTAGATTGTGTATGCAAATGAAATCATATTATTTGTCTTTTCTTATCTGACTTATTTCACTCAGCATAATACCCTCCAGTCCCATTCATGTTCTCTCAAATGGCAAGATTTCGTTCTTTTTTATGGCTGCGTAATAGTCTAGTGTGTGTGTGTGTGTGTGTGTGTGTGTGTGTGTGTGTGTGTATGTTCTTCAGCCATTCATCTATCAGGGGAACTTGAGTTGCTTCCATATCTTGGCTATTGTAAATAATGCTGCAATGAGCATAGGGGTGTATAGATCTTTTTAATTAGTGTTTTCATTTTCTTTGGATAATTACCCAGAAGTGGAATTGCTAGATCATATGGTAGTTCTGTTTAGATAAAACTTTGATGTATCACTGAGATTTACTTCAGATTCCTGAGGAAGGGAAGAAATATTCAATAAATAGAGCTAAAAATGGGTCATTAATGAGGAAAAAATGAGATTGTGTATATCAGACAAACTCTACAAAGATCAGCTTTATATGGATTACGAGCTTTATTTTTTTTTTAAGATTTTATTTATTTAATTGTCAGAGAGAGAGAGAGAGCACAAGTAGGGGGAGTGGCAGGCAGAGGCAGAGGGAGAAGCAGGCTCCCCTGCTGAGGAGAGAGCCCCATGTGGGACTCAATCCCAGGACCCTGGGANGCTGAGCAGAGAGCCCCATGTGGGACTCAATCCCAGGACCCTGGGATCATGACCTGAGCCAAAGGCAGATGCTTAACTGACTGAGCCACCCAGGCGTCCCTGGATTAAGAATCTTAAAAAGCAAAATCAAAGACTTTAAAACTTTTAGAAGAAAATATAATTGCATGCCTTTGGGTCAGAAAATATTTTATAAAAGCCTTCAAAAGCACAAAACTTAAAAAATCTGAACAAACATATAATGTGAGAATTAAGAGCCTTTGTTTCTCACAATGCACTTTAAGGAGAGTGAGGAGAGTGTAAGAAGTTATTTGAAATTCTTATAGTCAGCAGAAGACATGATCAAGTATACATAGGTAGTATAAATTAAAATAATATAGAAAATTAATAAATGGACAAGAATATTAATAGACACATCGCAAAAGATGTGTATAGCCAATAAATTTCTGAAAAATCACCCAACTTTACTAGTAATTGGGAGAGTGTTGATAAAGAACATGATGAGATGTCATTATCCATCACTCACCAGTAGAATTTAAGAAATCTTATGGAACTGTCATTTGGAGAGGACATGGATCTTTTATACACTGCTGTTAAGAGTATAAAATGACATGACCACTTTGTAAAACAATTCGAGCATTGTTTTATAAAGTTGAATATTTCTGGATACATAGCATCCTCAGGTATATACCCAGGGGACATTCTTGCAGAAGATGTGCTAGAAGATGTAACAAAACTGTTCATCATATCACTGTTCATAATAGCAAAAAACTGGAGACAGCAAAAGCATCCATATACAGTAGAATGAATAACTATTTTATGGGATTTTTATAAAATGTAATAGCATGCAGCAATAAAAATTGATCTGTAATTAAACATCGTGGATGAACTTAGCATCATAATCTGAGGTGAATAAGGCAATAAAGCAAATCTTAGAAGATGACCTACTCTATGGTGTTCGTTTTAAGAACTTCAAAAACAAAATCAAGCCATATATTGTGTAGGTATATATGTGTGGGTCATGAAACTATAAAAACAAGTATCAACAAATGAAATTCCATATGATGGCTGGAATTCCTTTTTCCATTTATCAATTGCCTTAACCCCTCTTTAGACTCCTTCTAGTCTTTCACTTTAATAATGGCTTCAACTGTTGCTTTTATGCAGGCATTATCAACAGTAAAATCTTGGATTTGTTGAATTTTATAGATTGAAATACACTTTTTCCCCCCAAAAGGCTCTATTGCATACAGAAGGGAGGGGTTCAGTCCTTGGCTGCTGCTCTCCTCATGGCTGCTAGGACGTTAGTCAGATCCTCTCTCTTCCTTTTGGCACAGATGTATGTGCCCATCCTTTTCTTGATGAACCTGAGGGCCCGATTGCCCTTGGAGACCTTGAGCTGCGCCATGCATGCCGTTTGTATGGGGTGAAGCTGCACACGTCCTGGATCATGTCCCGCACGAACCTGGTGTGTTTGGTGAGGTGCTGGCAGCGATGGCTGTGCCCCAGCTTGCTCCCATTCTTAGTCACCTTGTGGCCCTTGTTGAGGCCCATGGTCCTTGTTGAGGCCCATGGCCATGGGGTAGTGAAGAGCCATGGTGGCTGCTCCTCCATGGCTCCCACGGAGGACTGAAATACACTTTTAATCTCCATTTTTAACAGTAAATAAAATGAAGCACAACGAGTCTGTGACATGCCCAAGGCCATACAATTTAGAAGATCCAGAGCGTGATATCAAATCTTGTAACTCCAGCGCTTAGTCTCTCAACGCTGTCTCTTAAGGTCCGAATCATAATTCAAAAGCCCAAATGTTCAAGCAGCTAATTTATTTATTTATTTAAATTCAGTTAGCCAACATATAGTACATTATNACATTCCTGTGACTTAACTTATTTTACAACTGGAAGTTTGTACCTCTTAGTCCTCTTCCCCTATTTTGGCAACCACCAGATTGTTTCCGGTATCTATGAGTCTGTTTCTATTTTGTTTGTTTCATTTGTTTTGCTTTTAGATTGTGTATGCAAATGAAATCATATTATTTGTCTTTTCTTATCTGACTTATTTCACTCAGCATAATACCCTCCAGTTCCATTCATGTTCTCTCAAATGGCAAGATTTCGTTCTTTTTTATGGCTGCGTAATAGTCTAGTGTGTGTGTGTGTGTGTGTGTGTGTGTGTGTGTGTGTGTGTATGTTTCTTCAGCCATTCATCTATCAGGGGAACTTGAGTTGCTTCCATATCTTGGCTATTGTAAATAATGCTGCAATGAACATAGGGGTGTATAGATCTTTTTAATTAGTGTTTTCATTTTCTTTGGATAATTACCCAGAAGTGGAATTGCTAGATCATATGGTAGTTCTGTTTAGATAAAACTTTGATGTATCACTGAGATTTACTTCAGATTCCTGAGGAAGGGAAGAAATATTCAATAAATAGAGCTAAAAATGGGTCATTAATGAGGAAAAAATGAGATTGTGTATATCACACAAACTCTACAAAGATCAGCTTTATATGGATTACGAGCTTTATTTTTTTTTTAAGATTTTATTTATTTAATTGTCAGAGAGAGAGAGAGAGCACAAGTAGGGGGAGTGGCAGGCAGAGGCAGAGGGAGAAGCAGGCTCCCCTGCTGAGGAGAGAGCCCCATGTGGGACTCAATCCCAGGACCCTGGGATCATGACCTGAGCCAAAGGCAGATGCTTAACTGACTGAGCCACCCAGGCGTCCCTGGATTAAGAATCTTAAAAAGCAAAATCAAAGACTTTAAAACTTTTAGAAGAAAATATAATTGCATGCCTTTGGGTCAGAAAATATTTTATAAAAGCCTTCAAAACCACAAAACTTAAAAAATCTGAACAAACATATAATGTGAGAATTAAGAGCCTTCGTTTCTCACAATGCACTTTAAGGAGAGTGAGGAGAGTGTAAGAAGTTATTTGAAATTCTTATAGTCAGCAGAAGACATGATCAAGTATACATAGGTAGTATAAATTAAAATAATATAGAAAATTAATAAATGGACAAGAATATTAATAGACACATCGCAAAAGATGTGTATAGCCAATAAATTTCTGAAAAATCACCCAACTTTACTAGTAATTGGGAGAGTGTTGATAAAGAACATGATGAGATGTCATTCTCCATCACTCACCAGTAGAATTTAAGAAATCTTATGGAACTGTCATTTGGAGAGGACATGGATCTTTTATACACTGCTGTTAAGAGTATAAAATGACATGACCACTTTGTAAAACAATTCGAGCATTGTTTTATAAAGTTGAATATTTCTGGATACATAGCATCCTCAGGTATATACCCAGGGGACATTCTTGCAGAAGATGTGCTAGAAGATGTAACAAAACTGTTCATCATATCACTGTTCATAATAGCAAAAAACTGGAGACAGCAAAAGCATCCATATACAGTAGAATGAATAACTATTTTATGGGATTTTTATAAAATGTAATAGCATGCAGCAATAAAAATTGATCTGTAATTAAACATCGTGGATGAACTTAGCATCATAATCTGAGGTGAATAAGGCAATAAAGCAAATCTTAGAAGATGACCTACTCTATGGTGTTCGTTTTAAGAACTTCAAAAACAAAATCAAGCCATATATTGTGTAGGTATATATGTGTGGGTCATGAAACTATAAAAACAAGTATCAACAAATGAAATTCCATATGATGGCTGGAATTCCTTTTTCCATTTATCAATTGCCTTAACCCCTCTTTAGACTCCTTCTAGTCTTTCACTTTAATAATGGCTTCAACTGTTGCTTTTATGCAGGCATTATCAACAGTAAAATCTTGGATTTGTTGAATTTTATAGATTGAAATACACTTTTTCCCCCCAAAAGGCTCTATTGCATACAGAAGGGAGGGGTTCAGTCCTTGGCTGCTGCTCTCCTCATGGCTGCTAGGACGTTAGTCAGATCCTCTCTCTTCCTTTTGGCACAGATGTATGTGCCCATCCTTTTCTTGATGAACCTGAGGGCCCGATTGCCCTTGGAGACCTTGAGCTGCGCCATGCATGCCGTTTGTATGGGGTGAAGCTGCACACGTCCTGGATCATGTCCCGCACGAACCTGGTGTGTTTGGTGAGGTGCTGGCAGCGATGGCTGTGCCCCAGCTTGCTCCCATTCTTAGTCACCTTGTGGCCCTTGTTGAGGCCCATGGTCCTTGTTGAGGCCCATGGCCATGGGGTAGTGAAGAGCCATGGTGGCTGCTCCTCCATGGCTCCCACGGAGGACTGAAATACACTTTTAATCTCCATTTTTAACAGTAAATAAAATGAAGCACAACGAGTCTGTGACATGCCCAAGGCCATACAATTTAGAAGATCCAGAGCGTGATATCAAATCTTGTAACTCCAGCGCTTAGTCTCTCAACGCTGTCTCTTAAGGTCCGAATCATAATTCAAAAGCCCAAATGTTCAAGCAGCTAATTTATTTATTTATTTAAATTCAGTTAGCCAACATATAGTACATTATTAGTGTCAGATGTAGAGTTCAGCAATTCATCAATTGCATATAATCTCAACATTTTGATAGCAGCATATATCACTTTCCTGCTCCTAGAATCAGTGCTTGATCCTGCCTTGCTTCTTTCTTTAAATAAATCCAGCATTATACATGTTGGTTTTAAATCACAAATTTATCTTTAATTTTCCCTTCTACACTTTCAGCTACCAAGTCCTATAAATTCTTACTAATGCCTTTTTGACTTCATCACCTACCTCACCTATGCATTCTAGTCTTCAAAGGACCTGAACACACCTGTACGCTGTACTTCCTCCTTTCTCACCCTTCACCTCCTGCTCTCTAGAATGCCTTCCTTTCTTCCTTACTTACCTTTACATTAATCTTAAACACCTCCCATCCAGAAAGCTTCTTATGGCTATCCCAAAGTTAACTATTTCTCTCTCTGTCTCTTCTCTCTTTAAATCTAAATTCCTCTTTATCTGTATTTTTCTTAAGCCACTTACCTTCTTTGTATTTTGTGTGTCTATCTTATTATTCTTACCATTACCAGATCGTAAGTGTTGGTGCTGGCAGATACCGTATTTCACTTGTCTTTTTAATCTCGGCATAGCAAAGTCATGGAACAGATAGTAAATGTGCAACAACTTAACTATAACTGTGAGGGAAACCTACAAGCTGAATTTGCCATAAGATAGGGAATTACAGCAAAGTTTATATTTGACCTGAGAAACAAGAAACTATAACAATCGTTATTTATTGCAGTTTTTAATCAGTTTATTTCTCCTTAAGGTTTTATCCAAGAAAGTTTTACTATTTAAACTAAGGGCACAGGATATTGGATAATTTGGACAGATACCCAGCAAAAACAGTTCTTGAAGAATCTAAGTCTTTCAACTTGCGGGACCAAGTACAAAGCCTGGGGTTTAAATGCATCACGAATCCTGAATTATCTTTTCAAAGAAACTGTTCATCTACTTTGGAAAAGTTCAGGCTATTCTTTCCTCACTAATACAGGTAGTATATGCAAATAGTGGAAACACAGTCTTCTCCCAGTGAGATGGAATAAGGAACCTTATACTCATCTCTGAACCCAGTGCCATTAGCAAGCTGATACTGAGGAAATGTGGCTTTACTTAACATACATACTTTACATTGAGTTCTGAGCAAAGAGAAATTTTCAGCATAAAACTTAAGTATTTGAATAAGAAATACAGTGTGATTTCATGCATTCACCTGAAAATCATACACATATATCAAAATAGAGTGATCCTTTTATTTATTATGATTGTGAAAGTTAATGATTTTCCCTGATCTCTTCCAAAAATTACAGAGACCAAATCCTGAACAGCCTCCATTTTGAGAGTTTAAAGAATGGAAAGTAAATTAATCAGACTAAAGAGAGATTTTGACTTTTGAATTCTCTAATGCAAATTTATTTCTCCCCTCTATTTCTTATAAATGATTTTCTTCATCCATTACATTGCTTTTTAATCTTTATTTAGCCTGAATAAACTAACAAAAAACTTTTTTGAATTATCTTTCTTCTACCAAGTCCCAAATTTAAACATTATGAATCTAGTGACTCCAAAAACTCATGAGTTTAGATACCATGATTGTACTTATTGTAAATACACTTGCTTTCTTGGAGAAGAAATGTGTCTATAGCTTATGGTTATAACGAAGACAATCTTTGTCTTTGGAGTCAGATTGTCTTCAGTCACATATCAACTCAGATACTTACATACTATGCAACTCTGGGCAATTTACCCTACCTTTCCAAATTCAAACCCTCATTTGTAAAATTACCATCATAACGATATTCATCTCAGTTTGGTTTTCTGAGATTTAATTGAGATAATATAAAGTGCTCAGCTTTGTTATGTTGCATAGTGAGTGTTAAAAAAAGTTATCTACTAAAACTGTTACTAAGCAGGCAGTTCATTTTTGTAGGAAAGCCAGGATGGATGTAGTTTGTAAACTGGTTACATAATCAGATCATCCCACACATGCAGCATAGGTAAAGATTGTCCATAAGACTTTTGCTGTAATCATTTGTGTATATGGACACTAGAAGTTTACCATGCCACAAAGAGTAGGCATTACTCTACACGTTTCAGTGAGGAATTCTATAAAAGCTACCCCTTTCATCCCTGCTATAACCTTCTCTCCCCTAATATTCCAGCAGTGAAAAAGGTTTCAGGTAAAATAAAACATACCTTTTTAAAAAATATTTTATTTATTTATTTGTCAGAGCAAGAGAGAGAGCACAAGCAGGGGGAGTGGCAGGCAGGTGAGGGAGAAGCCAACTCCATTCTGAGCAAGGAGCCTGAGGGGGCTCAATACCAGGACTCCTGGATTAGGACCTGAGCTGAAGGCAGACGCTTATGTGACTGAGCCACCCACGTGTCCCAAAAATATTCCTTTTTTTTTAATGTTCTCATAGTGTCTTCTGCAGAGCTCTGTTATACCTTTAACACTGTAATTGTTTTGTAATGTCTCTTTTAATAAGAATGGAAGGAGTAAGAGAGGGAAGAAAGGATGAGAGGAGGCATGAAAGAATAGCAAGAACAGATTCAGAAATGCTTTATATTTTCTGTAATTTTTTACAGATGCTTAGAATTATTCTTCCACTGAAAACCAGAATATTTATTCTTTTAATTTTAGATATTCTTTTAATTTTTTTTTGAAAATTTTTGGATTGTATTAGACTTTCCCTAATTTTTTAAAGGCATTCTTTATATTGCAACATTAGTAATCCATATAATTATTTATATGTATTATTCTTCACTTTTGAAAACTACTGTATGCTCAATTCTTGCTAGTTATTGACAATTCTTGCCTAAAGGAATACTAACAATTTCTGTATCTCTGTCCAAAAGATAAGGCATTTTGTGAGATGTATTATAATAGTAAACAATAACCATTTCAAATATACTAAATTAAGTGATATAAAGTCAAATTGACAGTGACCAAGAAGTTGACGGGCAATATTTAGAAGAAACCTATAAATATAATAGGCTACAGAGAGAGGAAAACTAATACATAGACGTGCTATGGTTTAGGTGAACTTAGTAACTTTGTTTTATGGCATGGCTCCTAAGATCTCTGGATGCGTTTTCTTAAAAGATGGCTTTCTTGAGAAACCTATGCGTTTTTCTGTTAAAAAATGCCAATAGTGTGTTAAGCCTAGATGCAATTGATTAATAAGGTATCTCCATCCCAAGGAAACAATAATACTAAAATATGTTTTTCTTTGTATTTTAAAGGTTTATTTGTTTTAGGGAGAGAATAAGAGAGAGAGAGCACGCGCACATGAGCAGGAGGGGCAGAGGGAGAGGGAGAGAGATTCTCAAGCCGACTCTGCTCCAAGCAGGGAGCATCGCATGAGTCTCCATCTCACAATCCTGAGATCATGACCTGAGCCAAAATCGAGACTTGGTCACTTAACCGACTGTACCACCCAGGCGCCCCTGTTTTTCTTTAAATGTCAATTTCTCTCATAGAGAAGATTAACAATACAAAAAAAAATTAAAGCAAAACAGAACAAAATAATAGAAGATATTTTTAAAACCCCTTTATTTTAATTTACCATATTTTTTTAAGATTATTTTTTGTAAAGATTTTATTTATTTATTTGAGAGAGAGAGAAACCGCGAGAAAGAGCATGAGTGGAGGGGGAGGGGCAAAGGGAGAGGGAGAAGCAGACTCCCCGCTGACTAAGGAGTCTGATGGAGGGCTCAATCCCAGGACCCCAACATCATTACCTGAGCTGGAGATAAATGCTTAACCGACTGAGCCACCCAGGTACCCCAAATTTACCTTATTTTAACAATGGAGTAAATGCTATTGAACATCATTTCTGTGCTGTTCTTACACCAAAATATCATAGCCTGATTTTAATTATGACAAAACATCAGACAAACCTAAATTGAGAAACATTGTACAAAATCAATAATGAGTACTCTTTCAAAATGTCAAGTTTATGAAAGGAAAGGGGAGATAAAGCAAAGTCACACATTGGAGAAGAACAAAGAGAAATAAGAGATACAATGTACGATCTAAGATATGATCCTTGAGCAAGAAGATAGAAAAACTAGTAGGGGAAAAAAGGCATAGTAAAAAGAAACTGGTGGAATTTGAATAAAATCTGCAATGTAGTTAATAGTGTAGTACCAATGTTAATTTCCTGGTTTTATAGTTGTATAATGGTTACATATGGTGCTAACATTAAGGAAAGCTGAGTGAGGATATACAGGAATTCCGCAACTATTTTGCAACTTTTCTCTAAGTTTAAATTTAATTTAAAATATGAAGTTTAAAAAATTTGTTGACTTTTCCCAGCTCCTTAATTTGAATAGTAGGGAAGTTTTGATTGGAACCAAAGTCCCTAGTTTTCTTTTCCCCACAGCACCTACATCCCTATCAAAGTGGATATTCTCCAGTGTAGTTAAGAAAGTAAGTTTTTGTATTTCATTTTATATTATCCTGAAATATTTGCACCTTGCTTCAATAAATGTTCTAATCGTAATATTTTAATATTAATGGAATATAAGCAGAAAAGAATCCCTAAACAAGTAGTGAATTAAATTAGATCAATCTATCAAATTGTTCTTTAGAAATACTACCAGTCAAATCATCTAATCAGCAAGGGAATTCATATATAAATTTGGATTAGATATTTCCAATATGAATGAGTTATTGATCATGTTCTATCAAGGCAAAAGGCATATTTGGTGTTAAAATACTGTTTAAAAAAATCCCTAATGTGGAACAACCAGAGGAGAGAAATTGTGGGAAAATGTCAAATTCAGCTAAACCTATATATAAATCCATGGATTAAGATGAAAGTAGACATGGAACGAGGTTTTCTGAAAGAAAAGTCTGAATGAGACATAGCCTGAGGCTTAGAAACTTCTGCATTGAGTATCTAATGACATCCAAGAAATGAAAACCTTCCTAAGTAAGAGGGAGGTAAATTAACAACAACAACAACAACAACTATTAAGGCATGAATTTGGGCTCAAGACAGTTCACAAATAATTTAGGCAGTAAATATTTTTGAAACTTGTTACAAGCCAGGTGTTCTGTTTTGCCTCAACGTTGATACCAATTTGCCTCTACAACCTTGGGCAATTAATTATCTTAGTCCCCAAATGCCTGAAAGTGGGATAATCACCTTTAAATTTTATTATTGTTATTATTATTAGTATTTTACATTATGAGAGTTTTTGATAAATGGTTAATGTGTGGGACATTTTAAGTTCTTGGAAGCAAGGCAGAAATATTTTCTTAGTCATCGTTCTGCATAGAAAGAAGCTTTTTGGTTAGCTGGGAAAAGCAAAAAAATAATAATGAAAAAATGATAAAAGTACTGTGGTTGAGCTTTGAGAAATAGAGTCTGCCAGGTAAAAAAGAAATCTGAAAATACTCTTCAGGATACCAAATTGGAAGAATAGAATTCCCTCACATATTTCCTCTTATCAAATAATAAAATATTGCAATATATGGAAAGTGAGGGTGTGTATTCTTTGCTCAGAATTCCTGTCTTTAGTCTCAGAGGTCCTTTGTAAGTAAAATGGCCAAGCTGAAAATACTCGTAAGCACTCTGAATACCTTTAAACTGTGATGGTTCTTGTGAACTCATAGGCAACATCTGTGTGTGCTTTTGTCCCCCAATAACATTATTAAAACAGTAATTGGAAAATTGAGACTACAATNGAGGTCCTTTGTAAGTAAAATGGCCAAGCTGAAAATACTCGTAAGCACTCTGAATACCTTTAAACTGTGATGGTTCTTGTGAACTCATAGGCAACATCTGTGTGTGCTTTTGTCCCCCAATAACATTATTAAAACAGTAATTGGAAAATTGCAAGACTACACGAATGGTCCTAGAGGACATAGAAAACATGGTCTTTAATAGAAGAAGATTTTTTACAAACAGGCTGATTTCACTCAGGACCTCTGGGGTTGTCATGTTTTTCTCTCTAGGGAGGAGTCTGGTCTTCTCAGAGTGAGGCAGAAACAAACGGAAATCTCTTGTCAAATCACGTATTAAACCATGTTAACTTTCCAGTGTGAGGACGGTGCTTGAGCCACAGCATAAGTATACCAATGGCTTCTGAAATGGAATGAATGGGTCCCCAAATCCAAGGAATATACATCTCTATATATTTCAGTTGAACAGTTATTCAGAGAATTTGACCCCTGTAACTTCATGAAAACATAATGCTCTGGGTTCTCTTAGTATTAAAATTAGCCAAGTTCACTAGTAGTCTTTTTTTCTCAAACTATTTCAGTAAGTTACCTCTTCCTATGATGTCACAGGAGATTTGTCATTAAACAAGGATCTCTAAAAATCCCTTTGGGGGGGAAGAAGGTCAACAAACAAACTTAAGGAGGGAAGTGACTACTGGTGACAAGTCACTGCTCTGTAGGAGCAAGCAGCCATTCAGTGAGAACTGGATGCAGCTCAGGTTGCTTGATACGTTTGTGGGCCTTCCCTGTCTCTCATGCCGACCCAAATTTTTGTATCAAAATTGAAATCCAAGTCGGAGGTGTACAGGAAAACCACTCAAATAAGTCACAAGGTGAATTTTAAAGCAGATCTGTGCATTCTTTCAGGGCAGGATATGCCTCATGATATCAGCTAATACTGGGGATATGACAATGAATAATATATAGTGGATTCTAAATAAATATTTGTTGAATAAATGATTATGCTGAAGTATAACTCTTACTTGCTTAGATCACAAGGTGAGGAAATGCCTTTCTCTCTAAGTCCCTTTCTGGTGGAATCATCTTGAACTTCTGGGCCTGTCCTTCCTCCGTAGGATCCTTGATTGCCATTATCTTTCACCTCTTCCATCATGTATAACGCTCTAAATTCATGAGGTGGTATTTCAATAGGCATTTGTGACTGACTTTGCTGCTATTATTGGAAAGTAAACAAGACATCGCTACTGGGATTTGACATAGTAACATTTCTCTTTACACTGACCCAGGTATTGTTCCCACTGAGGAGACAGAGGGCTTTCTCCTTAATAGATTTATTCACTTTTTTTTGTCTCCTAAATGAACAGCAACATTTCAGCCTTATAGCCTTCTCTTAAATAATTTGATAACTTGAGACATCTAGCAAAAACATCCAGTCAATAAGTATGTATACAATACCTATAATACATAAAGTTGTTTTTAGGTCATTTGGGGGGAATATTGGTCATGAACAAAAACAAACACAGTACTGACAGATGGTGATAACAATGAGAAGGAAATATATAAGCAAAGAGATGTGATGGAAATAAACTGGATGTGGGAAGCTATTTTAGGTCAGGATGGTAATTGAAGATCCCTTCAAGAGGTAGTGATGTTTGAAGTGTGGAGGCATGGAAACCAGAAAACTGAATGTAGGGGAAGAGTGAGGGAAGAAAGGAATCAGGACTGGTATATAGATTTTTAGCTTGAGCAACTATATGGAGTTTTGTGATTTACTGAGATAGTGGGTTCACAACAAAAATGAATGAGTGAATCAATAAATAAATGAACTTGTTAATGAAAAAGTTAATAAACCTATGAAAGTTTTCCTGTATCGGCATGAGGATATTTGAGTGATCCTCTCACATTACAGTGTCCCCATTCAATGCTATTCCTCATAAATTCTACCAGGATAGAGTTAAAGGACCTTGATTCTTTCCTTCTTCAGGAAGAGTTCCCCCAACCACCATCCCAGTCTGGGGCATTCTCTGAGAGGTTGGTAGTGACCTTATCCTCTCTGTTTATTAATTCCCATAACCTTGCGTTCATTTTAATGGGCACAATTAGTTCTTACAGTCCTGAAGGTAGGTATGTGGAGACATTTTTTAGGATACTTATTTCACAGGATAGTACTTGAAAAGGTGGTTTAAAATGTGTGAGAAATGTCTCACAAATTTAATAACACAGTAACACATTTTTGGTTCTGTGAACACATATGGAGCCACAATGCTGTCCATCCCCACCATCTCTCCTGCAGAGTTCTCCATATGGACCGACATCTATTGATTTCAGAGGTAAGGGGTAGCTGTGTGCTCAGGCCCTGGGGTTCGTGAATAGAATACGAAAGCTTACTCCTTACTTGCAGAGAATGGTGGGATGTGTCATGGAACAGTGGTATGAAATTATGTGAATTTTGGTTTTTCAAGACACCAGATGAAAGAACCAAAATCAGGGTCACAGTGCTTTTCTCTAAGTACAGTTGTATTTGAATGCCTTTGATTCTCTTGATCTCTTAGCATCCATTGTCCCATCAATTTTTTTGTATTTGATATTAAAGATTGTTTTCTCAATTATGCTGATGATTCTTAAAGTTGAGCCCATATAGACAATCTTATGCTATATCATTAATTGATGAGAATTTTTTGCATAAGATGATTTAATTGCTCTTTGATTAGGAAACATAAAAATCAGCTGTGGAGTTGTCAGAGCTTGGAATCAATGACTTAATTTAAAAAACCAAAATATACTACCCAGTACTTAAAGTATGCAGCACACATGTGGCATTACTCTTAAAATTTGGTTGATTGCTTTATCCTTGAGCTTTCCTGAAGGGTTTCATCTGCCTTGAAAATAACAGAATAATAAGGTCCTGGCTGGTTTTACCTCTGAGGCAAGAGAAACCATTTATATCTTTCTCACACAGAATGGCCTTAGATTCATTGCTGAGTTGCTTTTGGTCTGTGGATCTTGAAAGAAAATATATTTATGTTCCTGAAGTCTGTTTCTATATATACTAGAGATTTATCATGGCTAAGAACTGTATTTTCCCACTTTATGATATAAAATTGCAATTATCATAGATTATTACTTAAATAAATTACCATTAGTAATTTTTATTCTAAATGATAGATATGAGATGTGTCTCCTCAGAAGCAGATTTACTTGAGGGACTGAGATGTCTTCTAGATGAAAATACACCATTTAAAAAAATTTTTTTTAAGTAATATAAAAAACATTGAAGTTCAAATTAAAGATTTAAAGAAATTTTACACCACAATGAGTGGAGTCATAAGAAAAGGGAGAGTCACGTGAACAAATATGACTCCTACAAATTCTTAGTTTCTAATGTAGTGATGGTCACTTAGGTTTGTTGCTAGACCCAGATCTCTTTGGGCTTATGTTTTAGTCTTATGTGCTAAAAGAAGTTTCACTAAAAAAAACAAACAAACAAACAAAAAAAACAACCTCTATGACAATATTAGGGCATGGACAACACTCTTTGTATATCCATATGGAAAAGTAAAATAATACAATGGAGAAAAGCATTTCTTTACCACAAGACAGAAGAGTAAGCCTGGTCATGATCATGTGGAGGGTTTCAAAGAGCACATCACTTTCTGACATCTAGAGCCTCCAAGCAGCAACTATGTAGTAGCAGCCATGTCTAAAAGAGGAAGTCCTAGTGGCACTCCAGTAGCAGAGGGACTGTGTTGGGAACAGAAATACCAGAACAAGTGGTTTGTGACTGAATTCTTCCTAGCGATGCTGGTAGGACAATGGCAAAGTGAGGCGAACAAGTTTTGACAAGTGACCTGGGTTTGAATTCTGTTCTGTCCACTTAATACATGGATAACTTGGATGAATTACAATTTTGAGTGAGTTTTTTAATCCTTGTATACACACACACACATAATATACAGTTGTGTACTGCATACTTTATGTGTTTGCCATGTAAATTAAATTGCACAGTAGACAGGAAGCACCTAGGATGGAACCTTCTTGGTTGAATGAGTTCAAAATGCTAGTTCTCTTTCTCTCCTTTCCCTCTTCTCTGTATTGACTAAGAACCAAAGAGAAGAGGCATAAGGTGAATGGTAGGTAGAAAGGGAATCTAAATGAAAAAAATGAACAAGAGAACATGATTTACATGAAGGAATGGGAAGAGAGATGACTGAGAGACAGGGATGAGCTATTGAACACATATATTGCCTCATCTAAATGATATTGGAAAAAGAGAGAAGGGAATAGCTGATTGATGGTAGAAAAAAATAAAACAGGAAAAATTTGCTAAATATACAAGGATTATAAAAGAACTGTTATGAGAAATCATGTTGTATTGAAAAACAAGTGTCTACTAGTTTGCTAAGAACATGGAAACACTGCATAGGATACTGTCAAGAGTTATATTAAGTCATTTGAAAATAACATTTTTCTTCTCTTTTTTGATTAAATCCTCCTAGAAGCTTGGAGTGTAACAGGCATAGCACATATCCCAAAGTTAGACACTGCACCAGAGAGTCTGAAAGAATAACAATAAACAAAAGAAGAATCTCAAAAAAAAAAAAAAGATAAATGGATGTGTACCACACCAGATAACTCACTGGTTATTGAGGCCAATCCAGTATATTTAGAAACAGGTATATAAAAAGGTATTGAAATTATAGGTTGTGTGTTACAAACAGCATTTATACTGAAGGGTTCTAATCTATGCTCTAGAACCCATATAAGAAAAACAACACACTCCCAATAAATAATTTCTGGTGGTTCCTAGGGTGATCTAGTGATGTGGTACATCTAAATAACGATGAATTTATTGAGATGGTAGATTAGCATCTAAATGGAATTATTAAAATTCTTCAAATTATAGTTAGGTTCATGCAGGCCATTTATTGCTCTTTGATCATGGCTTAGCCAAAAGAGTCTTGGAGTAGATATTTAAGACCCAAATTTTGAAAGGTCATTGATGATTCATAGGTGTTTTATGTAAATGTAAAAGTGTTTTTCTCCTTTTAACTCAATTCACTGTGGTGTAAAATTTCTTTAAATCTTTATTTGAACTTCAGTGTTTTTTTTATATTACTTATTTGAACTTTAAAAAAAATATCAGTAGAGAAAAGTTAAAGATAAGTAATGGGCCAGTATAAGTCAAGTCTTACCTTCTTTGTTATTAATAACTGTAGATTGAATGCTTAATTCTATGTCATATTCAGTCATCCACATCTATATGCAGTGATTAACCTAAAAAACTGGCTAAAAATGATTAGTGATAGAATTAGAGTATTTCCCATGCTCCTATTATTAGGCCAATCATTTAAGAATATGCAAATGTATGGAGGTAATGGAGGGGAATTTAACAGATACATTTCACTTCTTTATAGCTGTCAGTGGTGAGGACGCATATTATTTCTCTCCTTAGACCAAATTGTTAGCAGAACATGAACATAATAGCGGTTTGCAGGAGGCTCTTGTGCCAGAGACAATATCCTTCCCCCAAAAAAGCTTAAAGAAAATTTTAAAAAAAATGTATAGGAGATCATCTTTTAGTTTTGCCCTTAGCAAACCAGCAAATGGGTTTTGTAAACCCAGAAAAGATATTTATTTTTCTTAAATAAAGGACGAAGAGTCCATCGTTACTTCAAACTCTCCAGTAAGATGGAAGCTTTACATAAACAAGGGAAGATTCATTTAAGTTATTTCATAGGAAATAGTGGCTACATTTGCCTCTGAAGTTTATTTTGAATATAAATAAATTCAATAAATTCTGTATCCTCCCTTCTGAACAGGCTAAAACTGGATAATTTTCAGTGGTGGCTACAGTTACCTCTTGGGTGAAAGGAATTAAATTCTACACTGTTAATAGTGGGAATAAATAAAACAGCACAGCGTCTATCTCAGGTTATAATGTTTTTTGGTGCTTCTGCCAACTTGACTAACACTGAAAAGAAGAGGGCTTTTTTGAAGGGACACCTCCTGTTGAGCAACAGTGCCTCCCCTGGTTTTTTTTGTTTGTTTGTTTTGTTTTGTTTTGTTTTGTTTGTCTTCTTTGTTATGTTCACCTTAAGCAGTTATTGCCAGGAACCCCAGTGTTCACCCCCTGTGGGAAGTTGCTACTGCTGAAAAGATGCAGAGTAAGAGATTTAAGAGGGTTTCCTGGTGCCTCTGGCTGAATTCCAGTTTGGCTCTAGCTTCTCTGGTGCTGCAGTTCTCAATGAGGGTATTTACTACCAAAAGACCCAATGCGTTCAAGTCATTTAGAAAGGTGTTAAAGGCATTTATAACTGAAGTGGATGAGGAAAAAAACACGACATTTATAGCAATAAAAGCAGTGCCAAACTGTGGTGGGGACAAAAGGAAAACCAAAAATGTTGTTTTATGCACGAGGTTCTATAGTCCTCTTCCTTTCAGGGATGTCTTTGCTTTCTACGTTGCTGGGAAAAATCAAGCCACCGAATGGCCACCAGCACATTTCTCCTAGGAGCATTCCTACGGACACATTCTGGCTTCCTTTGTGTTATCAACTGTGTTGGTCTTCAGGGTACATTCTTCACTTGGGTGCTAGATCCTGCCCCTCTCTCTTACTCAGGGATGTTGCTCAAGCAATTTTCCTCCATCTCTTCTATATCAGCAAATTTTTCTCATTCCTGGGTCAAGCCCATTAAACATTCAAATATGCTAATATTTATATCTTAAAAATACGCTTTTGATTTCAAGCCCATTGTAGTTATCACGTTTTTTTACAAAAAGGTGGTTTTATTAAACCATGGGGACAGGACCCATGGGCAGAAAAAGCTGCACTGGGATTATGAGGAGTGGCTGATTATATACTTTCAAGTTGGAAGGGGGTTAGGGATAGTGTAAATCTAAGGAATTCTGGAAGCACATTTTCCAGGACCTTGAGGGGGCTACCTGTTGTTAGGAAAAGGTCATTTAATACTGTGTAATAAAACCTTGGTCATGAGACCCTTCAGATGTATATTGGTGGGTCATATGCTTGGGGGATGATTGCCAACATATATTTTAGGGGGTAGAGATAAAGGAAGTTTCCAAAGGAATTTTTTATATCTTAAAATAGACATACTTTATGTGGGTCAGGCTAAGATTGCCTTTTGCCCTTAGCAAAATATTAACATTGAGGCAGCTGAGTTCCTAGAAGAATGTCACTTTACAAAGGTGGGGAGTACTCAAGTGCTATCTGAAGTACTTAGAGTAGTATGTGGCACAGTGTGTAATTGGTTCTAAAAGTGTATTTGTTGAATAAATGAATATATTTTCATTGGACTGAGTTAGAGATACACAACATTTTTTTTTTTAGGGGGAAACTTACCAGATTTCTTCTAGGTCTCCTTTTAAGTATACCACATAACTGAGAGGGCCAAAAATATTTTAGGCCTTGACAGATCACTTAACCATTCAATCTATATTCAGGCAGTTTAAAAAATTGATTGTGATATTTTCAAATTCAAGTATAGTGGTGGAATCTGAATTTTGGAGTCATACTACCAACATTTGATTTCAGCTCATCAACTTGTGGGGCCTTGGCAAGTCATTCAGTACCTCTACTTTCAATATCCTCTTCTGATAAATGGTGGCTAGTAAATAATAAACCATGTACATTCTTTATAACATTTAATTTACCAAACAATACTGTGGTATAAAGTTTGCATCCAATATCTAGTACCTGAGATTAATCAAGTTATAAATGTTAGTATTGTATTACTGCTTTTGACATTGGTTGATGTGTGTGTGTGTGTGTGTTTCCTTCTCTTTGGCTGTTTCCTTAATTCCTACTTGCTAAAAGTGATTAGTAGATAGTAGACAGGGAGTAGGGGACAGAAGGAGTAGTAGACATGAAGAAGGGCTAGGGCTTGATAGGCCATCAGACTACAAAGTGCCAGTCATTCTTTGATTGTTTAATAAGCACAAGTTTAGCTGTACTAATGGTCAACTGCAATTTAGACACCTAGGATTTTTCTTAAGTGGACATGAATGACAAAATTGTTTTTGTCCTGTGATTCTTTACCTATAGGATGCATGACTTTAGACCCTTCAAAATTCGATCAAGATGCAGTAGATTTTTAAAGATAATCACACCTGATTTTTAATATTGACTCCAAGTCAGTATGACAAACAGTACAAATTGGAGAAACCTATTTAGAAACGACCAGAAAACCTGTATTATGACATGCATCATAGTTCTACCACTTACATAGTGATCGTTACTGGTTGAATCTTATTTATAGAAAATGATGTTATTCTCTAGGTCCATTCATTCCCCAATGATGAAGACAGTGAAATTTTTTTTTTAAGATTTTATTTATTTGAGAGAGAGAGAATGAATAGTGGAATGGGGCAGAGGGAGAGGGAGAAGCAGACTCCCAGCTGAGCAAGGAGCCTGATTTGTGGGGCTTCATTCCAGGACCCTGAGATCATGACCTTAGCCACCCAGGTGCCCCAACAGTAAAAAGTTTTGCATTTTTGTCCCCAAACAGAAATTCACAGTTGCACTGTAAGGAGTGAAAATAATCATGACCATATTCATAATCATATTGAAATACAACATGCACTTGATTTTAAAAATGAAGCTACGTAGAATCTATATTAAATAGCTTTCTTTGACATCAAAATTTACTAATTAGGACCCAGCCCTGAACTAATATCAAAGAGTGTGATTATCCTGAAATACCCCTGATAGTCATACTTAAAAATGCTAATCCTATCTTCAATTCCAAAGGTACAATAGAGATCTCTTAACACTGTTACTTAAAATCAGATGAACATGTATAATCTGCTTCTATGCTTTTTCATGAATCCTTTCCACTAGGTTGGAATCTCTGCTTCTGACACAAAAATTGTCAACCCATATAAACAGGCTTAGTTTAGTGTGTGTGTGTATATATATATATATAAATATTTGATTCCTAATATATATGTCCTGTCTGCTAACCTAATTCTTGCAGTAGAACACTTCTTGCTCTGTAATCTTATAATCTGCTTCTGTATTCCCTGCTTTGTCATTTCTAAAACATACAAAAGATCTTGAACATCCCTGTATCCAAATCAATAGGGCACATTTAAGTTATGCTTATAATTAGGAATTTCTGTTCCTCTGTAAATGAGAAAGAGATTCTGAATGTTTCTACCCTTTCAAAGTCAAATGTGTGTACATTGTTTTTGAAGATCACTATCATTCCCCAAGCAGGCGCTCTTCTCATTCAAAGAGATTACTTTCCTGTTGCACAGATGGGTCCAAATGCTTTTCACTTGACAGTGAATTGCTCATTCATCTGAGTGCTTTATTATGTCATCGTCCTATAATTATTGTTTAATTAAATAATGACACAGGTAATCTAGTGAAGATATTAAGGAGACTTAACATACAAATGAATTCTGGGAGGATGATACCTGAAGCACTATCTAGAATAGAGTGTATAAGGAAATAAGATGTTACAAAAGAGTAAAAGGTTTTGTTTTTTTTTTAATTCTGTTCTTTTCTAAGATAAATGAATACAAGCTAAAACCTGGGAAAGTTAATTGAATGCCTTTCAGTCCAAGGTTGCCGATTCAACCTGAGAAACCTCTGCAGAATATCAAAACAACACTGCTTTTAGATTTTGTTGTTTTTGATGACTAGGTGGGCTAGTAATGTTTGAATTTTTTACTGTGTTTGCATGGTGTGATTCACTAAAGTTAAAAGAGGGCTCTCTTTCACTGGGTATCCAACTTCTCTTTACTTTGGTCTTCTGTTTGTTGGGTTTTCAATATTAATTGATTGATTGAAAATAAACAGTTGTGGCACTGAATGTCCAAGGTACTTACCTATCAGCTTTTTTAGGTTTCAGAAACATGTGGTAGCCAGAGAGAAAGACAACAGTTCTCCTTTGAAATGTTTTGAATACTATGTCTACTACGGACGTTTTGTTAAAAGGAAAGAAACTCAGAGTATATTCTCTGTTTCTCCGGCAACACTAAAGCCTCTGGCAGAGGTTCTTCTCTTGTTGGCCTCAAGGTGGTATAATGGCTTCTCTGAAACTCACAGGCCTGTGAGACTGTTTCTCCATTAAGCTTATACGACTTTGCCATTGGTGGCCTTGGGTCTAAGAACCCTGCTGTGAAGTCTCTTAATTTGGTCTACTCTGGGTTCCTCCATGAACATCTTTGGAACCAACCAAGTGCAGGATGTCTTAGACTTTAAGATGTCTAAGACCCAGCTTTACTCTGTTGTACTTTTTATTATTAAAAAGAATGAGAACTTACCCCTGCCCATTGAGTTATAGACTTTTCAGCTGAAGGTTTTTAGAAGAGTTGTCCTTCTTCTATGAAAGTGTCAAAGCCAATAGCTTTTCTTCTAGGCCTATTTGATTAAACCCCAGCACTGGGACAGAGTGGGGTTCCACAATGAGAAGCCTGATATACATGTTTTTTGAATGTGAAGAAAAGACACATTACTGTGTGTTCACAGGAAGGGTGTAACAGTAATATGAATGAAAATGTATTGATTGCATAATAAGCACCATGCTCCTACTATTTGCTTTAAATACATTGTTTCTGACAGAGTGGGGTTCCACAATGAGAAGCCTGATATACATGTTTTTTGAATGTGAAGAAAAGACACACTACTGTGTGTTCACAGGAAGGGTGTAACAGTAATATGAATGAAAATGTATTGATTTCATAATAAGCACCATGCTCCTACTATTTGCTTTAAATATATTGTTTCTGGGGCGCCTGGGTGGCACAGTCGTTAAGCGTCTGCCTTCGGCTCAGGGCGTGATCCCAGGGTTCTGGGNCCTTCGGCTCAGGGCGTGATCCCAGCGTTCTGGGATCAAGCCCCACATCAGGCTCCTCTGCTAGGAGCCTGCGTTTTCCTCTCCCACTCCCCCTGCTTGTGTTCCCTCTCTCACTGGCTATCTCTCTCTCTGTCAAATAAACAAATAAAATATTAAAAAAATAAATATATTGTTTCTACATTAATGATATTTCTGTGAGATAATTATTATTATCTCTATGTAACAGCCAGTAAAGTTCAAGCTCACTGGGTTTAATCACTTGACCAAGGTCACAGTAACTTTCAAAGGATGGCGCTGAATCCACATTTCTCTGACCCTTTCCACAAAATTGCATTGCTGCTGTTTAATTGTCACTAATTTCACTATTAAAGCTTCACTCTGAGCCTGAACAGTGTACCCTATTTACTTAATCTTTCTGAGTCTCTGGTTTGTTTCCTGTAAAAGNCCCTGCTTGTGTTCCCTCTCTCGCTGGCTATCTCTCTCTCTGTCAAATAAACAAATAAAATATTAAAAAAAATAAATATATTGTTTCTACATTAATGATATTTCTGTGAGATAATTATTATTATCTCTATGTGACAGCCAGTAAAGTTCAAGCTCACTGGGTTTAATCACTTGACCAAGGTCACAGTAAATTTCAAAGGATGGCGTTGAATCCACATTTCTCTGACCCTTTCCACAAAATTGCATTGCTGCTGTCTAATTGTCACTAATTTCACTATTAAAGCTTCACTCTGAGCCTGAACAGTGTACCCTATTTACTTAATATTTCTGAGTCTCTGGTTTGTTTCCTATAAAAAGGGAAATAATAATCTTATTCACCTCAGTCAACGCAAGTGAAGATGAAATGAAGTCATGTGTATAAATAGCTCTGTAAATTATAAATCATTATTAATAAACATCTTAGTAGTAGTGCACTATTTTGAAAAATAATTACAATTATTTCTCAGATGATTGTGGTACTGGAAGTACTGGAAGGTTATGAATAAACCCAAATCATATTCAGTTCAGATTGGGTCAAAACTGGGTACCAAAATTATTTAAAATAGATTTATTTAGTTAAAATTAAATCCTTCATTTAAAAACACATTTGCAGAAAACATTTTTACAGAAATCAGCTCAAAATGTAAAATTTAAAAGAAATGCAATAGCTATGGAGCACTCAAGATAACATAAATTCCCCTTATGAACAGTGGACAAAAATTACCCTCACTTTGCTAAAATAGACCATTTTTCCACACGCAGGAATTTTTCCACAATAGAATTCTAATTTTTATTCATTACAATGGAATCTGGTTTAACCAGTTTTAATCCGTGTCTCCCTTTCGTCCCTTTTTTCACCCAAATGTCCAACATCCATGAGAAATGCAAGTTCTATGCCACTTGCCCCTCAGTCAGCACCCCAGTCCTATCAAGAGAAGGAGGAAAGCATTGTTCCAGAACATTTCACTGATGAAACTACATAATAGCCAATGAAGAAGAGCACGTTGTCCTCAGTTCAACATGTGAACACATTTTTTCTTCCCTCTGCCCCATAACTCAGTCTGTGCATCATAAGTGAATCTACATTTCAAGCACCTTTTGGGGATATTTACGTATAATTTAATAGCTTGCTTACCCTCTCTGTCTTTCTCTTTCTCTCTTCTTCTCACTCCATCCCTCTTGATGATAGAAAGAGAGATAAGGAAGAGATTAGATACACACACACACACACACACACACACACACACACACACAGTCCTCCTACCCTGGGTATAATAATATGTGCTTTGACTTCCAATCCTAACTTTTCTGTTGCTTGAGCTCAGTTAGTTTCAGAATAATTTCCTTTTCCTCCTCATTTGGCACAGAACATTCAAATACTGACAGTGGGACAACAGTGGGTAAAGGGAGCATGAAGAGATGAGGCTTTATGGGGCATTAGTGAGAGAGATTATGAGGCAAAACCTCTACCAAGGTTCCTACTCCTCACCACATTGATACTACCCCTCTGAAAGATGGTCAGAATATAGTAAAGATGAGCTAATAAGACTATACAATTACATAGCTAAAAACTGACACTGTACCTTCAGGAGCCTACTGGATTGCCCTCTCTAGTGTGTTGATATTTCTGTTTACAGTGCTTCTGCTCCTACAGGTGACTGTAGTCTCTTATGTTTGGTATCTAAGGCAGATTTGTTGTTGACAAATTCTACATATTTCACAAAGAACAAGTTATGTATTGTTAGAAACAATACTCTGATCCTTTAGTATTTGTAACAGCTTATTGATAGAAACTTCACTGAAATGTTTGTAAAGCATAACCAAGTGAGAACTTCCCTGAAACTGAAATTTGTGAGTCAAGGACTGGGTCACAATTTGTAGTGAGATACACTTTAACAGTCTATGTTAAAGAAAAAGGGATAGAAATTCAAGAGATGCACAGGTTGCATCAAGTCTTATGAGGAGGAGGCATTTCTGCTTATGCATTATAGGAAAACCCTATGTATAAAAAATACGATAAAGTCAACAACCTGTAAATGTCATCTTACGTAAGTAATTATCATGCAGAAAAAAACCCCTCATTTTCAAAATATCTCAATCCAAAGTTATCTGTATTATTTTTTCAGCAAAAGAAAAATGCATGTATTTTTCAATGTAGGAAGAGAAGTATATGAATTTCATAGTGTAAAATAATGTCTCATTTGCTATTTTAGCTTCTTTAGAACCACATAAAAAATCCAAAGGAAGCTTAATTATTTTACTTAAAATATTGTTTTTAAGCAAATAAGAATATTGAGAATATTAGCTAAATACTTGGAATAGTACAACCCATTTTCTTAAATGTCACTTGATTGTATTAATTCATGATGCTAAATTTTAATGTTTTGTTGTTTTAAAATTTTAATGTTTAAATTTTAAAAATATGGATTTTTAACCCAAATAATTTAGTCTTAATAATCAAATTCTGAAAATCAAGTCATTGAGTTTGTCTGTACTCTAATGAGGGCCTTAAAGATCCACTGAACAGTGAGTGAATCACAGAAACCATCCCTTATACTGTGTATGCTAGTGCTTAGTTTCAAATCCTAATGCTTTTAAAGATTTTTTTTTCATGAATCTAAAGTAGAAATAAACAGATAAAGATTCATGCTTGGGGTCCAGTAATTAAGTCAGGTTATAAAGTTATGACTGACACAAGTTAAGCTAGCCTTATGCTAGAGCCAGGTGGGCATGAATTAGCATATATCTACATATACAGTTTGTATTTTGAATCCCTGAATGGTATGTGATGGAGAAATGTGGAAAATTTTCAAGCAAAAGAGTGATATAAATATATTAGGAAAATTATTCTGGCAGTGAAAGTTTTCTACAGGAGTCAGGGGAAACTTATACAATACTATTCAAATAATCCAGTTAGGCATTGTGGTGGTGGAAGGATGGGAGGTCTGATGAAGAGGGATTTTGATAATTGGAGTCTATAGAACTTTGTGATAAATTAATCCAATGCAAACTAGAGGGGGAGAAAGAAGGCTATGGTGAGGTAGCTAAATAGTGGTGAAATCCTCCCCCAAGATAGCACTAAAGGAAGGGGACAAATTTTCCGAGAAGAGGACAAATCTTTTTGGGGGCACCATATGATTGAAGGGGCTGTGGGGTATCTTGTAGAGATGCCTGTTGAGGAGAAAGAAGTTCAGATATGGTTGTAGAATTGAGGTCTGAGTTGGTCATCATTTGCTTATAGGGAAAAGTTAAAGTGATACCTGTAAAACATTAATAAATGACTTAATACACATCAAGCTTGGAGTAATGACTAGAACATGGAAAGAACTCACAAATGTTACCTACTATTATGATCTTTCAGTAAGTTTGTCAAGGAAGAAGAAAAGTGGGGCTGACCTTAGAAAAAGTCTTGTCCTCTGAACATCATGTTATAAAATCAACACATAATAAATGAAGATGGAGATATGAAAAGTCATTGTAATGAAAAATGGCTCCCATAAGACTTAACTAGAGTTACTAATGCAGCTATCACTATTACCTGGAACAGTTGCCATTGCTAAGTATTTATTTTTTCCCATTTTATTACTTAATTTCTGCATCATGGCAGATTAAAATAAACATTTGAAGCAAAGAAACTCCCAAATGTTAGAATAACATGTTTCCACAGTATTTCCTTTTGGCTGCCTGATAAGCAATATGTATTGATTACATGGGCTACATCATCTGCATATTTTTATTCCTCACAGAAGCTATCACAGTGTTTTGGACATAGTATACTTTAAATAAATAAGTTGGGTGAAGGGATGACTAAATGAATACTTACTGGGCCCTTCGTTAAGTTGTAAAATGATATTTTTTCCTTACCATTGCCTGAATATAAACCTGCTTGGTTAAATCTGAAGAATTAATGTAGAGGGAATACAAGTAAAGGAGAGGGAAGACATTTAGATATTTATGTTGAGGGGAGTCAAGTTTTGGGGATCCAGGTAAACTCGGATCTGAGGTCTGAAGGTGAAGAGTAGTATTTTTTTCTTTTGTTGTAATGTTTTATTGTTATTCCAGTTATCATACAGTGCAATATTCATTTCAGTTGTACAATACAGTGATTCAGCAATATTCGTTTCAGTTGTACAATACAGTGATTCAGCCCTTCCATACAATACCCGGTGCTCATCACATAGTGCACTCCTTAAATCCCATCAGCCTTTTCACCCACCTCCACCCACTTCCCCTCTGGTAACCATCCCTTTATTCTCCATACTTAAGAGTCTGTTTTATGTTTTGCCTTTCTCTCTCTCTTTTTTTTTAAAGATTTTATTTATTTATTCGACAGAGAGAGAGACAGCCAGCGAGAGAGGGAACACAAGCAGGGGGAGTGGGAGAGGAAGAAGCAGGCTCATAGCGGAGGAGCCTGATGTGGGGCTCGATCGCATAGTGCAGGGATAACGCCCTGAGCCGAAGGCAGACGCTTAACCGCTGTGCCACCCAGGCACCCCCTTTCTCTCTCTTTTTTATCACATTTCCCACTAGTGGCGCTTGTGTTCCTCTGACTGGCTTATTCACCTAGCGTCATATCTCTAGCCCCATCTAGGTCATTGCAATATCAAGATTTCATACTTTTTTTATGGCTAATATTCCTGTGTGTGTGTGTGTGTGTGTGTGTGTGTGTGTGTGTGTATAGTAGGAAAGCTGTGTGTGTGTGTATATACTATATACATGACTTCTACCATTTTTCTTTTTTCCCTAGAAGCCCAGAGAGCCAGCTGTAAGAGGTACCAGGGCTATAAGTAAGCCTAGAGCCTATTTTCAGGCTCTTATATTTAATACTGTAGCCCGAGTTTTCTAGATTAAAGGTTCATCTATTTCTGCTTTGGAATATATGCTATTGATAGCCACCTGAGAAGAAAATTCCAATTATTTAAATGTCTACATGATCATAAAGAGATTGTAGCTTTCTTACTAAATACCTGCATGGAAGCATGGAAACCAGGATTTTTTTTTTTTTTTGGCAAAATGGTAAATAGTACTTTATATATGAGGTATTTTGAGAAAAAAAATGACACACACAGGGCACAATTTTTCCTACTTACAATGATAATAACTGTATGGGGGTCACTCATATGCCCTTCTTTACTAAATGATACCAGTGATAAGATGGCATTACTTCTTGGTTGCTAAAATGTTACTACTTGGACATACATGAAAGGTGGTTATGAGGAAACAGTTTTCTGCATAGTGAATTAACTTTTAGTTTCACACTTACTTCGTATTGGTTGTGTGCCAGCCTCTGTACGGCTGAGTTTCAGAAGGGCAGGGATTTTCCCCCTAGGCATTGAGGATTTAGCTGTGAATTAAACCAAGGCCAACATGGTATTCCTACTAGTAAGCCTGCATGGTAGTCATGTTCAATGAACATGTAAGTCAATGACTGGGGGTACTGAAGTGAATTTCATTCTTACTCTGAGCAGCAGAGCAGGAAGTCTAAGTACTGGAGCAACACACACGTTGTTGGAGAGACTCTGTGATTGTTCCGGGTTGTCCTGTGCTGTGTTTGGTGGCTTCTAGTGCCAGGAGTCTCCAGACAGTTCCCACCTATTTTTTGGCTTGTGCATGCATAAGGATGAGCAAATATAGGAAGGCTCCACTCTGTCTGGGGTGGTTTATTCTGAAGGCACCCTTCTTATCCTCCAACAATACCTTTTTCCCCTTAGTCCCTGCTTATGATGAGCTGAAAGACTCCTTCTGAATGTAGAACAGAGAAGATGAGCAAAGTTAAGAAAGCCATGTGAGGTCTATGGACCAAAATGTGACATTTGCAGCAGCAATGGACATCACCAGTGCAGAAATAAGTGCCCACCAAGTTGTACTGAATTAGAATATGCATTTTAACAGATCCCCAGGTGATTCCAATGTACATTAAAGTTTGAGGAACAGTGTCTTAGGGCCTCTGGAAGATGTGGTTTATGTTCACATAAGTCATTTCATGGGCCTGGGAATTTGGAACCAAATTGAGTGTATTAGGTATGTCTCTATTTTACAATGTTAGAATAAGAGAAGTTTCTCAGTAATCATGTGATCTAATTCTGGATTTAGACTGGGATCCATGGAAGCTTTCACGGAAACTATTATAACGAACTGGAAGACACAAATTCTGTTTTTTTTTTAATGAAATATTTTAAATTGAGATGCTCTTATACCAATCTGAATGGAGTTTAACTTGATTTGCTTTATTAACTTAAGCTCTCAAAATTAGAAGTTGGCCTAAGGAGAGATATCAAATATCCCAGAGATTCTAAAGAGGTAAAAGATCTATACTCTGAAAACTATTGAACACTTAAGAAATTGAGGAAGAGGCAAAGAAATGGAACATTTCCATGCTTATGGATTAGAAGAACAAATTTTGCCGAAATATCTAAACTGCCCAAAGCAATCTACACACTCAGCGCAATCCCTATCAAAATAACACCAGCATTTTTCACAGAGCTGGAACAAATAATTCTAAAATTTGTATGAGCCAGAAAAGTTCCCAAACAGCCAAAGTAATGTTGAAAAAGAAATCCAAAGCTGGAGGCATCACAATTCTAGACTTCAAGCTCTATTTCAAAACTGTAACCATCAAGACAGTATGGTACTGGCACAGAAATAGACACATTGACCAGTGGAACAGAATAGAGAACCCAGAAGTGGACCCTCAACTATATGGTCAACTAATCTTTGACAAAGCAGGAAAGAATATCCAATAAAGAAAAGGCAGTCTCTTCAAACATTGGTGGGAAAATTGGACAGCATCATGCAGAAGAATGAAACTGGACAATTTTCTTATACCATACACAAAAATAAAATCAAAATGGGTGAAAGACCTAAATGTGAGACAGGAAACCATCAAAATCCTAGAGGAGAACACAGGCAGCAACCTCTTTGACCTCGGCCACAGCAACTTCTTACTAGACACGTCACTGGAGGGAAACAAAAGCAAATACAAACTATTGGGACTTCATCAAGATAAAAATCTTTTGCACTGCAAAGGAAGCAATCAACAAAACTAAAAGGCAACCCATGGAATGGGAGAAGATATTTGCAAATGACCATATCTGATAAAGGGTTAGTATCCAAAATCTATAAACAGCTTCTCAAACTCAGCACCCCAAAAATAAAAAATCCAGTCAAGAAATGGGCAGACACATGAAAAGATGCTCAACATCACTTATCATCANTTTGCAAATGACCATATCTGATAAAGGGTTAGTATCCAAAATCTATAAACAGCTTCTCAAACTCAGCACCCCCAAAATAAAAAATCCAGTCAAGAAATGGGCAGACACATGAAAAGATGCTCAACATCACTTATCATCAGGAAAATACAAATCAAAGCCACAATGAGATACCATCTCTCACTAATCAGAATGGCTAAAATTAACAACTCAGGAAACAACAGATATTGGCGAGGATGGTAACAACCTGTTACACTGTTGGTGGGAATAAAAACTGGTGCAGCCACTGTGGAAAACAGTGTGGAGTTTCCTCAAAAAGTTAAAAATAGAACTACCCTACAACCCAGCAATAACACTACTAGGTATTTATCCAAAGAAAACAAAAATAATGATTCAGAGGGGCACATGTACCCCCATGTTTATAGCAGCACTATCCTCAATAGTTAAAACATGGAAAGAACCCAAATATCCATCAATTAATGAACGAATAAAGAAGAGGTGATATATATATACACAATATTAGCCATCAAAAAGAATGAAATGTTGCCATTTGCAGCTATGTGGATGGAACTAGAGTGTATTATGCTAAGTGAAAAAAGTCAATCAGAGAAAGACAAATACCATATGATTTCCCTCGTATATGGAATTCAAGAAACAAAACAGGGAGAGGGACTCTTAAGTATAGGGAACAAACTGAAGGTTTCTGAAGGGGAAGTGGGTGGGAGAATGGGCTAAATGGGTGGTGGGCATTAAGGAGGGAGCTTGATATAATGACCACTGGGTGTTATATGCAGCTGATGAATCACTAAATTCCACCCTTGAAACTAATAATACACTATATGTTAACTAACTTGAATTTAAATAAAATCTTAAGAAAAAATTATTCAAGAGCTTCTGAGGCAGGAATATGGGGGGAGTTTACTGTGTCCCAAAGAATACATTGGTGCTCTGAGATGTGGACCAGTTGCATGCCCAGGGCCCTGCATTGCAGTGCTGTACTGTATATGTGTATTTTCAGTCTCATTACTTGGCACAAGCTACTGCATGTTCTGCATTTCAGCTAGGTTTCTGCAAATAGTATGAAAAGGACAAGACAAAGTTCTCTTTCATGCTTCTGTGCTTTGAAGCTACATAGCTTAAATTACCAGAATAGGTGCTATTTCCTCCCTCTGAAAAATTTACCTGGTGATACCATACACTTGTTGCAAAACCCAAATGGTAGGATGCATATGAAAGGACTGTGTCAATTCCGAAGAGCTGCCCCATGTTTTGTTACTGTAATTATTGTGCTTCTTACTAATTTTAATTAGTAGTAGTATCATACTATTGCTATTATTACTACTGAAGCTACTGCTATACCTACTGCCGTATTAACAATAAGCAGCAGAGTGATATGCTCATAAAGTAAAGGGCCTGGGAGTAGGCTTTACAGCTTCCAGCCATGAAAATTTAAGGAAGCTATTTAATCTCTCTACATTTTATTTCCCCATCACCACAAAGAAATTTGCAGTGGCCTACCACATAGATTTTTATTTTAGTTTGGGTTTTTCCAGAAGTAAGAATTGATCCCAGTGGGAGTAGTTTGTTTTGGGGGAAGTGTCAAGAACACTAGAGGGAAGTGGGGAAGTGATACAGGGAGGAAAGACAGCTGATAAGGACTGCACTATTAAACCAGCTACCACGGTCAGCAACAGGAGCTTAAACCTGCACTGCGTTGCTTGGCAATGTGATGAAAGAAACAGGTAGGAGTGATGTGGCCACAAGGCAGGAAGTGCAGGCAGCCTCTAGAAGCTGAAAAGGGCAAGGTAAGAATTCTCCCCTCAAGCTTCCAGCAGGAATGCATGCAGCCCAACTGACACCTCATATTGACCCCAATGAAACATATTTTGGACTTCTGAACTCCAGAACTCTGAGTTGCTTTAAGCTACTAAGTTTGGTGTAATTTGTTATAGCAGTAACAAGCACTAATAGAGATTTTGTTAAAAAAATATACCTGATAAAGTTATACCACCTGAAGGACAGGGAGCTGAGGTATTTATTTATATGCCATCTTGTAAGTGTTTTCAATTAAAAGCTACTCCTTTTAGTCTTTATTCCTTTCAGATAAAAGAGAAAGAGCTGTCTTTCATGGTTGTGGAATAGAGGCCTTAGGCATAGCGGTGTGGAAACTGTTGGTTGGAAGTTACTGAGAAAGGACAGAGAACAGCACTGACCATCTGATATAAGGATTAAGTGGGATTATGTAAGCAAAAAGATCTTGCTTGGTGTCCCATAAAATAGTGCATAAGAAATGCTACCTTCTGTTCCCCTGTCTTTCCTATCTGTGAAAACTATACTTTTCTCTCAAATGCAGCTCAGATATCACCTTTTTTCATGAAATCTATTTACAGCAGGAACAGCTTACTTGGTGTATTATGTGCATACTTGATTGAAATACTACTATAATTTATTTTTATTATTTATGTACAAATTTATTATTGCTACTAAATTATGAATCCTTGGGAGCAAAGACCATGTTTAATTAATTCAGAGCTCCCATGTATAATACAGTGTGTCTAAAAATTCGGGCCCAAGGGAAAAACTTGTTGAATGAACAAATTTTTATTTTCAAAACTCAGTTCCCATCTCCGATAGAGGTTACGTTTTACAGTTATTTCACACTTTGTGCAGTATCATCTAGGTTCTTTTTTAATCATATTTCAGAGGATTCTGGATCCTTGCTTTGTTTTTACATCAGCAACTTGCCCTACGTCATCACCCCCATTATGGAGTCATTTTCATTAGTCTCACTACCCTTCCTGTCACTGAAAAGTTACACTGGATAATAGAAACTAAAATTAATGCTTGGGAAACATTTTTTAAAAAATCCTAAACATCTGTAAAAGTAGGGAGGCTCTCCACGAGATGTATCTTTATTTATTAAGTAGAGAAAATACTGAGCTACTCCTTGCCATCAAGCTAGCAAGTGCAAGAAGGTATATACTTTATTCTTCTTTGTTTCCACAACATTTATAACCTCTACAAAACAGATAACAGCTGTTACACTGGCAATCTGCAGTATATTTTGGGCAAGTAGGGCGGTAGGGTGACTAATGTGCACTGTAATGGCATTATAAGTGACTCACTAGAGTGCATTATCAGTATAGTTGCCACATGCTTGGTTTATGAATAGGTTAATCGGTTCCTTAGCTGATTTCAGTCTGTGTCTTCCTCTGGTACACTTTATTCTCTTGCTTGGGAACCTAGGCAAAGACTTTACTTGAGGTTGTCCCCTGGTTAAATTTCACATGTCACCTTGCTACAAGTTGCTATTTTCCCTGGGTCTTGTTTGACCCCACAGACCAATTTAGAAACTGTACCACTGTGCAAAATTCAATCAATGCTGAATTCCCATGGCATCATTCATCTTAGCAACCAGGAGTCTCTCAAGGGAGCATGCTAGTTTCCTTTATTACTTTTCTTACACTTGTTATTCATGGTCACCAGGACACACAGGGAGGAGATGGTGTTAATTCTTTACATGGAATGGGCATCTCATAGGCAACTCATGGGCTCCTCAATTTGCAAATGACTGGAGAAGAGTGCTTTTTGGAACAGTCCATGAGCTATGGCCTAACATTAGAGAGGCAATCAATACCTTCAAGTTCTATTTTTTTAACGCCTGTATTTATTTGGAAGCAAGCTGAATTTTCTCCTTTTTTTTTTTTAGCACAACTCTGATTATTTCTTACACCTACTCAAAAGTCCTTAATGAATTCCTAATTGTCTGAGACAGAATTTTAAGTTTCCTAACAGCAATCATGGTGGACAGACTCTAGGGTGTCTCCACTTAACCCCATGTCTGTGTACACCTTGAATGTGGGCGGAGTCTGTAACTTGCTGTAAACCAATAGTATATGGCAAAGGTGATGGTATATAATTTACATGATTATGTTACATTCTGCTAGTGTAATACTCTAGAGACTCTCCTTGGTACCTTGAAGTAAGTGTCCATAACAGGGTAACCCACATGGCAAGAACTGTGTTCTCTAGGAACTGGGGGCAGCAGCTGGGAGCTGAGGGTGGCTTCTAGCCAACAGCCAGCAAAAGCAGCTGGTCCCCAATCCGACAGTTGCAAGAAAAATTGTGCCAACAACACTTTGGTCAGGAAAGTGGAATATTCCCCAACTGAGCCTCCAGATGAAAATGCAGCTGACCCACACATTGATTGTAGCCTGTGAGACCCTAACAAAGAGCACAGTTAAGCTGTGCCCAGATTCCTGATTCACAGAAATTTTGAGATAATAAATGTGTGTTGTTTTAAGCACTAAAGTTGTGGTAATTTATTACATAACCATAGAAAACTAATACAGAAATCAAAGGTTTCTTTAATTGAGTTGCCTTTTTATCTTCTTCTTATATTCATGTGTGTGTTGTATTCCTGTCACACAAGATATTCTCTGAATAGTCAGGATTCTTATCTGTAAAATGCAGATATTAAGTAACTCACTGGTGTACGATTATCTTCACACTAATGGGGGATAATGATTCTTGAAAAGTTTTTGTGAGTATTAAATTATATGACATATGGAAGCACTTACTGCAGTTTTTGGAACATTGTAGACATTCAATAAATATTAATTTCCCTTCTTCTTTGCTTTCCATCCTTTTCCAAATAATCATTTTGGCTCCTAGTCTCTGTGCCTTTAATTTTCCTGTTCCTTCTTTCCAGAATGCCCTTCACACTCATCTCCATAAGTACCAACCACTTTAAACTCCAGCTCAGATTTAACTCTGTATAAAACATTTTTCCACAAGAATCATAATCTCACTCCCTCTGTGTCCTTTCATGTCTTAAAAATATAATAACAGCCACGATTGAGGTATAAAGTGACTTATAGTTATGTTTCTAAAGGAGAAGACATATCTAAATAAACAGTTGAGGATCTGTCGTATTTACACTGTCAGTCTTTTTGGACTCCCTCCCTGGACTCATTTGTATCAAGCTCCATCAGTGTCCAGTGCAGGCCAGACATTAACTGATACTGGAGATCGGAAACTTCTGTTACATGCTTACTCTGTTCCTCCAGATGCAACCACCTCCATTGTACGGGGATTGCTTTTCTTTATAACTATCTCAATTTTTTTTAACTTTGTCACAACATGACAGTAGGAATGGATGAGGAGATCTGAGGTATTCTGTATTTGATTATTGTAAAGAAAGATGCGGATAGAGACAATACTAAGCATAATTGTTAACTTGCAAGGTAAAGGGTGGAGGATGTTTTTATTATTGCCATTCAATTACAGTATTCCTTCTGGACACAGTCACACGATCCGTAGCCCTCCCCATGATTATGCTTTATCCCTATTTCTTTCTTTCATATGATTTATATGACTTTCTTCATCTACAGAATAGACAAAGTTGAGCCTGGAAGAAAAGTAAGACAAAAATAGCATTTGTGGAATAAAAATGCGCCATTGAATGACAGTAGAAATACCATTTCCTTAACCCTCACAAAATGTCTTTTTTGCTCCCTGTAGTTGCTGTCTTATGAATTTGATAAGGCATTGGCATCTAAAATGATCATTATCAAACATTTTCTCTTCATTCCTCAAATGTATACAGCTGTTAGTTTTTCATGAGGGTCCTATTGTGTATTTGGCAAAGTAGTATTTACATTAAGACAGATTCACTTTGGAGAGAAAAGAAATGCCTCTTTTTTTTCCTTAATTCACTAACTTTTCTAGTATCCTATTTTATTTTCTTCAGATAATTTCCCTTTTGGTACAGTCTGTTGTGTATTGGCTGAGTGGAGTTTTTCCATAAATTTTGCACGTGCATATGCACTAAATTGAGCGGCTGTCTAGCAGTGACAGGAGGGAAGATGTTCTACTGCGTGTTCAGTTGTTCCCAGGGGCTTTCCGGGCTGTTGCCATGATTCTGTAGCCTATAATCTAGTTATTTATCTCCTTTTCCTTTGTAAATGTACAAATAACTCAATCACATTTTTTTAAAAAAAATAAGTGTTATCCTGGTTTTGGCTGCTGAATCTTTGACTTGTCTGGTTATATTTGTGTCACAGAATATGAACACACTTGAAATATTAAATAAAAAAGGAAATAAAAGAAGGCTTAGGCCTACTCAAACAAAGAAATATAAGATACAGCCCAGTTAAACTTCTAATTATATGCCTCCTGATATACAGTTAGCTTGAAGATATAGGTTGAAATCTACCAATAGGAGAAAGACACAAGATTTCCTTAGCTCTTTCAGAAAGGGACAGTGCTCATTCAATGGGAGCATGGTTTCATTCTGAGTTAATCTTTAGAACATTTGAAACATTTATTTACAATTTAATCCCATCAGAGGTGTTATCTTCCATATAAAAAGCACGTATAATATACTGTTATTTAACAACCCATTTTAACTGAGAGAAAATGTGTTCTGGAGTACTAAGTGCTATCAAAGATGCCCTTTTGGGTCTCAAATGAAGTACCTTGTATTTCACAATATGATCTGTCTTTCTCTCACACTTTGTTCTGTATCTGCCACTATTGTCTGTCAGGTAAAAATAACTAGAATGCATCTGTAATGCCAAAAGTTTTGTATACATCATCCTGTTCAATACTAGAAATTTGTTCAGATTCCTAAGATTTACTATGAAAAAGGCATTCATAGGGCTTCTGTCTAGTAAAGCCTAAGTAAACCTAAATCCATAAGACCACACTCGGAAGGACATTTTGGAGAATGGAAAACTGGAAATATTTGGGTGCTTACCTCTTCGGAAAATTCTTCAGACTGTCTTCAAATACTTGAACATCTGAAGATAAGAATTACGTTTATTTCATGTATCTCAAATGAGAAGTAAGGTCAGTGGAGAAAAGGAGATGATTTTTACTATATTAGCAGATTTCCCATAGGGTGACCTCCATTAAGCATGACAAACAGAATCTTGGGAAAGATGTCCTAGATGGGACTCAAGTACCAGATGAGATATTAGATCGGAGAACCGTTAAAACTCCTTAAAAATCTAAGATTCTGTTATTAGAATTCTTTAAGAACCAAGCCTCCAGTTTCCAAACTCTGATCTGGTTTCTGAATGGTTTCAGGTTGCCTTTCTTCCTCTATCTGTGACATTTTTTAACTGACTAGTCATCATTCTTTATCAATAATCAGTACTATGATATATTAGAATATCTATAGAGGGAAGCAGTGATGTCCAAAGGGAGGAGAAAGTACTATGCCTTAAGATCCAGCACTGATTGGATCCTACAATAAAAGCCACTCGTTATCAATAACCCAACACGAAGGATGGGTTATATTTCATTTTAGGTTTAAGAATTGTTCTTTTCCTTTGATAATGTCTGTGTTTTCCCTGCCTGTAAGCCTTATTTATTTATTTTATGCCATTTGCTTTCTGAATAGGTGCAAGAAGGTGATTTTAATGACTTGAATCTACTTTTAGGATCTGTTTATTGTAAATAGGAAGAAATTTTAATTATAGGTGCGTTAGTCAGGGTTCTCCAGAGAAACAGAAGCAATAGGATGTATATTTATAGAGAGATAAAAAGAGATTTTTTTAAGGACCTGGCTCATGTGCTTATGGACCCTAGTAAATCTGAAATCTGCACTGTGTGCTGACAGGCTGGAAACCCAGGGAAGAGCTGATGTGGCAGTTCAGGTCCAAAGACCATCTGCCAGAGAATTCCTTCTTGCTAGAGGGAGGTCAGTCTTTGGCTATATTTAGGCCTTCACCTGATTGGATGAGGCCCATCCATATTACAGAGAGGAGTCTGCTTTACTCAACTCCACTGATTTAAATGTTAATCTTATTTCAAGATACCTTCCAGAAACATACGAAATAATGTTTGACCAAACATCTGGGCACAATGGTCCAGCCACATTGACACATAAAGTTAATTGTCACTATGGGAATGTATCCACTGAGGTCTTCCACAGTTTTAATTTGTCAGGAAAATGCTTCATGATTTTTCTTCTTTCCTTTCTCCAGACTGTTTTAGTTGTAGTTTTATGCATCTCATTATTAGCATGTAGGAAGCTGTAATTCAGGTTTTTGTTTTACGAAATTTCCACTGCCTTGTCATGGTTTTTTTTTTTTTTAGGGGTTTTGGGTGTTTTGTTTTGTTTTGTTTTTTCACTTTACACATTGTAATAATTGGATAAGAACTTGCCCAGGTCTAAGAGAAACAGACTTAAGTTTTAACCTTATCTAGGTATCTTCAACTATTTTTTGTAAGTAGTTGGGTATTTCAGACCTGTGCAGTGCAGTCTGTGGATCATTGACTTTGAGTAGCACTGGTTTAGACCTCTGCTGCTGACATTTAGAGTGTAGATTTTGGCATCTAATTATTTCTATTTGTTGGTTTGGTTACATGAAATTTCTGAAATCCTATTTCATACAGGTAAGTATTTGTAAATAGTAATGATTATTTATAGGTTACATTATATTATTAGCATTTAAAGAAACTGATTTGGAACCTTGTAAGGATGCTAAGAAATATTTTATTTTCAAAGTTTAATCACTAGAAAATATCTGGCAGTTGTTCTAATTGCTCAGTAAGTGGTCACTTTGGTAGACATTAACAAGCCCCTTACTTAGCAATGTGTCTTTATAATTTAGGAGAAAATAATTGTCAAGTGTATATTTTAACATTATGTGAGAGTCAGTGATTTTATTTTTTTAAAATTCTTAAATACTTAAGTACTTACCTCTGTGAAACATTATTCAGAAGTTAGAAGTTGGACACAATATGCAAAACAAAAATTAATTAAAATGGTTTATTCCTCGTCTCATTCAAAATATTCATGCTAACACCTTCCTTTGTATAGCAAATAAATTTATAAATTCTGGACCTCACTTTCCACATCATTACAAATATATATAATGTGTTTGTTTAATTAATTGTTAGTTTTAAGTAATTACTTCTTAACATTATTCAGTTCAACAACCTGCCTAGCCATGAACAGTGGCTCATCCATACCCTTCCTCAGATATAGTGGGATAAATGATCTAATATTTCTAACATGTTTATATTATTTTATGGATAGTGTTATGCTCCTGTGGTGTTTTTAATATGATCCTCACAACAATATTACAAAGTCTGATTATTGCTTTTTTTATAAAGTCTAAAACTAAGGCTTAGACAACTAGATTGAACACTACTGAGGACGTATTAAAATTCACGTTTTATAAAAGCTAAAACTTGGTGACAATTGGAATTGGCATTCAGAGACACATCTGGGTGATTCCACAACTTGTGATTCTGCCAATACTCTTGATGCCTTTATCCATAGAATATTGAATGTTGCCATCTAAAGACTCAATGCAATAAAAGAAGAAGACTCACTTTGAGTAATAGTCTTTGGCTTCTAAATCTTGGCTAAAATGGAAACCCTTGCATAACTCCATGCGTGAAAGCCACATCCAAGAAAACATATTAGGTTGTCAAAAAACAAAAGAAAAAGATCGCATGAAAGTCAGTTACATCCTGAAGCAAATAGCCTCATGGTAATTTTACCATAAGTTTCTGTTTAATCATACTTTTTGAACCTAATAATGTTGCCTAATTATGTATTCCGTCCACATTTATACTACTAGTATTACATATGTAATACTTTACTTTTCTTCTAATATAGAAAACTAATGGTATTTTACTATTTGATTGGCTTAGAATTCAAATGCTATTATATTGCTCCATTCAGTTCAGAAAGAAGAGAAAAATAAGAAATTTTGGCTATAATAGTTCACTTCCTTGAGGCTATACAGTCAAGAAATCCTATTTGGAAAATACATAAATAATTACATTGTTGAGGATTGCCTCATGAATGTTAACTCCTTTGAACCTCTAGATTAAGACTTTATCTACGTAAGCAGCCAGAGAAAGATGCAAACTTGGGAAAGAAATAGAGAGAGAGACAGACAGAGACAGAGAGGTAGATTGAGATCATGGTACCCATCTGATGAGTAGTGCTGGCTATGTACTGTGCTGAAGTCAGGTGGGTAATGGGGATGTGGGGTGATGCATAACAACCATTTGAAACAGCCTATTCTACACATTAATCAGTTGTCTTCATGGTTCATAGTGATTGCTAAGAAAAAAGACCTACATTAAGAGGGTTAATGGGACGAGCTATAGTCTTGTGACCGTAATTGATATTCATCATCTGCCTTTTCCATCACTTGGATTTCACTCACCCAAACCCACATCAATTGATCGAAGTTATTTGCCTGGTGAAGAAATCCAGACTTTTATTGCTGATCCTTGATTGCCTTGACCTTGTCAGATTGCATTGACATGATTGCCCATTTACTTTTATCACAGGAAAAAAGGCAAAAATTACATCAGTGAATCTACTTATTTCCAGAGATACTCTTCCTTGCCTCTATTATGTAAGAACAATATTAACTTATTTGTAAATATATATATTTCTCTCTTATGTGTGTGTGTATATATATATCTGTATCACATATGTATTTTATATCTACATGAAGATACATAGATATAAATATGTATTAGTGTATATATTATATATACACCAGTGTATATATTATATATATCATATGTATCATGATACGTATACTGTATACATGCCTATATATGCACACCCGTATACAGTATATATACATAAGATACATATACGGAACATACACGTAAGACAGAAAGTTTTACTTTGGTCTATTTCTCCCCCTACATAAAACTAATGAACAAGTGTACTTCTCTACTTCCTGAGAGGAGTTTCCCCCACTGCTGTCCTTAGAGTATCTGTCTACCTACAAGTGAAGTTAAGTGAAACAGCAGTCTATTTTATGCACACCAGCATATAGAGATGAACCAGGGCAGAGTTGTATTATTCTCCATCCATTGCTTGAAGATACCTCACTACCACCCCTACTACCACCCCCACCCCTTGAAGCCTTACGTGTAAGCTGAGGGTGGTATTGTAATATAATAATGGTGGATGGCATAGTTGGTTTGGGCCAACTATCCATGTAATTTACTTTTGGCTTCTGAACTCGCACAGGTTCCATGCCAAATGTGTCGTTTCTAACATACGACAGATTGGTGATACTCCTGCTCAACAATGTGAGTGGGAAGATAGGACAATACCAGCTCACCGTGAACAGCTCCAATTGGAGGTTCTTGACATCTCAGTCAGTTGCTGAGGTTCTGCAGTGCCCCAGGAACATAACAGGACCAGATTTTCAAGCAACTATTAAAAATACCCAAAATTATACCCAAACTTCTAAGTCTATGCTGCAAATTTCAGGATTTGCTAGATACTCCACAAGTTATCCTTTTCTAAGATAGGTACATCTAGTTCAATTGAATCTACTGAGTTACTTGGTAGGACAGCTTGCACTTCAGCCTGATGCTGAGCCCTCTCTTGCTGTGGGCTCCACCTAAATCTGAAAGCCTTCTAAGTCACAGAGTAAGAACCAGAGCACTAGTCCTAAGTGTGGTATGTGTTATCTCTAAAATCCAAAGAGATATGCCTGAAACTGCTATTTTAGTTGTAAGGGATACAGGGTGTGTCCATGGAGAGAACATCCTCCATATCTTTAAAATCTTAAAAATTAACTGATATGGTAGGCCCTGAATATTTTGGGGGTGTATCTTCAACCACCTGGACGCACAATATGTCTTTCTAGGGTGTCAAGATTTCTTGTCACTCACTGACTCCAGGTCCAATTAACATGGTATTATTAGTATAGTGAACAGATGTGATTTTCTGAAGACTGTTAGGGCAATTGAGGTCCTTGCAGATCTTATGTCACAAACAGCAGAAAACTCAGTATGGCCCTGGGACATGGCAGTGAAGTGTAAACTCACTTATAAAAACAAACTCCTTTACTCCTCTTTACTTATCAAGGTAGGAGGGAATGCACTTGCCATAACAGCAGTTATATACCAAGTTCTTGTGCTGTATTGATCTGCTTCAGTAAAGATATCATATCTTGTACAGCAACTGTTACTGGGGCTACCATTTATTAAGTTTATGGTCTACCCTTACCTTCTGTGATCTGTCTGGTTTCTGCCACCCAGAGAAACATGGTAGATGCTTGGAATCTTAACCCAGGCGCACTTTCATTCCTTGAGAGAGAACTGATTTGTGACATTTACCCAAGATAGAATATTGATTGTAATTTATGATTTGGGGCCCAACATTTTACTCAGGTCTTCCTACAATAATGATTCTTACTCCAAAGTCAGAGAAGTCTTTTTGAGGAAATGGCTACAGAGTGAATCCATGAACCTACTGGGCTTCCCATGAAAGGAACCTGGGCCAGGACTCCATTTACAATGGTTTTCATAAGCCCCACTCTTACTGGGGGTTTTGATAGTCTCTCAGGTCTGGATAGTTTTCTTTTTACATGTATACCTACTCTGATAAATGACTTTAGGTTTTATTGAGGGGAAATAATTGGGTAGTATTCATCATACAAAGTTGTTGTAGCATTATAAGGTCCTATCTCAAGGAGACCTGGCCTCCCCTTAAATTGATGGGTTGTGTATATGACAACCAGGTCAGATCAGGAAACAGGGTGAGAGTCAGACNTTAGGTTTTATTGAGGGGAAATAATTGGGTAGTATTCATCATACAAAGTTGCTGTAGCATTATAAGGTCCTATCTCAAGGAGACCTGGGCCTCCCCTTAAATTGATGGGTTGTGTATATGACAACCAGGTCAGATCAGGAAACAGGGTGAGAGTCAGACTTTTCCACTGTAGTATATGAAAGAAAATCCTTACCTTCAACCCCTAAATAATCTGAAACAAATAAACATAAAAGCTGAATTTATTGCTTACCAGGGATAGCTGGTCTTGGAAGGCACTGTGTCTCCAAACAACGATTTTATACAGGATTTGGGAAGCACAGAATTCAGGTATCAGCTACCATCCAGCCAAGGAAGCATTCGGAGATTTGTTGGTCTTTAGCTGTGGAGGCACAGCCTGTGTTGTCTGGCTTTAAGAAGCACGGGCTTCTACTGACTGGCTGAATTCAGAAGCCAAAGTACTGAAGCAAAGCTGTCACTGATCAATTGGAATGGGTTTTAACTGTCTATAACAGTAACCATTCATGGTGGGGCTATAACAGGAAGAATCGATATTTTTCTCCAATGAAATTTCAGAATGGAACTTTGTTCTCAAGTAGCTGACAACAACCTTTTGCTCATCACATCTTGATTTTTTTTTTCTGGATACATAAGCTCATGTATACACTAGTTGTCCATTTCTTTTGCCTTTGTGAACACCATTAGCCATTGTCACAGACACCTATGGCCAACATAGCCTGGTGATCCTGGTGCGCAATATGGTAATTACATCTACTTTGCTTCTGCTATTCTGTAATCTTATCATCCTGTTGACTCTAGTGTATTCAGTTCCATGGTAGCGCTTGTTACTGTCAAACTTGGCCTCTAGAGAACAGTCACTGCCAAGATTCTCAGGGATGCCAGTGACCTCCCTCACCAAGGAATTCCTCAAGGCCTTAATGAAAGGAGTTTCCTTTCGCCCTCTCGAAGAATATAGTCAAGTGGTAATTCTCTGTGTTTTCATAAAACTCTTTGTACATGCTTACATTTCTGAATCTTTTGACCTTTTTCTGAACACTGTGCCAGGGCAGTCCAAAAATCTCTGTGTATTTATTATGACCATTGTCATTTCCAATGTCATTTCCAAGCTTTTAAGGAGTCCTTATCAGTAGTATATCATGACAAGTTCCTAGAATGCTAAGTCCTGAATCATAGGCAAGTGATCTCATGTCTGTAAGTTCTCGCCTATCCAGCTTTATGGTCCACCCCCATCCTGGTCCAGTCCAGTATAGTCAGCTCTGCTCTTCCATGTGTTCTGCTAGCTTCTGTAGGTACATTTAGGCAGGTTCTGCAGTTCTTTGGTAAATAAGCAGAGACTAAATTTCCCTTCTAAAAAAATGCTGAGCAACGGCACCCGTTCATAGGACTGGAGGTGAAGAGGAAAAGCAGGGGAGGGTCTTGGGGAAAATGAACAGCACGTTGTAAGACATCTTCCAGAATTAAAGTCCTTGCACAGTCTTTAGGAAAGTTAGACAACTCCAGCAAGGGGTGAAAAGTGCTTCTTTATACCCATAAGGTTTAGCTACTGTGAGTTTCAAGAATATGAGGCCCATCCACTCAAATGCCTCTGTGCAAAGTCTCAATGGCACTTAGCACTATAAATGAAGAATATAGGATGAGGGACTTGAGTAGTATGCGAAAGTTTTGGAATAAATGATCTAAGTAATATGATAGGGAGACATTAAATCATAGAGTCATAAATCCATTATTCAGCCTACTACAGATAAAAACACCAAATGTTAATGAAGTTGCAAAAATAATTTGTTTTGAGTTTTACCACAATGATCTGTAAACTAGATCAGTATGTTTATGAAGTGAAATTAAAAAAAAATAATGGAAGAATATAATTCAATGAGAAGAGACAAGCCATACGAGCATTTGTGCTATCCAATTAATGACTGATACATTTTATTATTTCCATAGATTTTGAGATGTTTATTAAAATTTGACATTTGTTCTTGATTAAAACTCACAATAAAGTGGGAATCTAATGCGCTCTCCCTCTCTCTCTCTCTCTCTCTCTCTCACACACACACACACACACACACACAAACACACACACACAAACCAGAAACCCAGCATCATGCTTAATGGCAGGGCAGAAGTGGGGGAATGAATAACATTCTCATGAAATTTAAAATTAAGACAAGAATGTCCTTTGTCACAGCCATTATTTACCCTAGCTCAGGTGAATCCAAACAACAGAAATCAGGTAGAATAAAGAAGTAAGAGGCATTAAGTTGAAAAAGCAGACAAAATATTTTTAGATGACATATTTGTTTCCCTGGAAAAATCCAGAGAGTTAATTAGAGCCTTATTATAAGTGTTGAGAAATTTCAGTAAGGTGTATAAGATTATTATTAAAATGCTCTTTCATATTTATAAACAAAAGAAACAGTTTGCAAATCTAATGAGGAAAAGACTTTATGTTAGCATTGTATACTTAAAATACCTAGGAATATAATTAATATAAATGTAATGGGTCTGTATGAAGAAAATGTTTAAAACACAAATTGTTGCATATTTCAAGCATATAAAAATAAGTAAAATAATGGATGGATCTCTATACATTCATCATTCAATTACAGCAATATTGTTTCACATATATTCCTATCCATATCATTTTGAGCCATTCCNACAGTTGAAAAATCAGACAAAATATTTTTAGATGACATATTTGTTTCCCTGGAAAAATCCAGAGAGTTAATTAGAGCATTATTATAAGTGTTGAGAAATTTCAGTAAGGTGTATAAGATTATTATTAAAATGCTCTTTCATATTTATAAACAAAAGAAACAGTTTGAAAATCTAATGAGGAAAAGACTTTATGTTAGCATTGTATACTTAAAATACCTAGGAATANACAAAAGAAACAGTTTGCAAATCTAATGAGGAAAAGACTTTATGTTAGCATTGTATACTTAAAATACCTAGGAATATAATTAATATAAATGTAATGGGTCTGTATGAAGAAAATGTTTAAAACACAAATTGTTGCATATTTCAAGCATATAAAAATAAGTAAAATAATGGATGGATCTCTATACACTCATCATTCAATCACAGCAATATTGTTTCACATATATTCCTATCCATATCATTTTGAGCCATTCCAGAAATGAACAATTTTATTGACAAATATTTCTGTGTATATTCTTAAAATATGCAGTTGTCCTTTAATTACTCATAATATCTTAGTATCACCAAATATCCAATCGTCCTTCATAATATTCTATTTTTTATATGAATAAAGTCACATTATATATATATATATATATAATATATATATACTTAAGTATTTGTATACAGATGGTACAAGTGTATTTGTTGAAGCAACTAAAAATTGTACTATTTGTCCTGCGTGGTTTCACGTAGTGTGGTTTGACTTATTCCTCTGAAGTCTCTATTTCCTATAAATTGGATCTACAGCTTTCATCTGATTTGAGCTCAGTTTTGAAGCAAGAATACTTTATAGATAATGTAATGCTCTAACATCAGGAGACGCATAATGTCTGGTTGTCTCTATTTTTGTTGTTAACAGCTGCTTGTGCTCAGTGACTAGGTTCATTCACTTAATAGGAATTGCAAAATGGTGATGTTCTAAGTCTAACATTAATTCTTAATTTACTAGCTTAGATATTTCTATAAAGAACAACTTTCCTCTTCTCTGTGGCAGAATGTGTATAGGAAAACAGGATAAGGTTGCTTTTTTTCCCAGTTAGCAGTTTGTATTTTTTTCCTAGAATCTTCCAGTGGGAGCCAATTAGATCTTTTAAAATATTATTTTATTAACTTGTGGATTTAATAATATATGATGTGTTGCATTTATTGTGGTTATTACTGTTAACATCAATGGCAGTCTCTTTTTCAGGAAAGACAGAATTAGGATATCATATAATTGTTTCACCCTACGTTACAGGTAGAAGTATAACACTATAGCATCAATGACACCACCACCAACAATGTGATCACAAAACATCTTTTTTTTAAAAGTCACTACATCAAAATAACAAAAAACAAACGAAAAAAACCCAACAAAAAAACCTGCTTATACATTCATGAATCAAAAAAAAAAAAAAAAACTCTTCTTATGCTATAATCCCTTGGGGTATGCAATCAAATTATAATGTTCTTTTAAGTCACTTGATATAGATGCTTTGTATTGATATGCCATCAACTAGATACAAAATTATTATCTCTATTATATAGTATAAAATATGTTATTTTCAGTTTTTGGAGATTTCTTTAATAAAATGTCATTTTGTTTGCTAGTATATAAATATTTATAATTTCCAGTAATAAAATCTCTAAAATAATGCTTATTCTAAGAAATTTAAGTTCTCTGCCACCTTTTTTTTTTAAGTTTATTTATTTAAGTAATCTCTACACCCAGCATGGGGCTCCAACTCACAGCCCTGAGATCAAGAGTCGCATGTTCTTCCAACTGAGCTGGCCAGGTGCCCAGTTCTTGATCTGCCAGTGTTGAGTCAGCTCGCTTATAAATATCAGTTTGAAAAATTCTGTGGCTTATTCCTCCATTGTTTTGTTAATAGAAGCACATATAGC
>NC_048218.1:53744496-53747403 GCF_002007445.2 Ailuropoda melanoleuca
AAAAAAAAACCCTTTTTTAAAATTTAAAAAAAAAAAAAAAAAAAAAAAAAAAAAAAAAAAGCTCTTCTTATGCTATAATCCCTTGGGGTATGCAATCAAATTATAATGTTCTTTTAAGTCACTTGATATAGATGCTTTGTATTGATATGCCATCAACTAGATACAAAATTATTATCTCTATTATATAGTATAAAATATGTTATTTTCAGTTTTTGGAGATTTCTTTAATAAAATGTCATTTTGTTTGCTAGTATATAAATATTTATAATTTCCAGTAATAAAATCTCTAAAATAATGCTTATTCTAAGAAATTTAAGTTCTCTGCCACCTTTTTTTTTTAAGTTTATTTATTTAAGTAATCTCTACACCCAGCATGGGGCTCCAACTCACAGCCCTGAGATCAAGAGTCGCATGTTCTTCCAACTGAGCTGGCCAGGTGCCCAGTTCTTGATCTGCCAGTGTTGAGTCAGCTCGCTTATAAATATCAGTTTGAAAAATTCTGTGGCTTATTCCTCCATTGTTTTGTTAATAGAAGCACATATAGCATATAGATATAGATATAGATATATATATATCAAATGAATGGCAATAAATGGCAGCATACTATATATACGTTGCTAAATCTTTTTTTAAATTTAGTAATGTATTGTGGATATTATAAGATATAATTATATAGATATTTCTTATTCTTTATTATAACTGTTTAGTGTACCACTGTGTGGACATACCATTGTTATTCATCCAGTATCTTAGAAATAGTGTTTTCAAATAGACCTCTTAAAATACATATAGCTGCATGTAGAATAGTGCTTTTCTTTTCTGTGCTAGATGCTGAATTTGTATTAATGTAGTCTAATTGTTTGGGCTTATAGTTAATAAGAATAAAATTATCTTTCAAGTAGATATCAACAGATGTGCATAATTTATCTGATTTTGATGCTTGAACCACATCTAGAAACTTACTTGTATCTTTGTTGTTTTTTTCAAGCTAATCTCATTGTTTTAGAATGTAAAGAACTTTTAAACCTTGANATTATCTTTCAAGTAGATATCAACAGATGTGCATAATTTATCTGATTTTGATGCTTGAACCACATCTAGAAACTTACATGTATCTTTGTTGTTTTTTTCAAGCTAATCTCATTGTTTTAGAATGTAAAGAACTTTTAAAACTTGTTTTTTGTTCCTATTGGATTTGTGGAAATTACAAATTTGACAAATATATTTTCTATTACCTCATTAAAGTAACTGCTAAAATTGCAGTTCATTTTTGAACCAAATACATAATCTGAGATTACAACGATAGTGTTTCTTCCAGGGGCAATGACCCTTCAATCAGTAATATTTAAGGTAGTTTTCAGTCAGAAATGATTCCATATTATTTTAATTTATCTGAAATTCTTTAAATCTTCCTCAGAGTAAGTAAACTTTTTAAAAATATTTAGATTTTAAAATATTTTTAAAATTTAAAATATATAGGAGTTAAGATGCCAAGGATGTCATAATTAAACAGATCAGATTCTAGAAATAGCAAATGTCTGGGATATTAAAGTATAGACTGAATAGAGCAGTTATTGCCAAGTATCTGGAAAACAAAATGCATCAGTGATAATACCTTAGATTTTTATAGTACTTTTCATTTTGCATAGCACCCCCTTTATTTACTTGACTCCCACAACAACTCTGAGATAAAGACAGGGCAAAGTCAATCATCTCCATGGGGAAACCCTGACTCAGAAAGGAGCAGCTTTCCCTAGTGGGCATAGAATTAGTTAACTGGCAATTTTTGCTACTTGTCCATTCTAATTCCATTACAAAGATCATGCAGAAACCAATTTCAGTGAGAGCAAGGCTCAGTGTCATTTGGTGATGAGTGAATGTCTGCTTTAAGCAACCATTTAACTGGCTTTCAAGAATGGTCTGAGCAAATTCTGAAAATTGAAGTACTAAAAAGTTGCTATTGAATTGACTTGAATACCAGCTAAACTTCTTTTCCAGTGGAAAGTGTAATGGTAGATAGACTGAAGGAAACCACACACATGGGTGCACATGCATGCACACCTATCAAAGAGAAAATGCTAAACTATAACATAGTTTCAGGCTGAGAGTCTTAAAACCACTGTCATTAGAGATAATCCTGGAATGCAAGAAAACACTTTGTGAAAATGATTTTTAATCTGTGATCATGAAACAAACTCAGCTCCTGAAGCTATTTTGATCCTAGACTATGGTTAAGAGTTAAGAGTGTAGAGGTGGAATGTGCCCAAGAGACTATCTTAAATTAAGTTGGAAGTATAGAATTCCCCAGGAAAGCTGGCACTGACATCAAACACTCCTCAGTAATGGTGGCTTCTCCTGTATTAGCAGGTATTACAGTGAAGACAGACCAGTCTGACTTGAAGAAATCTGGGGACTTTATAAACCTCAGAATTCCTGCTGGTGTCATGCTGACAGCTGATGTGTCTTAGTCCAGATAAAGAAATAGGGTTTCATAAAGTTTTATCTAGGTTGACTTCTCTATACTATTCCTTCCCACCTTGTTGCCTGCCACTTCTCACCAGAACAACCTGTGTACCATAATAAGCAGGGTGGCTGTTAGGAGAGGTGATACGGTGAGTACTTTATGTCATCCACTCATTTCATAGGCCACTGACATACCCAGGTGTGTAGCATATGCCAGTAATTTCTGAAAGTCACCTTCTAATTCAGGCTTTCCTGCATTCTTGGCTTAACGGACATTCTTAGACCCATGCACATCCTCCCCAGTATACAATCTCAATAGATAAGCCAATTCAGAGTACATAGATCTAACATAGCAAATAAAAGGAATTCAGTTTTACCCATAACTTTTGATGACAAAGGAACTATATATATATATATATATATATATATATATATATATATATA
>NC_048218.1:53747922-53839634 GCF_002007445.2 Ailuropoda melanoleuca
CAGAATAAATATATATATATATATATATATATATATATATATATATATATAATGTGCTAAGGAAAAGCAGATATAAAGTAGTGAAAGCAATTAATACTGATCACAGAAATCACTTATTTAGGGAAATAAAAGGGATGTAGAATACGGTCCAAACTGGCAACATGGTTTTACAGTATTTTACAATTTCATTCCTTCCGCTATAAGGGATGTATTTTAAGCCCCTACAGTGGAAAGAAAAAATTCCCTTCTTATTAACAGTTGACCAACATGCAAATATGTAAGGAGTTGCTAATATATGACAGCAGCGTAAATATACAAATAAAGAATATGGGAGACTCAGAATATTCTAAAGCCAATGAATCACCATGTTGACTATATGCAGAGTTAATATTCTGTGCTGAAGTAAGCTCTATTTTTAAAGTAACAATTAGGGTGCTGGGGTGGCTCAGTCGGATAAGGGTCCAGCTCTTGGTTTTGGCTCAGGTCATGATCTCATGGATCATGTGATTGAGCCCGCCTTGGGCTTTGCCGCTGCCCTCCCCTACTTGTGCTCAATCTCTCTAAAAAACACAGACACACACAAACCAAAAACAACCATGTGTGCATTTCACTGTCACTGTAGTATGATTTGTTGCTTGTTTACAAGCTTCATGTCACGTACTTGAACACACAACATGACTGTATTTCCATTGTGTTGTAATTGCTGGAATATCAGGGAGAATTCTCTTTCTTGGAATGTGTGTGTGCATGTGCATGTTTTGTTGCTAAGTATTATGTTGCAGAGTGTTTGAACATTTGGAATTGCCCTTGTAGCTGTTTAGACACCATGACATCATTTTAAAGTATTTTTTAAACACTGCTTGGCATTTTACATTAATTTATAATACTGANTTTTTTAAAGGTTTTATTATTTATTCAACAGAGATAGAGACAGCCAGTGAGGGAGGGAACACAAGCAGGGGGAGTGGGAGAGGAAGAAGCAGGCTCATACAGAGGAGCCTGACGTGGGGCTCGATCCCATAACGCCGGGATCATGCCCTGAGCCGAAGGCAGACGCTTAACCACTGTGCCACCCAGGCGCCCCTACATTAATTTATAATACTGAAATACATCACACTTTAATATATTTAGAACAGAACATACCATTTTAACACAAAATCTTTCTTCCACCATTTATTATTATTACTCTAAGTGAGGACTGTGTTAGCAGTCTACCATATAACTGTTCTTAAGAAACTTTGCTTAACTTTAAGATCATGAAAGAACAGGTTCTTCTTCAAAATTAGAAAGAATTTGCTTTAGAGATTATTATCCCAATTTGCCAAAGAATAGGGTATAAGATACTAAGTGAAAAAATTCTTTAGAATTAATGTTGCTATATATATATTCCTTTTCATTTATCCCATTACTAAAAAGAAATAATTCTTCAGAAAAGTAGAAAAAAAAGTTATTGGAAACTCCTTTTGTGAAGGCCTCAGTATTGCAAATGCTAATAGTAACTATTATTTCATACCCACTGAGCTCGATGTGTTGCTTATACAATAACTCAATTCCAGTAGCCCTTCATGGTATTATATTTCCATTTTGTAGATAAAGAAATTGAGGTTCAGAGCCATGAAGGTAAAAAAAAAATGAGAATTGTAAATTGATTAAAAAGAGAGTTCATATTTAAGTTAGATTTTCTTTTCCTTGTTCCAATTGGAGTTTTTCCTTCTCTTTCAGTATAATAAATGCCAATAAAATCAGAAAGATTTAACATATGGAAAAATAGACAAGCATTTGAGTCTTGACATTAGAAGTAATTCTCTCACAAGAAACAAAATACAGCATTCAGTTTATCTACATGGCTTTCACAGAGCCATTGCAGGATCTTCCAAAGGAATTTCGTAATGTCATGAGTTTCACCTGCCACAGAAGAGTAAGAGCCTGGGAAATTAAGTGGCTTTGGAAGTAAATAAGATAATAAGGATGAGATAGTCTTAGAATTGTAGTGATGGACGAACGTCAGAAGCACTGTCAGCATTTGGACTTTGTAAGCTGGGCTGCCTCCTCTGTAAGCATCCAGAACAGCCAGAAGCTACAGATGTAGTTGGTTGTGTGCACTGAAGGATACTTTGTTGCTGTGCTTGTATGGGGCAAAGACCTCACCTATCACCTTGGATGTAGAGCATGCAGCATGGTGTCTGCTATTGAAGTAAGTGTGCATTCAGCAAACACATACCCCAAATGAGTAACAACAGGAGCAAATAATTACAGTATCATTTATTGAATATTTTCTTAATGATCATTTTTACAAAAAGCAAGTAGAACAATGGGCTCCTATAAACTCTAAAAAGCTTTAAACAGTGAAAACTTTTTTGTGTTATGAAGTGCCCTGAGGTATATCACAAGAGTTGGCATCTATATGCCTTGGTATGTTATGGCAGCCTAAGTATATTCTTTGAATAATCTGAACACAGCTTTTTCTAAATAAAAATATTCATCAAAATAAATTTTTTTTTCAGAGGCAGCATGTTAGGACTGGAGTAGGGGATCTGGAAAATAATATATGAACACTTAATACCTAGTGAGAGACATTTACTATATGTATTAACTACGATTAGTAGCATTTATATATCCTTTTTTATTATTTATAAAGGGGCTCAGGAACTGCAATATATAGAATAAGTTATGCTTTGTATGGCAAGTCGCACTAGATTTGAATTAATTTTATTTATTTTTACTTGTTAATATGATATCACATTTTGTCAGAGAGATTTTCTTCTGAGAAGTTTATATGTATGATCCTCAAATGGAAGTTTATATGTATGATTCTCAAATGGGGCTAGCAGGGCTAAATTCAGTGTTGATTTGTCTGCACCTAATCTGGGTGATACTGATGTATCCATGGAATGTGTAACCTGATGAAGAGATTCTTGGAGATTTTCAGAATGGAGAGGAGCTGGGATCAAATGCAGATAGACCCTGACACCTAAAAATAAATGAAGTTAGAAATACTTGAAGGTCAGATGTTTTTTATTGTCTCAGAAGCCACTGCAGTTTTTAGAGAAAATGGACAGAATGATTTCTGGATGGAAAAGTATGTGATTTTCCAGATTGACTTATTGAGTTGTGATACATCTCTGTTTTTACATTGCTTATTTTACATATGTAGCAGAATGGCATTTTTTGAAGTTTAAGTGAAGTATTTTTTCCTATTACTATTTTTTTGGCTCATTAAACTCTGATTAACTTAAATGGGTGTCCATGTTCAGTGATGGCGTGATACAGCAAAAGTCAGAGAATTAAAAATTCTAAGAACTCAGTGAAAAGGGAAGGACATGTGCACATCGACAATTGCTGGGAGAGAATACATGGAAAGAGAGAAAAGATTCTCACACTGGAGTAGAGAGTCATCTTGGACTTGGAGGGTTTGGGAGAAAATAATGGTAATGTGGAACTAGTGACAAGACAGCCCCAGAATGAGGGACCAAACATGGAGGTACCAAGTGTTCTAGGGAGTCAGCATTCAGATTACTCCCAGCCATTAGCAGCCACTTGAGGAAATACCATCTATTACCCACACCTGGAGTTAAACTCTCAGCCTTGCAGAACTCCAGGGCAATAGTCATAGGACCCCAAATAATGCCCATGCCAACAATTAATATACTTTTACTCTCCACTGGCAGAGAAGACTTTCCTAGGCAGTGGCCAGCGTGCTTTTTTTAGACTTTCCAGCAACGATGAAGCCATTTGACTCTCCTTATACCTCCACTGACTTACTCTGTGTACAAAGCTTCCTTCCAGTTTGCCAAACCATGGGAAAGCTCTGTGACAGAAAGCAGTACCCTGCATCTTGTCAAAGAAAAGTTGTACTGGATAGAGTTAAACAAGCAAGGAATATTTTATTCAAAATTATGTCAATAGGAGTCAATACTGTTGAAAGAGGAGAGAGATTAAATTCTGTTCAGAATAAAAAAGGGACCAGGCATAAAAAGAATGAAAGCTTGCCATTTGCAACAACATGGATGGATCTACAGAGTATGATGCTAAGTGAAATAAGTGAATCAGAGAAAGACCAATACCATATGATTCTACTCGTATGTGGAATTTAAGAAACAAAACATGAACAAAGAAAAGGACAAACTAAAAAACAGACTCTTAAGTATAGAGAACAAACAGATGGTTACCAGAGTGGAGGTGGATGGGCGGGTGGGTGAAATAGGTAAAGGGTAATAAGAGTACACTTATCATCATGAGCACTGAGTAATGTGTGGAACTGTTGAATCAGTATACCTGAAACTAATACACGGCTGTATGTTAACTATACTGGAATTAAATATATATATATATTTAATATATATATAGTATATATATATATACTATATATATAAATATTTAATATATATATACACACACACACATAAGGGACAAGTAGGGATATATAAATGCCAATGAGAGGGTGTAAAAGTGGATGGAAAATTACTAAGAATGTGGTTAGGTATTAAGTAGGGGGGAAGAGGAATTTGGTTGGATAATAAGGGTCCAGGGATTGTCTCTAAACTGGCTTAGCAGGATTCCTTGTGAAGATTAGGCCCAGCAGGCCAAAGATGGGCCAAAAAAATGCTCAGAGGACTCTGAACAAATTTTGGTTCAAGTGGGAATCCTTGCCAACATCTAGAGGAAGAGGGTGCCATGGAGATAGGCAGCACCATTCTCTCCCACCAACCTTGCTTGATAATCTTTTTTACCCCATACCCTCACAGCCTTTCTGGCTCCATTACATAAATAATCAGACTCTTCGGACCAGAAAAACCTGAGGAACAAATTGTCTCAATAATCTATCCATTTTTTCATAGATTATTTGTGCTACTTGATGCCACCATTCCTAGGACAAAGCTCCTTGCCACTGGCCTCTACTGTGAAGAAGAATCATGAGGTTAAATTCCCTGGGAATTAAAACCTTCCAGTCCACATTTCTTTAGCTTGAGAATCCAACATTCTGCATGGTACTTAAAGTAGGTTTGTCTTTAAAAGTAACACCCTCTGCCCAGTGTTTCGTAACTCTATAGTAGTGGTTCTAATCTCATGGAATTACCTGGGGAACTTTGTAAATGTAAAAACATTCAAACACAATACTGGAATCAGAACTTAGATCTAACAGAGGCAGCCTTCTGCATTTTTATGAAGTTCCCAGGCAATTGTAATGACCATATGTGTTTTGGAAGTGGTGAATCTTGACAGCTATCTTCCAGGGCAGTATCCACATCCCAGAGCTCACAGTGAATATGCTGGGTCATCAAAATACTGTAAAAGGGAGGAAATGGATTTGTCTTCAAGTTTGCTTTGGAGACTACAAGATAATTGTAGTAAGTGTACAATTGTAGTTGCAGCTAATGATTATTGAGTACATTCTTTTTACCAAGATCAGTACTTTGAGCCTGTGTAGTCCTTACACTGGACTGTAATATTACTATCTTCACTTAGAAATGAGAAAATGAGGCTTTAGAGATTATGTAATATGGCCACAGTTATGCAGAATATAAGCGACAGTGCCAGGAATCACAGTCAGATCTGCAAAGGTCACTTTCTCATTCTTAACTTATGTAATACCGCCTCAGTATCTATCCCCTAGAGTTTTGTACTTACCTAATGAGGTTGGAAGCAAAAGAAAAGTAAATTAAATAAATAAATAAAAACATACTTCTGCTCATTATGCAGTTTACTACTGTTAGTCATTGAAGTATTTTTACATCTCTGCATATTTTTATGCTATATGTGTAGCTTTTGTTAGTCACGTGATATGCATTCAGGAATATGTTCTACTTAAAAAAACACTATTTCTAGGAAGCATTTCCTGATATCATTATAACATCTATAAAAATTTTACCCTCAATGGTTGCCTAATATTCTATTAGCCTGATGTAACCATTATCCTGTTTTTGGACTCTTGTATTTTTTTAATTAGTCGCTATTATAAATGACATTGAATATCTNATGTGATATGCATTCAGGAATATGTTCTACTTAAAAAAAACACTATTTCTAGGAAGCATTTCCTGATATCATTATAACATCTATAAAAATTTTACCCTCAATGGTTGCCTAATATTCTATTAGCCTGATGTAACCATTATCCTGTTTTTGGACTCTTGTATTTTTTTAATTAGTCGCTATTATAAATGACATTGAATATCTCGATAAAGCTCTTAAGCACTAAAAAATTTTGTAATAAACATGTATACATATATAAACATGTACACATATACACACACAGTTGACCCTTGAACAACATGGGTTTGAACTGCATGGTGCACTTATACACAAGTTTTTTTTTTATAAATGCAGTAAAATACTGTAAATGTATTTTCTCTTCATTAAGATATTGTTAATAACATTTTCTGTAGCTTTATTGTAAGAATACAGTATATAATATATTAACATACAAAATATCTGTTAATTGTTTATATTATCAGTAAGGCTTCTATTCAAGAGTAGGATGTTAATAGTTAAGTCTTGGGGAGTCAAAAGTTATATGGATTTGTGGCTGTGGCAGGGGTGGAGGTGGTACCCCCAGCCCTTGTGTTGTTCAAGGGTCAACTGTGTGTATATATGTATGGACACACACACGTATATATCCATATTTTTCCAAATATCTATTTCTTCAGGATATATTTCTTTCTTTTTTTTTTAAGATTTTATTTATTTATTTGACAGAGAGACAGCCAGCCAGATAGGGAACACAAGCAGGGAGAGTGAGAGAGGAAGAAGCAGGCTTCCCGATGAGCAGGGAGCCTGATGTGGGACTCAATCCCATAACACCGGGATCACGCCCTGAGCCGAAGGCGGATGCTTAACGACTGTGCTACCCAGACATCCCTCTTCAGGATATATTTCTAAAAGAGTCTTTTTATTTAAAAAGCAATTGATTTAAAAAACCTAAATATATTATGCATAATTCTTTCTAGAAAGACATATAAACTTAAAACTAGCAGAATGTGAAGTGACTTCAATATATTCTTTTCTTCATTGATCAGTATCATTATTCATCTTTGCTAATGTGATAAAGAGGTATCTTGAGCTCATAGTTTTCATACCTCTCTTTTGACCATTTTGTATTTTCTTGGATAAATAGTTTCTTTGTGTCCTTGATTTTTCCTCAGTGTTTTTATCTAATTGTTCAACAGTTTACATCATGGAGTACTTACTATGGGTCAGGCTTCATTTAAAAGTTGTCCATGGGTTATCTAACTTGTTCTTAGCAACGGGTCTGTGAATGAACACTTCTGACATCTGCATTTTATTATCAGGAAGCTGAGACCCAGAAGTGAGGAGATTGTCCAATGCTACACAGCTAATATATTCTTTTTTTTATATGGTGGTTATCAATAATTTTCCTATAATAGGGGTTTTTTTGTGGATAATTTGCCAAATTTGTTATTTACCTTTCCAGTTTATTCATGTTTTTATTGTGCTGAAAGTAGAAGTTTGTAGGCATCCAAATTATCAGTTTATTTAATGATTTCTTCCTTTGCTTCAAAGATTACAAAATAACTTCTCTGTTTCAAAAACAAATGTTCTTCCATAATTCTAGTTCTTAATGCTTTCTTTAATATACTTGGCATATATTATATAAACAATATGAGATGGGAATCTAAACTTAAATTGATTTTTTCCACAAATAACCCATACCTTAAAATTAGTTTATGAAACAATCCTTTATTTTCCTATTGGTTTGTGAAAGTTCTTTTATTATACACTAAACTCATATATATATGCATTCTATTTTTTTTTTAAAGATTTTATTTATTTATTCGACAGAGATAGAGACAGCCAGCGAGAGAGAGAACACAAGCAGGGGGAGTGGGAGAGGAAGAAGCAGGCTCACAGCGGAAGAGCCTGATGTGGGGGCTCGATCCCACAACGCCGGGATCACGCCCTGAGCCGAAGGCAGACGCTTAACCGCTGTGCCACCCAGGTGCCCCTGCATTCTATTAAATTATTTCATTTCCTCTTGAAGCCATAATATATCATTTTAATTATCATACTATAAAACTTTTACATACTTTTTACAGTGATCTCTAGGACTCTGTTAAGTGTTTTGTCTGGCAGAATAGTCTCTTAAAAAGTGAAACAAGAATAAAATAACTTTTTAAGGGGCACCTGGGTGGCTCAGTCATTAAGCGTCTGCCTTCGGCTCAGGGCATGATCCCGGTGTTCTGGGATCGAGCCCCACATCAGGCTCCTCTGCTGAGAGCCTGCTTCTTCCTCTCCCACTCCCTCTGCCTGTGTTCCCTCTCTCGCTGGCTGTCTCTCTCTCTGTCAAATAAATAAATAAAATCTTAAAAAAAAAGAATAAAATAACTTTTTAAGATACAGCAAATGAGAAACATGTAACATGAAGTCTATGAGATTGAGATTAGCATTGCTTAAAACCTATGCTGTCTCACTCTGAGCACACTCACATGCACACATGCACTACAGACAGGCACACAAACTGTATGAAGAAAACTGTTCTGCACCTATTTAGGAGATAAACTTGTTGTAGTACACAGAATTGATATTTCTTTGCTCTGGAGTTATGTGTGTGAAAGCCAGCTTGAAAAAAAAATGTTAAATGGGAGACATTACAATCTTTCATGTGCATAAACCATAACATATTCTATATATGCTTTTATTAATAAACTGGGGGATAGTATTATGTTCACTTACAACAAGATAATTCATAAATCACATTATCAAAATTTTTGCTTCTAGGGAAAAAAAAGTCACTTTATCTTTACAAATACATATTGAGAACATATTATGCTAAGTATTAAGAATTAAAAGGTAAATAAATCATGATTCCTACCTTCAAAAAGTTCATGGTTTCAAAGAACTGAAAAACATATGAAACATATTTTAAACACCCTAGGATAAACTAATAATAATGGATTAAAATAACTGGTACAAAGGAGGAAATGCCCAGTTAAGGGAAAGGTGAAATCTCAGAGGTGGTAATATTGGAGTGAAACGCAATGTAAATCTACAAATAACAACACTGTGTATTATTGTGTATTACACACCTGAAAATAGGTATTAATACTGTAATACTTTTCAGATTGAAATACCTTAAGAATTTCATTGGCTGATAAACAATGCCTTTGAACAAAATACAGATCAGAAGCCATCATAATTACCTTTCCTGATTTTCTGTCACCACAACCTTCCTCAAGTTTTTCTAGCAGTTGAAATTTTTGCCTTTTTGCAATACTTTAATCTTGGATGTTGACATGTTCCTGCTACAAAAATCATATACTACCTTATGTCACCCTATTTGTTAAGAAACCTTTGAGTCATACACCAGAAACTTTGTCAAATCTTGGAATATTACTATTCTAGTCAATGCTATTTTCTTTATATGCAGGAATAAAGAGACTGAAAAGGTACATAGGTTACATGTGTTTTGTGACTAAGCAATTCGATTGAAATGCACAAGGATTTATTGAGTTTTTACTATATGTCTGACACTATGCTCCAAGCTAAGGATAAAAAATCCATAATACATAGACTTGCATAAGAATTTCTTCCTCTGCCGGATCCTTACATAGACCATATGATATTGGCTGTGAAGTAATTAAACCCCCTGTATCCCTGTGCTGCTACAGGCAAAACAGACCTTGCTTCAAGAAACGTTTCTTGCCAATGCAATCCATATGCAGTTGAGACCCTAATCAGGAAATGACCATCTTGTTGAGAAAGGTTTTAACTCTAACATTGCTATCCCCTCGTTATCACAACATAACCCAGACATAGAATAGGACATCTAGAAATTGACAAAAAAGTAAAATTATCCAGAATTATCAAGTAAATTATAGTAGCTGCTTTATTGTTTTACTGCAGTAAACAAATCTCTGGATAAATCAGTTAGTAAAATCAGTACTGAAAGTGAACTTATGGAGTGCTACAAAAATTGAGCAAGAGCCCTGAAACAAATATCTCCTTTCTAAGGCAAAGAGCCTGAGATAACAGTGTATGGGACATTAAAAAAAAAAAAAAGATAATAACAAATAGAACCAAAGCAGATCTTTAATGAAGAACTAGAGATCCGTATCTGAACCACATCACTATAGAAACTTTAGTGTTTGCCGCATATTTTCAGTAGAAGTAAATACAGTGTGAGTCAGCATAAAGGTAAGAAAATGATCTGCTCAAAAGCTCTAAGTCAACAAATTGCAAGTGAACTGAATAGAATGGACATATTATTTAAATGTAAGATTTTGATACTTTATTGGAGGTAAATAAGCTAAGTAACTCACCTAACCTCCATACAGCATCCTAATAAGCCTTCTACTTTAGTAGGCTATATGTTACACTCCATGTACTAAATTCACTTTTTTTTTGGAGACCTTACTGAAATTATCTTGTTCTGATATATTGATGGTGTCAAGACACTTATAGTATCATTAAAGAAGGCATATTCTAGCCTATTCAATACATGGCCCCTGAATTGCATGTGACTTTGTTGCAAAAATGCTTTTGGAAAATTGCAACAACAATGGGTTTTTAGCTTCCTGAGGAACCAGAACGTTGAGATCCTATATCAGTCATCTCAGTGCTTCCTTGGGTAAGAGAGGGTTGGGGAAGAAAGGTTCTGATGAGCCACAAAGTAGCTCACCTGGCTCACTTCAAGCATCACATTATTCTTAATTGATCTCAAATTCCATAAAGTAGCCTATGAGGCCATAGCTCAAAACTGGGCACCAGAAATGCATAAGAGCCTCAAGAGGACTGGAATTGTTACCAGAATGGTAGGTTCTTTCCCTACTCAGTACCATTTGCCAAATAAACAAATAGCAAGACAGTATTTGATGACAAACTGGTAATTTATTCAATGGCCAGAGAATGAACAAAGGGAACTCATGCTTTATAGGCACCTTCTTCTGGAGAAGCTGTGGTGTAGATGATGTGGCTGGGAGCACACTAGGGGATGCTTCTTGTCAGCCAGGTTTTGGGGAGGGGGTAGAGATTTCCAAGAACTTAGGCCACATCCCTTTTTCTTCCTTATTTGGTCAGGGGTTTCCTGTCACGGAACCTGTATGGAGAAGATTTTGGTAGTTTAATGTAGTATAAGAAAGTAATAGTGTGAACTTTGACCCACTATGTCAGCCATCTTGAGTCTGTCTCGTTTGATCCTATTTCTTGTGGCCTGGCAGCAAGCTTATCTAGGCAGAAATACCTGTAGGAGAGATACTAGAAAAAAACAGCTTTAGAAAAATTCTCTACGGGGCTCTTTGGGGCTCATCTTGTGACAGAACCAGTGACCAAAGAGGCAGAAATCAACTGAAGGAGAAAAGAATATGTCACCCCCAAATATGCCACTCTTGCATATTGATTATTTTGAACTAAAGTCATATAAGAAACAACAAGAAAGACACACTGAGCCTCCCTTGTCCCTCTGGAAGCAGGAAATAAAAACCCTATGTGAAAGGTACTCTCCTGTACCAAGAGGGTAGAAGGTATCCTTATCACGAGATACAGGGAATTTAAGGCAGAGAAGACTGTATGAACAAAACTTGTTAGTTCTTCACTAATTTGCTATTCCAAGGTGAAATCCCTTTGTCTTGCCAGTTCTGCACAAAATCATTGTTTATCTAAAAGGTATAAAAGCTGCCTACTTTGATCATTTCTTTGAGTTTCATATTTTTTATGGAGCTTATGTATGTACAAAATTAAATTTGTTTTTCTTCTATTAATTTCTTTTTTTAAAAAAAAGATTTATTTATTTATTTATTTATTAGGCAGAGAGAGACAGCCAGCGAGAGAGGGAACACAAGCAGGGGGAGTGGGAGATGAAGAAGCAGGCTCCTAGTGGAGGAGCCTGATGTGGTGCTCGATCTCGGAACGCCAGGATCACACCCTGAGCCGAAGGCAGATGCTTAACGACTGTGCCACCCAGGCGCCCCTCTTCTATTAATTTCTTACATCAATTTAATTATTATGCCAATCAAAGAACCTGTAAAGAAGGGAAGTTTTCCACCCCTACACAACCCAGTTTAGTTTTATACTCCCTCATAAGCACAGCTTCTCTCTCTTCCTCTGTCACTCTCTCCTTCCTTTCCTTTCTCTCCCTTTCATTTTCCAGACTAGCTCTTTCTATTTTGGTGTGTGTATACCACCTCACCCCCAGATCTATAGGGCTTCTTAGGTAAAGCAATCAACTGAAACTTGTCCAGTGGCTTCAGGTTATACATATTCCAAATACCAGATGGAATACCATTGGGCCTTCTTGGGTAAAATGTCCTTTTCTGATTCAGTCAAGCCAAGTTGGTATTAGAGAAATGGATAAGAATATTTTTTATGTATAGCAGAAACAAAAGGATTGATAGATGAAATAATTGACCTATTTGGTGTGCTGCCAGTCTTAATAGTGTTAAGTCTGAGTAAGTCTACAAATAGAAAGCAATCACCTTTTGGAAGGTAGGAGTTGACTTGGGGGAGATACACTGTGGGTATGGTGGCTGGGAGGTAGCCCTGTGTAAGTAGGCTACTGCAAAGTATTATAAGCAGCAGAGTGCAAAATCTGAACTTTTAGAAGGCCACTACCATGAGGGATGTGCCTGGCTTATTAAAGGTGCTCAGGTGCAGAGTGGGGCAGAGTGCCAGGAGTGACAGCGTGGTCTGAAAATCCCCTGGGTTGCAAGAAGGATAGGTGACACCAAAGTGCTGCACTCTTCCCAGGCATAGGAGTGGGGAAGCTGGCTGAGAACAGTGAGTGTTGGTGGTGGCTTTCTGCTCTGTTTTGCTGTAAACGCCAATCAGGGTGTGACCACTTTCCTGGGACAGGCTGGTGAATGGCAAAAATGTGGTGAGACCCTCCCCAGAGGAACAGTGCAGGTTCGTATTGCAGAAGCCCGTAAAATTTGGAGTTTTGAAACTCATTTCTGCGCCTGAGATAAAAAAAGCCTGGATCCAGGCAGGGTGAGTGCAGGATTCTGATGGAAACTGAGGACACAAGAGGGGTGATTCATTGATTCTGTGAGGGCTCCCTGAAGAGTGGGAGCGTGAACTTTCAGCTCTGGGGTTAGAGAGTGGGGTGCCATCCTGTTCATCCTGCCCATCAGTGCTAAAAGACTTCAGGGAGCAAAACAGCGCCACCCAGTGGAGCTTGGAGCTGCTTACACAAGCCCCACCCCCTTGGAGGTGCATTTCAAGAAGGGCAAGTCCATCTGAGAACCAGAGCAACAGGTCCCTCCCCCAGAAGACCAGCGCAAACTCCCACGGAGTCTACTCTATATTGTAGAGTGCTGCAAAGCTTCAGCTCTAGGGGAAATAGGACCTAGCTTCTTTTTTGCCTTCTTTTTTGTTTTTTTTTAAATTATTTTTTATTTATATTCTTAATTTTTCAATTCTTTTTAAGTTTTTTATTATTTTTAAATTCGTATTTATATATATTTTACATACATACATATTTTTGTTTGTTGTAATTTATTTTAATTTTTCAGATTTAGATTCTTTTAACAAACAGACCAAAACATACCCAGGATCTAGCTTTTTTTTGTTTATTGGTTTTTGTTTTTTGTTTTTCTTTCTTTTCTTTTCTTTTTTTTTTTTTTTTTANCACATTTTTTTTGAAGATTTTATTTATTTGTTTGACAGAGAGACAGCAAGAGAGGGAACACAAGCAGGGGGAGTGGAAGAGGGAGAAGCAGGCTTCCCGCAGAGCAGGGAGCCCGATGAGGGGCTCGATCCCAGAACTCTGGGATCATGACCTGAGCTGAAGGCAAATGCTTAACAACTGAGCCACCCAGGCACCCCCCTTTCTTCTTTTCTGGACAAAATGACAAGATGGGGAAATTCACCCCAAAAGAAAGACCAAGAAGTAGAACTTATGGCCAGGGATTGAATCAATGCAGATATAAGTAAGATGTCTGAACTAGAATTTAAAACAACGATTATAAAGATATTAGCTGGGCTTGAAAAACGTAGAAGACGTTAGAGAATCCCTTACTGCAGAGATAAAAGAACTTAAAATCTAGTCACGCTGAAATTAAAAATGCTATAACCAAGATGCAAACCCAATTGAATGCCATAAAATTGAGGATGGATGTATCAGATGAGTGAAAATCAGAGATATATAAGATAAAATTATGAAAAATAATGAAGCTGAAAAGAAGAGGGAAAGAAAGGTAATGGATCATGACTGGGTGGACTTAACAGATGTATTGAGAACATTTCACCCTAAAGTAGCAGAATACACAGTCTTTTCTAGTGTACATGAAACATTCTCCAGAGTAAATCGCATCCTGGGTCACAAATTGGCCCTGGACAAGTAAAAAAGATGGAGATCATACCATGAATATTTTCTGACCACAACACTATGAAGCTCGAAGTTAACCACAAAAAAAAATTTTAAAGACCTCAAATACATGGAGGTTAAAGAACATCATAGTAAAGAATGAATGGGTTAACCAGGAAATTAAAGAAGAAATAAAAAAATATATATAGGGAAGCAAATGAAGGTGAAAACATGACAGTCCGAAACCTTTGGGTTGCAGCAAAGACAGTCCTAAGAGGGAAGTATATTGCAATACAGGCCTACCTCAAGAAGCAAGAAAACTCTCAAATGCATAACCTAACCTTACACCTAAAGGAGCAAGAAAAGGAACAGTAAATAAAACATAAAGCCAACGGAAGAAGGGAAATAATAAATATTAGAGCAGAAATAAATGATACAGAAACAATGACAACAAGAAAACATAGTAGAACAGATCAATGAAACTAAGAGCTGGTTCTTTGGAAGAATTAATAAAATTGATAAACCCCTAGGTGGATTTATCAAAAAGAGAAGGGACTCAAATAGATAAAATCACGAATGAAAGAGGAGAGATCATAACCGACACCACAAAAATACAATTATAACAGAATACCATGAAAAGTTATATGCCAACACATTGAGCAATCTGGAAGAAATGGGCAAATTCCTAGAAACTTACAAACTACCAAAACTGAAACAGGAAGAAATAGAAAATTTGGATAGACCCATAACCAGCAAAGAAATTGAATCAGTAATCAAAATCTCCCAACATACAAAACTCTTCAGCCAGATGGCTTCCCGGGGGAATTCTAATGTACATTTAAAGAAGAGCTAATACCTATTCTCAGACTGTTCCAAAAAATAGAGATGGAAGGAAAATTTCCAAACTCATTCTATGTAGCTGACATTACCTTGGTTCCAAACCCAAAGATAGCACTAGAAGGGAGAACTACAGGCCAATATACCTGATGAACATGGATGCAGAAATTCTCAATAAAATACTAGTAAATCAAATAAAATAGCACATTAAAAGAATTATTCAGCGCGATCAAGTGGGATTTATTCCTGAGCTGCAGGAGTGGTTCAATATTCACAAATCAATCAATGTGGTACACCACATTTATAAAAGAAAGGATAAGAACCATATGATCCTCTCAAAAGATGCAGGAAAAGTATTTGACAAAATACAGCATCTTTTCTGGATAAAAACCCTCAACAAATTAGGGATAGAAGGAACAAACCTAAACATCATAAAGGCCATATACAAAAGACCCACAGTTAATATCATCCTCAATGGGGAAAAACTGAGAGCTTTTCCCCTATGGTCAGGAACAAGACAAAGATGTCCACTTTCACCATTGTTATTTAACATAGTACTGGAAGTCCTAGCTTCAGCAGTCAGCCAACAAAAAGACATTAAAGACATGCAAATCAGCAAAGAAGAAGTCAGACTTGCACTACTTGCAGATGACATGATATCTCCATGTAGAAAACCCAAAAAACTCTACCAAAAAATTATTAGAACTAATACATGAATTCAGCAAAGTTGCATGATATAAAATCAATGTGCAGAAGTCTGTTGCATTTCTATACACCAATAATGAAGCAGCAGAAAAAGAAATCAAGGAATCAATCCCATTTGCAATTGTAAGCAAAACAATAAGATACCTAGGAGTAAACTTAACTAAAAAGGTAAAAGATCTATAGTCTGAAAACTATAGAACGCTTTATGAAAGAAATTGAAGAGGACACAAAGAAATGGAAAAGCATTCCATGCTCATGGATTGGAAGAACAAACATTGTTAAAATGTCTATATTACCCAAAACAATCTACACATTTAATGCAATCCCTATCAAAATAACACCAACATTTTTCACGGAGCTAGAAAAAACAATCCTAAAATTTGTATGGAACCACAAAAGATCCCAAATAGCCAAAGCAATCTGGAAAAAGAAAAACAAAACCGGAGGCATCACAATTCTGGACTTCAAGCTATATTATGAAGCTGTAGTCATCAAGACAATATGGTACTGGCACAAGAACAGACACATAGATCAGTGGAACAGAATAGAAAACCCAGAAATGAACCCATAACTCTGTGGTCAACCAAACTTTGACAAAGTAGGAAAGAATATCCAATGGGAAAAAAACAGTCTCTTCAACAAATGGTGTTGGGAAAACTGGACAGCAACATGCAGAAGAATGAAACTAAATGACTTTCTTACACCATACACATGATTAAAAGTGGATGAAACCTCTTTGACCTGGGCCACAGCAACTTCTTACCAGAAACATCACTGGAGGCGAGGGAAACAAAAGCAAACACCAACTATTGGGACGTCATCAAGATAAAAAGCTCTGCACAGCAAAGGAAACAATCAACAAAACTAAAAGGCAGCCTACAGAATGGGAGAAGATATTTGCAAATGGCATATCAGATAAAGGGCTAGTATCCAAAATCTATAAACAACTTATCAAACTCAACACCCTAAAAACAAATAACCCAGTTAAGATATGGGCAGAAGACAGGAATAGACACTTTTCCAAAGAAGACATCTAGATGGCTAACAGACACATGAAAATATGCTCAACATCACTCATCATCAGGGAAATACAAATCAAAACCACAGTGAGATACCACCTCACACCTGTCAGAATAGTTAAAATTAACAAAACAAGAAACAACAGGCATTGGTGAAGAGGTGATACTGTTGGTGGGAATGTAAACTGGTGCAGCCACCCTACAGAACAATATGGAGGTTCCACAAAAAACTAAAAATAGAACTACCCTACAATCCAGCAATTGCACCCATGGGTATTTACCCAAAGGCTAAAAAAATACAGATTGGAAGGGGTAGCTGCACCCAGATGTTTATAGCAGCATTATCAACAATAGCCAAACTATGGAGAGAACCCAAATGTCCATCAACTGATGAATGGATAAAGAGGATGTGGTTTAATATACAATGGAATATTACTCAGCCATCAAAAAAATGAAATCTTGCCATTTGCAGCAACGTGGATAGAGCTAGGGTGTATTATGCTAAGCAAAACAAGTCAATCAGAGAAAAATAAATACTGTATGATTTCACTCCCAGGTGGAATTTAAGAAAGAAAACAGAGGAACATATGGGAAGAGGGCAACAACAACAACAAAAAAGGAGCAAGGGAAACAAACCAGAAGAGACTCTTAATGATAGAGAACAAGGGTTTGATGGAGGGAGGTGGGTGGGGGATGGGCTAGGTGACTGATGGGTGTTAAAGAGGGCACTTGTTGTGATGAATACTGGGTGTTGTTAATGAATCACTGAATTCTACTGAAATCAATATTTCACTGGATGTTAAATAAAATTTAAATTAAAAAAAAAGAAAATGGCATGATTGCCAGGTATGAACCAGAAGTTTCACTGACAGTCTTGTCTTAAAATTCTTTTGGTACTCATTGAATATGGTATATTATTATTTTTGTTTGTGTAAATTTTGTCTTTCAAGTAGATTCTAAGCTGATTGATGATATAGCCTGTCATTGCTTCCCAGAGATTTTTATGAGAACATTGCCTATTGGGCAGTGTTTGAGCGGAAAAACAGAAACCCAGAGAAACTGGTAGAATAAGTTGTTGGTTTATTTTAACACTAGATCTCACAGAAACCAAGGACAGGAAATACAGCTAGATCTCATGAGAAATGGGGTTTAAACTGTAGAGTCAGTCAGTTAATGATATTGAAAGAAATTTTTTTCACCTTTTCCAGTATTCTGGAATTTCAGTTAAGGCTAACTGTAAATTAAATTCATAACAGACTCTAAGTGATTCTGAGAGCCCAGAATATTCTGAAGAGAATTCAAATGAGGAGTCCACAGTGGTGGTTAGATTTCTCTCCACAGAGCTTACCCATGAATGTCCCACCACTCCCTCTCTAGTGAATAAAAAAAGAAACTTAAGGGTAGATGGAGGAGTCAGAAGGTCTTGGCAGTACACTTGGGCAGAGTGCGCTGTTGACCAGGAATGGTGAGGCATTTAAATGTAAGCAAAAGCATTTATTATTTGTCTTAGAATTGTAATTTTGGAGCACAGATTCAGGTAGAAACCCAAAAGGACCCCACTGAGGAAAAATGGTGAGGGGCTTTTAAAGGAAAGAAAAAAAGAGGAAATTGCTGTGAATTCCATTAAATTGTTTTTTAGTTATTCTGGTTGGAGGGTAAATAATTTGAATTTATAATTCATTGGCTTACTTAGATCATCTCATCAGACTTTAAGAAAAAACACATTTTTCATAGCCCTCATCAGTCTTTTCTCAGTAGTCTCAGCACTTTTATTTCCTCTTGGCATCAACAAAAGTTAAGCATTTGAACAAAGTGGGAAAGTGGAGTAGTGAAGACAAGGTGGAGTCACTTAGGATGTCTTGTCAGTGAGACCTGTAGCCTTCCCTTCATAGTACCAAAAATGCTAAGAGGCTACTTAGCATCACCCCCCCGCGTCCCCCCCACCTCCTTTCTCAGCCACGGGAGAGAGAAAGTAAGGGCTCTTTACCACCACCAAAGCCAAGTTTGAGGGATGGTCCAAGAGAACTACTAGGAGAGATTGGAGTTTTCTAAGAAATAGAACTGGGTATCTCATTCCCTGGGTGGATGTTGGTCAAATTGCAGAACTTGAAGGTCGTTCTGTGATCCTCTGAGAAGAGAGTAATGAGGCTCTTGGCAGACCTAGACTTGTATTCTCTGAATTTGGGATGTTGTCCACTTACTGTGTACAGATTTTGGCAGGCTGAGGATCTTCTGGAGTATCTTGTACTGTTGGGGCTTGGGGAAGAATGATGAAGCTTATTTGGAAGAAGATGAAGGCAGCCTCTGTTCCATCCTTGTTCTCTTTGACCCTCAGTTGATGAGAAAGAGGATCTCAGTAGTTCGTGGATATTTGTTGGAAGGCAAAAGGACATTAATGAAGTGGCAGAAGGCATAGAGCTGCCCAGACAGCTGCTACGCAAAGCCATGAGATGTCCAACATTAAAAGAAAAAAAGGACAGAAAGTCGACTTCAAGCAGGATCACAGACGGACAAAGCTGCCGCTGTCTGAGGGGATGATCAACAGTGGAAGGGTCTAGGATCAAAGTGAAGCCTATTTTAAGAAAAATCACGCTTACCATCTCCTCAGGGATATACAGCATCAGACAGGATCAGACTGAACCAAAATGTCCAGGGATAATTATTGCCAGAGATAGGCTTGCCAGGTTAAGTCTGGGCACATTTCCTCATTTTCATCTCTTTCTCCTCTACACCTGAGTCATAAAAAGAGCAAGTGAATAGAAAATGTGGACGTGAGTGGGGCAGGGTGGGGAGTAAGTGCTTTGAATCAGATATGAGACTGGAGTATTAAACTAGACTGAACTAAATTTAATACTTAGCAGTGACCCAGAAGATTAGAGAATCTTTCTAAGGCAAAAGAATAGGATTTAATGGGGCACTTTTGAAGAGAATAATTGAAAAGTAAAACCAACAAATGTTAATACAATCTAGTCTTATTAAGGTCAGTGAGTGTCCACTACTCTCATGGCTTGTTTATTTTTTGTCTCTTTCAATGTCAGGTGCTATATAGTCTCTCTCATTCTCTTATTTCCCTTACCTTTATCTCATCTCTACATGATTTTGTCCTGCTTGAATATATCTCAACGTGGCCCCACAGTTACATGGCCCCAGTGCCAACTGTCATCTGACTGTGGTTCTCCTAATACACATTTTCATGAGAAGATAAATTGCTTAACTCATCTAGCAAATCGATTGTCTTTAGACGCATTGCTGGTCCCATTAGCTTTGGCCTTAAGGTGGATATTATTATTGTTCTAAATTTTCTTAAAAGGAGAGTAAATAGGTTTTAATGAGAGGTTATTCAGAGTGAGTGTTCATTTAATATTTTTTTGGATTGTGGTGCATTTTGGATGAGTTGATTTCTTGAATGTACGTCTGTAACTTCCTCAAATTATGAAGTGACTCTCTGGTATCATGTCAAGGTGAATCATAATAGATTTGTTTGCCTACCTATTGCTTGTGAACAGAGAGGAAATCTTGTTAAACAGGTCAGGCGTGACATCTGTTTTTGGTCAGGAGGAAGAAATGGAACAAGCACAATAATCTGCCTTTAAATTACTTGCTCACGATTAAGCAAAGAGCTTCAGTAAATGAAAAGTGCAATTGCATTAGTAATGTACTTGTTCCACAGAGTGGGATATAAAATATTATATGTATAGCTTAGTATCACTGTTGGAGAAGCACTGAACTTCATGGCGTCAGACGGGCCTGAAACTCCTGTATTGCTGTGTTTCTGAGTGGTATCTCACTCACACCGTGTCCTTGAGAGCAGCTGAGGGTTTTGCATTTGATATGCATTGAGGAGACACGCACACACGCTGGACACTATATTTTCTTGTTACTTGGCAACAGTTTCTTTTTCTTCTTAGCAACAGTGGAGTGAAGAGCTTTTTGAAAACTGAAAAAAGCGAGAGTACAGAAAATGTCAAAGCCTTTCATATTCCCTTTGGCTGGAGGGCATATTAGAAAGGACGAGATGCAGCTATGGATAAAATGAAGTATATTTGTTATCTAGTTATGTGTATGTTCCTATTGAAATTTAACCAAAAGTCTTAATATCTTAATCATTTAACTGTTTCACTCCTCTACCACAGTTTAGCTAAGTATTATGAAACGCAGACTCTCAGTCTGTTTATATTCACGTCAGTTTTCCCAGTCCATGTGGCTCACACTGAAAAGAAATGTATCAGGAAAAGCAGTAGTTTTCAGGTAGCCTCTTATTATTTGGTTAACCAACCACTGCCTGGATTTTTCATTTAATTAAGTTTCTAGAAAGATTGCAATTTTGGATGGAGAAGAGAAAGAGAAAAACCGATTGATTTTTGGCAGAATGTTTGACTTGTAAAGAGATCAAGGGATCTCTTTTGTGGAAATTATGATTTTTTTAAGCAAGAAATAAACTTTTATTAAGTCCCTAAGAATTCAGTTGTTCTAGCAGCTTGTGTCACTTAACTAGTATGCTAGTCTACGAGAAAAAACTTGTTCAAAGGAATATCATGTCTCAGGGGGTCTTATGTGGGGGGAAAGAGTCATTGCCTTAGCTGGCGAGAGTTCTCATAGAAATGTTACTTCATATTGTTGCCAATACTCTATGTGTCACTTAAAAGAAAAAAGAAACCCATGATTCTTATGTTATCTTATTGTGATTTTAATTTTCATTGTGCTGAGAACTGCCGATCGTCTTAGGAATTGTAAGGGTTTTTTTGTGAGAGTCTTCTCACTAGTATTGTTCGTTTTTTATTGAGTTGTTTCTTTTTGATATTGATTTATGGGAGTCTGTTTTACATGTTCTGAATACATTTGTATGCTTTTTCAGGCTGACCCACTGTCCTACCCCCCACACATTTTTTTCCCAATCTGTGTCTTGCTTTTTCATTCTCTAAAATGGTGATTATAAAGAAAAGATTTTATTTTTAATGAAGGCTGATTTAACATATTTTCTTTTATTTTAGTGCTCTTTTATTCTCTCTGAGAAAATTTTACCAATCTATGTTTTCTTCCAGAAGATTTTGTAGTTTTTATTTTATATTTTATACATATGCATGTTCCTGGCAATGCCTAATTTTTTAGCTCTTCAAATGCCCCATTCTCTCTAGACCTCCATGCATTGCATATTATGCAAAAACCACCATCTCTTCGTAGAAGGCAGTATGGTGTAATAGAAGATCATGGATTCTAGAGGCAAACTGCTGAATTCAAATATTAATTCTACTCTTACTACCACTGTGCTTCAATTTCCTCACTTGTAAGATGGAAACAATAATAATTCATCTCTATAAAGACTGAATGAGTTAAAGTATGTAAAACACGTAGAACAAATTGTACCACATTGTGAGCGCCAAATAGAAAGAGATATATTCACAACGCCGCCATATTATATTTCCAGGCTCTGTTCCAGCAGCTCATCCACTAAGAAACTTTGTTAGCTCTTCCACTCTGGGTAGGAGCTGCCTGCAGAATTTGTGCATGATACTCCCCTTCTGCCCCCAGGGTATTGGAATACATCTATTACTTCCTTTAAGAAAATACAAATACAATAGTACAAAATCCTGAGACCTTTCTGAGCAGCACCAGTATAGCAGATACGCAATTCAGTATTTGAATCTCAGCAGTAGGTATAGCTTTTGCTCAGTCTCTACCCTCAACCACCCCCACCCCACCTCCAGCAAACTGGCGTAGCTTTTTATTAGTGTGTATTGTGAGGAAGATCTCTGCCTCCTTTTTCCTTCCCCCTTTCCATTATCGTCTTTGTTCTTCTCTCTTTCTGTCCATGCACACAAAAGGAACAATTACTAAGATTTTGGCCAGACACAAGAAAATTGCTTAGACCACTTTCACTAATGGGCAGGCTCACATTGTGGAGATACTCGCTGTGTGTGCACCCACGAGCAACTGTCTCTTCTACTCTGGGCGATGGTGAGCCAATTAATGGCCCTGTTAGAACTCATCCATCTTGTTCTCCACTCTTTCTTCCAAGTGAACTGAAGCACATTCATTAATACTTTCGTCTCCTCTACTACCAGTTCTGCCCAAGATTGACAAAATGCCAGAATTTCAGTTTTGTGCATGTTCTCTTGAGCCTTTATGCTTGGCCTTATTTTCTAACTCAGCTTGATCAGGTCTCCACTTTGAGCATCTGAAGCACAAGACTAATAAACAACAAATTGACATGCTTGCCCATGTATATTTATTCTTTGTATGATGAATCTCATAGTAAATTTATAGGGAAGGGATTAGTATATTCCTGGATTTCTTTTGGAAATTAGGATGAGGGTTGGTTATTATTACCATTCCATAATTTACTTTATTCCCTGCTTCTCTTTTAAGTTGAATTTTAACTTGAATTCATTGCAATACAGAAATTATTATTATGTAAAATGGATATAAGTGCAATTAACAATCGTAACTCAAATTTGTATAATCATGTAATGCTCTGAGTTGGAGAGCTGGGCTCTATGTCCAACTTAGTATAGAATTATGTGAAATTTGGAAAATCATTTATCCTCAGACATATTTCTCTCAAAGAATGAGCTATAACACATACTAGTCAATTTAATATATTATAATGGTTTTTAAAAAGTATTTATTTAAATTAAAACTGTTTATATCATTATTTTCTAGATGAAGAATGTGAGAAGTTAACTAAATTGTTCAAAGACACAGAATTTGCCAATAGAAGAACTAAATTGAAGGCTAGTACTCTTTGCCTCCATTTTCTTGTCCTTCTTCAAAATGAAGAAAATTCTCTAATGTGAAGCAATGCAGGGAAGCAAGTAATTCTGTCTTGTAATTCTCGTGCTGGAATTCTAACGTACAAATGCTTATTTTGACTGAATGTTTTCACTTGTGGAATTAGATGAATAAGCAACACTGTTATCAGTTGTATCTCATCACCTACATAATAATGTATCTTGTGGGATATATTGTGGGATGCCCTAATCTCTCAATTTCATGACCTTTTTATCATGTCCTCCCAGGACCGTTACCTCCTCTGCGCTTGTACCACTGCTCCCATGACTAAGAGATCAAGGTCAGTGAGTTCTAAGCTGGAACAGTCCTTAGTAATGAACATGGCCTCTGAACTCGGAGCCCTTTGCCTGTTAATCTCATGTAAAGGCCTCACCAGTCCCTGAGTCGATGGACTAACAACATCAAAGCTAGAGCCATATAGTCAATTTAGAGAAATGGATCCCTTCCAGGAAGTATCGGGTCTTCCCTTTTCAGCAGAGCCCCCAGATCCCTCAACACTGAAATCCACTAGGCTGTAACTGACTTCAAAATTCTCTTTCCACCAAAGAGGAAACAACCCTGACTATTTTGGCAGCTTGTCAGGACCTCACTGTCCCAGTTAATCCATCAGTCCTTGCCTTCATCCCATTCATATCTTTTGTTCGGGAAACTCACTCCCCACTTCTTACAAAACTTATTCCAAGCCTATATCCCCCAGATTCAATGTTTCATATTTAATCTCCTTTATATCCTTGATCATCAGAGGGGCTGATGTTTGCAGACTACCTGGTCCCATACAAACATCATTCTTGAAGACCGTCAGCTGGATCATCTTCTTTCTGTCATTAGCCAATTTTGCTGTTTGTGGGAAAGGCCTATGTAAAAGCCTAACCTCTGGCTGTCTTGACTTCTTTTTTTCCAGGATCATTACCTCCACTTCATTTGTATTAGTGCTTCCATAGCGACTCTCTGCATTTCTTGATCAAGTGTTGAAATGTTTAGCTTTTAGAGCTCTGAGATTAGAACCGTCCTTAGTGGTGAAAGCTCCTGTACTTCCAATTATATAACTCAGTTATGCTCATTTCACATGTTTAAGATAAATAGGAAGGATGTGAGAAAAAGGAAAGGAAACCAGGGATTAGAGGCTTTAATGAAGCCAGCTGTTGTGGTATAGCATTATTTAGACTATGCTGTAGCCTTCAATAAATGTACGTTCAAATATATTTTATCTAAGTTTTAATTCTATCAGGGAGACTTTTTCGAACACTTTACCCTCTCCCTCTCCCCACACCCCCTCTTTATTCTATATAGTGATTTAGAATATATAATATATAATAATATAGAAACATAATATTAGTTTTAAGTTATTTTATTAAATTAACATATTAAACAATTATTAAATAATTAGACTATTAAATTATTAAAGTTTTCTTAAAATGGAAAATTGGAAGGATAAAATTTACAAAATAAAAATACAATTTAAACATTTTCTTGCAACACCATATAAATCAACCCCTGCTTTAGAGACAGCCCTCTATTTTTACCCCATTTTCCTTACATAGACCTCAACTAGAAAACCTGATTCTGAATCAGACCAGCTGCTCATCTTCTTTATACCCATAGTCTGGCTGTTAAGCTCTACTAAAGTAAGAACGACAAATGCAGACATTGTTTTCCATTATAAATATGTGTTCTCCATTTTAGCTGAGTGCTCATATCATCAATTAATCTGTTTCAATTCTAGTTTTTTCTCTGTCATTTGCCACAGCTAGCAATTCAGTGCTTTTTTACTCTGTGCACTCTAACCTCCTCATCTACCCACTTCATTCTCACTAAATGGCTTTATCTCAGCTTCCAGTCTCATTGGATGACTGTATAATTCATAGTATAAAGGAATCATCAAATAAGCTCTCTTTGCCTCCTTCTCCATAAAATGTCTCTGCACCCATTTTTTTTCTTCCTCTTTTTTAGAAAAGTTCCAGTTTGCCCAGGACAGTCTTAGTTTATGCAGGTTGTCCCAGGATAGTTATTAACAGTGCCTCCTGCTATTATCAAAATGTTAACCTAATTCTACTAGAAGCAACCCCCCAAACCCAACTTGCATCTTAATATCAGGATATTATCACCATTTCCTTATTTGTTGATTACACCATCCTTTTCTTGTATCATCAGACATTGTTTCTCTTCTGGCTTTCTGCTATCAGTATTTACATTTTTCCCAAATAAAAATTATAACTCTTTACTGCATGGTTTTCTGAGCTACTTCTCTTTCTCACCCCACACTTCTTGAAAAAGTTCTTCAATTAAATATAAACTACTTACAGTTTATAGTATATAAATTTGAAAAGTCTTCTCTGATTCCACAGATAGAGTTTGGGTACGCTTCCTATGCTTCCTATGTACTTTTCCTATAATACTTTCTCCAGAGAAACAGACAATAGGGGATATATTGGCTCATGCAGTGACAGAGGCTGAGAAATCCCCAAATCTATAACCAAGCCGGAAACTCAGGAAAGCCGATGGTATAGTTCTAGTCCAAGTCTGAAGTCCCGAGACCCAGGAGAGCCGATGTTATAAATTCCAATCTGAGTCCAAGTCTGAAGGTAGAAGACTGATGTCCCTGCTCAAAGTGAGTCACACAGAGAGAGTGAATTCTCTCTTACTTAGCATTCCAAATATCTGGGTATCCTGTGGGAGGGGGGGCTTAGTCAAGTTGACATATTAAACAAGTTAATCAAGACTACCCTGTGGCCTAGTCAAGTTGACATATAAAATTAACCATCACTGGTCTCTCCCTAGTCAACGTGGAACCCATATGCATCTCTTTTAACCACACTTAATCTCCAGATAAAGAAAATAACAAGGCCATAATTCTACCTAAAATGATACAACTACTCTATATATAACCAAAAATGTACTAACCCCTTCCCCAGAAGAGTGATGTTTACTCTTTTCCTTGATATCCCATACTTTCAATACTGTGTGTAAAATTAACAATACTTAAATACTATTATATATGATATGGTATAAAGTCAACACATCTTATGTTATGTGATAGGGAAATAAAACAGGGAAGAAAACAAAGACATTTGTTACATACATATATAGACATAGTCATAACAAAATAAGGAGAAAATACTCATAACAGTACCCATCTGTCTAATTGGTCTTGTGGCTGTAGTTAGTATTTATAACTACCTTCTTCCACTACAGAGTCTATTATTCTCTTTTCTTCAGCAGGTACTTCAGCTGGATGTGGTTCTTCACCTGGTAGGGTGATCCAAACCTTTATTTCTAAAGGATCTGAGTAATTAGTAGTCCTGCTGGGATTGGATTATTGTAGTTTCACATTGACTTTAGTCCTAGGTCATGGTAATACTAAGAGATGCCTTAACAGATCTCCCGTTTTTCAGATGTACTCTTCAGCTCTATGGTGGAGTAGCAGCCCAATATCCCCTCTGTAGTCACAGCCAGCTAGTATCTCCTTTCTTTGCCCATTGATTTAGGGGCCTGGAAGGCCAAAGTGGCTGGGCAGCAGTCTTAATGTCCAGTTCAGTGGAATCATTGTTGTGCCTCATGACTGAAGCATTCCTCCCTTTGACGTTAATATTTCCAGGCCAGCAGAGCATAAGGTCCCAGTAATAGCAAGCAAAGTTTTTGCTAGAGAGTCAGTAGGAGTAATAGTGAATGATTCTTCTCTCATTTCTACACCTTGATTCCTGGGTATGTACACCCTAGCTATGGGAGAAGCAGCACCGTATAGTGAATGGTGATTCAAATATTATAGTCTTCTGGGGAACCTTGCCCCAACCTTGAAAAGTATTGCCACCTAGCTATCACTGTAACTGAGTCTTCGATAAGCCATTCCACCAGTCTATCAAACCAGCTGCTTTATGCTATGGGGGAATATTTTAAGATCAGTGAATTCCATGAGCATGGGCCTCTTGCCGTACTTCATCTGCTATGATGTGAGTTTCTTGATCAGAAGCAATGCTTTGTAGAATACCATGATGGTGGATAAGGCATTCTATAAGTCCATAGATAGCCTTTTGGCAGAAACATTGCATGGAAGGAAAGCAAATCTGTATTCAGAGTAAGTGTTTACTTCATTAAGAATAAAACACTGCTGCTTCCATGATGGAAATGGCTCAGTGTAATCAACATGCCACTAGATAGCCGGCTGATCAACCCAGGGAATGGTGCCACATTCAGAACTTAATGTTGAGGTCTGATGCTGGTTGAGATGACGCTTAACAATAGTTGTAGTCAGGTGGGTTTTGGTGACTGAAAGTCCATGTTGCTGAGCCCATGTGAAACCTTCATCTCTGCCACCACGGCCACTTTGTTCAAGAAGCTCGTTGGGCAAGTACAGGGCTAGGTGGGGAAAATGGCTGACAGGTGTCCATAGAATATGTCATCCTATCCACTTGATAATTAAAATTCTCCTCTCCTGATGTTGTCCTTTGGTGGACAGTCACATGGGACACAAATATCTTCATGTTTTTTTACCCATTCATAGAGATCTACTCCCCTTCTTCCCCAAATTTCCTTGGCATCAATTTTCCAATCATGTTCCTTCCATGTCTCTTGCATCCAGCCAAACCATTTGCCACAGCCCATGAATCAGTGTATAATTGTTCATCTGACTATCTCTCCTCCCAAGCAAAGTGAACAACCTGGGTCAGTACTCAAAGTTTTGCCCAGGGGAGGTGTTCTTTCACTGCTGTCTTTCAGGTGTCTCAGAAAGGGGCTGTCGTGTTGTAGCTGTCCAGTTTCAGATGGTGTGTGCATATTGTGCAGAACCATCTATAAATCAGGCCTGAGTCTTCTCTTCCACTTTCAAGTGATCATAGGGAGCTACCTGTGAGGCCATAGGTGCAGACTGGGAGAGAGATGGCAAGGTAGCAGGAATGCAGATCATGGGTATTTGGGCCACTTCTCCCTGTAGTTTACCTGAGCCTTCAGGGCCTACTCAGGCCCAATCACTTTTATAACACCTCTTTTTGATGGAGTGCTGCATGCATCCAACTTTATGGCTTATTGGGTTACATAATTTTAATCATGGGCAGCTCAATCACATGGTGACTTAATAGCCCATGGTTAAGCATCCAGTTTTTACTAGGGCCCAGTAGGAGGCTAAGAGCTATTTCTCAAGCAGAGATAATTATTCACAGAGGATGGCAAGGCTTCCTCCAAAATCATTAGGGTTTGCCTGTGATTCCCCTATAGGGGTCCGCCAAAACACCAAAGAACATTCCAATCTGATCTGCCACTGACATTTCAAGTGCCACTGGGTCTTCTGGATCGTATGGCCAAGTGGCTTCCCGGATCTGTTGCAGAGTCTTTTCTTGTCCTGGACCTGACTGAAAAGTAGCAGCTTTTTGGGTTGTTTGGTAAATGGGCCAGAATAGCACACCCCAATGAGGAACAAGGTGCCTTCAAATTCCAAAGAGACCCGCTAGATTATTGTGCCTCCTTTTTGGTTGTAGGAGGGGCCAGAGGGAACAACTTGCCCTTCACCTTAGAAGGGATAGTTCTGGACCCCATACCACTGGACTCTAGAAATTTTGCTGAGGTAGGAGTTTCCCTAAAATTTCGTTGCATTTATTTTCCACTCTGACACACCAGTGTTTTACCAATAAATCTAGAATGGTTGCTACTTCTTGCCCACTAAGTCCAATCAGCATAAAAGCCATTACTGTAATGGGCCATGGTTGTATCTTTGGTTAGGAAAGGTGATCCAGATCCCTAAAAGCTAAGTTATGACATAGCACTGGTGACTTTATATACCCCTGAGGTAGGACTGTGAAGGTGTATTGCCGGTTTTGCAGTACACCTTTGGTGGGATTTATTGACAGGAATGGGAGAACAGGCATTCGCCAGAGCAATAGCTGTACACCGGGTACTGGGTCTGTGTTAATAGGCTCAAGCAATGAACTACATCTGATGCAGTAGCTGCGATGGCTGCAGTTGGCATCAACATCTGGGTAAGCTTACAACAGCTCACTGTTATTTTCCAAGATCCATCTGTTTTCGACACAGGCCAGCTAGGAATGTTGAATGCGAACATGGTAGGAATCACCACCCCCGTGTTTTTCAGGTTCTTGATGCAGAACTTGAGATCCCTCCAGGAATGAGATACTGCATTTGGCTTACTATTTTTCTAGGTAGTGGCAGCTCTAGTGGCTTCTATTTGGTCTTTCCTACCATAACAACCCTCACTCCACGTGCCAGACAGCCTTTTCCCTTTCTCTTCCTTCCTCTTTCTAATTATTCATTTTTCATATTATAACTATCTCTGATGCCTAGCTAATCCTAGTCATGTGAGGGTTCTCTTTCCATAAAGTGTTTTGCTAAGCAAAATAGTCTACTTTTTAAGATGGAATTCTTATGGAAAAAAAAAGTGAATTCTGTTGCAAATCTAAAAAATTTTGACTAATATTAATTTTCTCTAAACTACTCTTGTTTATATTCTCCACATAAATAGAAGCTATTTCAGAGCAAGGTCCATATCCTATTTTGCCATTGTTTCAGTAACAGCTTTCTTAGTGTCTGGCCTGTCTTAAACATTAGATAAGTATGTGTGAAATGAAAATAAAAACCCTAGAAATCTTAATACTAAGGCAATGTTACCACAGTAAAATGTTTGTTTTTAATTCTTTCTTTGGTAATATAACTTAGACGATCTGTCATTTCCAGGCAGTTTTCTCAGGGAGTTATCTTTAAGGTTCACTGAAAACTGTAAAAGGGCAGGAGATCCCATACATATCAAGCTCTGGTAACAAAAAAATGACACATGTCAAAGCCTGATCCTTACTAGTTAGCCCTAGACTAAGGTCACATGAACTTACATATTTACTCCATTAAGAGCATTAATGCTCATTCAAGGCTTTAAGCACCTTGCCAGTCAACATTAACTTCCGTGAACCATTTTCTCCATTTATTATTTCTTTCTACCTTCATAATTAGTAGCATATCTACCCACCATGACTCTGAGATCATGACCTGAGCCAAAATCAAGAGTTGGATGCTCAAACAACTGAGCCACCCAGCACCCCTATATTACATTTTATATTTATATAAATTTCATGTATGTGTTCATTTTTTATTATGCTCTTAGGAATTCTGCAGATTTCAAATTTTTGTTTGAAATTATTAATTTAATGTTGCCAAGTTTTTCTTTATTTTGGTTTTTAAGATTTAGTTCAACATTACACAGTGATAACAACTTATAAATATTTCCTGGAAAAGGAAATCCTGAAATCTATTTGCAGGCTATAGTATGGAGTTGCATGATTTGGACAACTTTGCAGTTGAATGCAGTTGTGCAGATATCTTTTTGAGATCCTAATTTTAATTCCTTTGAATATGTACCCAGAAGTGGAATTTCTGGAATTTATGTTAGTTCTATTTTTAAGCTTTTAAGGAACCCTCATACGGTTTTCCATAGCAACTGCACCAATTTAGATTACTAACAATGGTGTGCAAGGACTCTCTTTTCTTCACATCCTCACCAGCATTTGTTTTCTAGTGGCTTTTGTTTGTTTGTTTGTTTGTTTGTTTGTTTGATAATAGTCATCCTAGTAGGTGTGAGGTGATAATAGTTCACTATGGTTTTGAATTGCATTGCTCTGATGATTAGTGATGTTAAGTACACATTTTTTCATAAACCTATTGGCCATTTACATATTTTCTTTGGAGAAATGTTTACTTAAGTCTTTGCCTATTTTTTAATTGAGGTATTTGTCTTTTTGCTATTGGGTATTAGGAGTTCCTTATATATTTAGAATATTAACCCTTTATCAGATATATGATTTGCACATTTCTCCCATTCTGTAGGTTTTCTTCTCATTTTGATTGATTTTTTTTTCTTTGTTGTGGCATATCTTTTTAGTTTGATGTAATCTTGTTTATTTTTGCTTTTATTACCTATGCTTTTGAAGTCATATCCAAGAAATCATTACCAAGGCGAGTGTCAAGAAGCTTTTCCCTGTTTTCTTCTAGGAGTTTTATGGTTTCAGTTCTTCTGTGTAATTATTTAATTTGAGTTGATTTTTACTTATGGTATAAAATAAAAGTCTAATTTCATTCTTCTGCATGTGGATATCCAGTTTTCTCAATACCATTTATTGAAGGGAATATCCCTCCCCGTTGTGTATTCTTAGCATCCTTCTTGAAGGTCAGCTGACCATATATGCGTGGGTTTTTTTATGGGCTCTCTATTCTGTTCTGTGGTTTATATGTGCCTTTATGTTGGTTCCATACTGTTTTGAATGTAGTTTTATAATGTATTTTGGAGTCATATATTGTTTTCCTGATTTTTGTTTAGTTGTCCATGTTTTTTAGTTCATCGAGCTTCTTTAAGATGACTATTTGAATTCTTTGTCAGGCAGTTTTTAGATCTCTGTTATTTTAGGGTTGGTTATAGGAACTTTATTTTGTTCCTTTGTGGATATCATGTTTTTCTGATTCTTGGTGATTTTCGTGGCCTTGAATTGGTGTCTGCACATTTGAAGAAGCAATTCACATTTTTTTAGTCTTTATAGAATAGATCAGCAGGGAAAGCCCTTCGCTAGTTAGCCTGACCAGAGATTCTGGGCAGGCCGGTTGGCATAGTGTGTGATGGGTTGGCTACCGAAGTCTAGTAGTGGTTGGACCCAGTGCCAAGGTTCAGGGGTGATAAGCATGCTACTTGAGGTTGGGGGTGGGGGTCAGGGCATGGGCCAGTTGTTCAGATTCTCACACCAGCTGTTGAGAGCTCCTACTCCTTTTTTTTTTTTTTTTTTTTAATTCTTTGCTACTCCCAAGGTGTGACAGAATCAGGTCTCTGAAAGTCTAGGGAAGTCAGATGTTCATTTCACTCTCCCTCATGGAGCTGTGCTGTACTAGCTTAGGGGAGGGTAGAGCAATACTCTTTATCTCACCCCTTTCAATGCATATTTTTCTCATTTCTGTGCTCCTCCAGTGTGCTGAAACCTCACCTGGATTCTGGAGCTTCCATGAAGGCATTTTTGTACATGGATGGTTGTTAAATTGGTACTTCTGTGGGGGAAATGAGGGCTGGAACTTCCTATTCTCCCATATTGCTGACATCACTTTCTTTGGTCAATTTAATATGTATTAATCAGGAATAACTACTTGATCAGCTGAAACACTCAAAATTAATATTAGTTAAATTATATTCAATTTTCCCATTTTAAGTAAAACTATGATGGAGAATCCTTTTGTAGATTAATAGCCAGTTAAGCATAAGGAAAAATTTGATTATCTGATATGTACTTTTTTTTGAAAATTATGTACTATTAAAGTGATTTAAAACCCTAATATCAAGTAATTCTACCCATTTCCAAATATTTGTCGTGTTTTGAAGCATACTGCATTTTTTTGCTATTTACTCACACTCCTCTTTGAAAATAAACGACTAAAAACCTTGAAATTACTTGTGGGATAAAGGGTTAATTAACAATATAGATTTACATTCCTTTTTGAATGCATAAAATTCCCATTTTACCTGGCTTACATCAGGAGTAAAGTGTTCATGTTTGTTTATGTTAATTGTTGACCTTTTCTCTTGATTAGCTAAGCCTGTATTCAATTAGAGTTGGAGATTATGTTGTGCTCACCCAACATGGTGGATATCTAGTCTAAATGTGGAAATTAATGTTAGCATAAAGCCAGGCACAAAAAAGGAGAAATTTTCAACAAACAGCTCTTTCTTGTGAGAACAATTGTTCTGGACCTCTAAATTAACTGTGAAATAAAAATATGAAAACTTTAAGAAGTAGACAAACAAAATTTAACATTGTTCACCTGTTCCAGGTATACTTAATCAAAGAACTGATTCATCTAATTATTGGACATCCAATTCCAAGAGCCTTTATGGGGGAAATTGTCAGAGATTAGGGAGATAATCATCCCAAAATATTTAATGCTATAAAGGCCACACTGTAAGCATTGTATTTAGCTCTACACACCCCCTTTGAAAGGGGATATTCATATGCTGGAGCTTGTCTGGACAACAGCCACATCGATGGCTGGGACCTCACATCATGTCACAAAATTAACTATTGAAAAAACTAGGGGTATTTAACTTGGAGAAAAGTCCAGTCAGAAGACAAACAAATGAGCAGACTTGAGAGTAGTCTTAAATTACTTGAAGAGCTTTTCTATTAAATATCATTTATGGTTGCTTCTTAAGTCTTTCAGGGTGTGGGAGGTAGGTAAAAAATGTAAGAATATAATTTTACTTTAACATAAAAAAGAACTAATATTTAGAACTACTTTAACTATAACGGTCTGCTTTAACAAGAAGGGCATTTATTATCACTGGAAATGTTCAAGGGACACTAAATTGCCATTGAGTTGTAAAGCTATAGAGTAGATTAGAAGATCTAATAGATCCTTGGTTTAGCCCTATAAGTAGATTAACTCTATCAGCGTCCCCTTTAAATTTGATTATTTCCTAATCTATGTTATTTAAAAGATGATTGGAGAAGCTAATTTAAAAAGGGATGACACATCAAAAAACATGAAGTATTTAGAGATAAATTTATCAGAATATGTATTAGCCCTGTATGCTATAAACTACAAAATAATGCTGGGAGAAATTAAAAGAGACCTAAATAAATGGTGAGATATGCCAAGTTCATGCATTGAGAGGTTCAATATTGCTAACATGTTAATTTTCCCTCAAGTTATTTATCTATTTAATGCAATTCAAATAAAAAATGCCAACGGACATATTTTGGTAGAAATTGACAAGCTGATTCTAAAATTTATATGGAAATAGAAACAATCTAAAATAGTTAAAGCAGTTTTGTAAAATAAGGACAAAGTTGGAGGACTTGTCTTAATTTGTGTGTGTGTGTGTGTGTGTGTGTGTGTGGGTATGTCTGTGCGCGCGTGTGGAGAGAGAGAGGAGAGAAACAATCACAGAAAGAAAAACAAAACAATGCAATGGGAAAGGAGCAAAATCAAAATACTGAAACAGACATTTCACAAAAGAAGATAGATGAATGGCAAGTAAGAATTGAAAGGATGTTCAGCATCATTAGTTATCAGGAAAATCCAAGTTAAAATCATAATTAGATATAATCCCTCACCAGGCAGAATGTCTAAAATTAAAAAGACAATAACCATCATACGTCACCATTGACATGTTGATATTGTCTGGGATTTTTGGGAAAATTAGAAATTTACTATCTTTGTATGTATGTATATATGTATGTATGTTAGTATGTGTGTATTTATGGTTTTGATCACAATAAATCTTACCAAGTAATTGGTTTGTCCTTGCATTCCTAATTTCTAGCAATATTTTCTATTTATTTTTCCTTATATTTGAGAACTCCCTTCAGAGTTTTCAGTGGAACTATTTTTATAGTAAACCTGTGAATATATATGCTTGATAATATATTTATTATACACTCATATTAGAATGACAATTCGGGTGAGTAACAAATTATGGTTTTCAATTTTTTTTTTAAATACTTTAAACATGTTAGTACTATCTTCTCATACCCAGTGTTGCTCTTAGGAAGTCTGCTGTCATTTTGGATCTTTTGTCATTGAAATAATCTGGTATTTCTTTTAAGACTTCAAGAATTTTCTCTCTGTCTTTAATACTTTACATCTGTATAATGTACCTAGATACAGGTTTTAGTCTATGGCTTTCTCAACCTGATGTCTTTTTATTACTTTTGTTAATTCTTAAAATATATCTTTATTATTTTTTCAAATATTCCCTTCTGTCCATTTATCTTCCTCCCTTTTGGGGACTACTATTGTCAAGGTGATGATACTTTTATTTCTAGCCTTCATATTTTTCAGCTTTGTTTTCATACTTTCACTTTACTTTTTCTTGGTGTCTTCTAAATAAGTCCCTCAATCTAACGTACAGTTTACTACTCACCTTTCAGCTGTATCCAGCTATTCTGCTGTGTGTTATAAATATCATACTCTTCATTTTAACTTTTACAATATTTGTATCCAGTAATTCTACTTGATTTCTTAAGAAAGATTTTTTTGTTTGTATTACTAATCCAATATTTTGTTTCTCAGGCATATTGTTTCATGCTTATTTTCAGTTCTTATTTCTATGAGTTTAATAATTTTGCTTCAGATGGCTGTTGTGTTTCTTTCTCGGGTGCTTATGTAGCTGAAATCAAGAGTCAGCCACCCAACCGACTGAACCACCCAGGTGCCCCTCCAGTATTTTTAAAACTTATTTGAAAAAACTTATTTGACTCACACTGTCAATTACATTTTTACATTATAAGCCTGAATGTAACTAAATCTATATGTGTATACCTGAAATTATTTTTCTTTCCTTTTTTTTTTTTAAGATTTTATTTGTTTGAGAGAGGAGAAGGAGCATGAGGGGGGCAGAGGGAGAAGCTGACTCCCCACTGAGCAGGAGCCTGTTGGAAGGCTCAATCCCAGGACCCTGGATTCATGACCTTAATTGAAGGCAGATGCTTAACTGACTGAGCCACCCAGGTACCCCTGAAATTATGTTTCTTAAAATAATGCTTATCTTTGTTATATAGGATGAACTTTGTTTTTCTTTTCCTTCTTTTTTTTTTTTAAGATTTTATTTATTTATTTGAGAGAGAGACAGAGATAGCGACAGAGATAGAAAGAGCAAGAGCAGGGAGGAGAGGGAGAAGCAGGCTTCCCACTGATCCGGGAGCCTGCAGGGAGCCCACAGGGAGCCTGACATAGGGCTTGATCCCAGGACCTTGGGATCATGACCAGAGCCAAAGGCAGATGCTTAAACGACTGAGCCACCCAGGTGCCACTGTTTTTCTTTTCTATTTCATTAAAAATGTTTGTCATGTAAGAATAGATTCCATGACAAACGTATATGCCTCATAGTTTTACATTGTTCTTATCTCTTAACTCTTCTGTTTTATTACCATCTTTTAGCCCATCCTGGTGCATTAGTCAGCATTCCATAGATAGATGATAGATGATAGATGATAGATAGATAGATAGATAGATAGATAGATAGATAGATAGATAGATGATAGATAGATAAAAGGAAATTTATTATGGGAATTGGCTCATGTGATTATGGAGGCTGAGATAAACTACTATATGCTGTCTGCAAGCTGGAGAACCAGGAAAGCTAGTGGTATAATTCAACCTGAGTCTGAAGGCCTGAGAACCAGGGGAGCCCATAGTGTAACTCTGGATCCAAGGCCAAAGATCTGAAAACTGAGGGTGAGGGGCTGCCTTAGTTTAAGTCCTGGAATCCAAAGGCTCAAGAACCAGGGGCTCCATTGTCTAAGAAGATGGATATCTTAGTTCAAAAGGAAAAAAATAGAAATCACACTTCTATATTTCTGTTCTATTGGTACGGGGCAGGGGGGGGGGGCGGAGCACTCAACAGATAAGATAATATCCATTCAAACTGGTGAGAGTAGATCTTTTTTTCTCAGTTTACTGATTCAAATGCTAATCTCTTCCAGAAGCACCTTTACAGACACACCAAGAAATAATACTTTACCACCTATCTGGGCAACCCTTAGCCCAGTCGAGTTGGCATATAAAGTTCATCATCATACCTGGGTTTTGTATTTTTTTGCATTTTTTTGGTTTGTATTTTCAGACCATCCTAGATTTCATTCTGTTGACAATACCTGCAGCTCACTTAACTGTTGTCTTTCCATGGTAAACCCAGGTGGAAAAAAACAACAACCCTGGAGGCATTCAACTAGCCATCTCCATTTCTCTACTACGAGGTAGATGAACTGGGCTGGAGAAAAACCAACAAATCACATGGAGTAATGCTAATATAAATTTATGTTCCACAAATTTAAAAAGGGTTTAAATCATCTTATACTGCTTATAAATCTCTCTGGTCTATTCTCTTGCCCTTTTTCCACAGCTATTATTTAAATTTTTATGATCTTATATATCTCACACCCTCACATTTTCCCTTGACCTGCTCTAGGCAAATGGCCTCCTAATCTATTTACAGAGACATTAGAAGTCAGAAACAAGGAGGCACCTGGGTGGCTTAGTTGTTAAGCGTCTGCCTTCGGCTCAGGGCATGATCCCAGAGTCCTGGCATTGACCCCCGTATTGGAATCCTCCTCTGGGAGACTGTTTCTTCCTCTGCCACTCCCCCTGCTTGTGTTCCCTCTCTCACTGGCTGTTTCTCTCTCTCTCTCTCTGTCAAATAAATAAATAAAATTAAAAAAAAAAAAGTCACAAACAAGGACTTATCTGAACTCCTCTATTATTGACTATACATTTACCTATCTCTTTACCTATCTTTTGCTTGTTTCCTTTTGCACAATAGCTAAAAGGTTCTCTGTGGATTTATATAGAACAGAGTTTGAAAATCACTGCAATAAATTGTGGGAACTCTTTAAAGATCTTTAAAGTGATATGATAGATTAGAAAAAATCAGTACCAAATAGAGCAAGAATGGAAATCATGAAGATCATGTAGGAAGCTAATGTGAAGGTCTACAGAAAAGATGAAAATTTTAACTAAGTTAATAGCAGGAACAGGAGGAGGAGTTAGTACTATTCAAGATATTTGAAAGTCATTTTAATCTACTGAGTATAATATGACAGATATGGTTATTGAAGATAGAACAGTAAATACAACAGAGAAAAAATCCCTACCCTCATTTTTATGGGGGAAGAGAGATAATTAGCAGATCAGTGACCCATATTGTTTAAGAATTACATGTGCTTCAGAGAAAAGTAAGTTAGGGGATATAGATATGGAATCACAAGGGTGAAGAGGTTGTAATTTTAAACTCTGTGGTCAATAAAACAAAGGTTCAATGAGAAGGTGATGTTTAAACCAAGACCTGAAGTGGATGAGAGACCCAGCAATGGTAATATAAAGATGGCAGAAAGTTCTTGGCAAAGGAAGAGTGAAAGAAAAGACCCTGAGTCATGAAGAGGTCCAGTGTATCAGAGAAACAGAAATGAGACCACGGTAGCTGGAATATAGTGCATAAGAGAAACAAAGTCAACAAGGAATTCAAGAGACAGCCAGGGGTCGGTTTAGGTTACTGTGGAGATGTTGGCATTTATTCTGAGTGACATGGGAAGACAGTGGAGGGATTTGAGTAGGGAAGGGAGTTACCTTTTAAGAGCATTGTTCTGACTGCTATTTTGAACCCACACAGCAGTGGAAAAGAGGTGCCAACAGGAAAATCCACTAGCTGACTATAGTATAGTTCAGATGAGAGATTATGGTAGCTTGGTCTGGGGAGATAGAAGTAGAAATTGTGAGAAATGATCAGATTCATGATATAAAGATTAAGTTAGCAATTAATTAATTTAAGTTAGCTTAAAGAGTAGATGAAATATATGAGCAAAAGAGGAGGCAAGGGTATCTACAAGATGTTTGGCCTAAACAATTGAAGGATAGTTACCAATTGCTGATCTGGATAAGACTATGGAAATAGAAGGGTTTGGGAAAGGATCAGTTCTATTTGGCATGTTAAGTTTGAGATGCTCATTAGACATCCAAGTGGATATGTTAAGTAGGCAATTTGTATTTATAAGTTTGAAAATCAGGGATAAGTCCAGGTTGGAGATTTACATTTGCAGTCCATAAGCATACAGATGGTACTGAAAGCATAAGGCTAAATGAAGCCACTAAGTAAGTAAGAAGAAAAGAAAATCCATTCAAGATCTGAATTCTGGGGCATTCTAGATTTATTTTGATTAGGAAAATGAAGAGAACTGCAAAATGAGACTGAGATTGAGATAGGATGAGTTTACTGACCTGGCAGCCAAGTAAAGTAATTGCTTGCAGGAGAAAAGAGTGATGAAGTGTCAACTTCACAGTGAGATGAGTAAGGTCAGAACTTAGAATTATCTCTTAGATTTAACAATGTGGATGGAGATTATTTGTGACCTTGTCAAGAGCAGTTTTGTGGAAAAAGAGGAAGAGAAAATTCTTATATTGACAGGGTTTCTAAAAGATATAAAATATTATATAGAAATATTAACATGTTTGTATCATGATAACAGTGTTGTAGTACAGAGAAAAAAATTGTTACTGTGCTTGTGAGAGGAGAATTCTGAATCAATGTCCTTGGGTAAGTGATTAGCCCTTGTTAGGAGTAAGGAAATGTTCGTCTATTTGTCTATCTATCTATCTATCTATCTATCTATCTATCTATCTATCTAATGCAATAGGAGAGAAGCCAGAATATGTGGATAGGTAGATGGTAGATGTTTTGGAGACTTGTAACAATTTATTTTTATTACATCTATTTTCTTAGAGAAATATGAAACAAGTTCATCTAGTCAAGAATGCAGGTGATGGGGGAGGTTTTTAATATTTGAGGAAAGAAGACATGAAGTAATTATTTAGGAAAGTGGTAGTGGTAGAGCCATTAACTCTAGAAGAAAATAATTAGTTGCAAAAGTTAAGCTCATATAATACAAATTGTCCTATTCCATAGATGTCTCTTTCAAATCATATTTTATCACCAGGCAAATGAAGTAAGTCTTCAAAGCTCTCTTTTTCTCCTAGAAACTCTGAAACCCATTGCTTTGCTGGTTTGTATTTAAATATAAGTACTAAATACTTAAAAGTTGAATCCTAAAACTAAACTATGGGCATGACAAGTTTAGTGCCACCCCATGAGAAATCACTGGCAAAGGGTGCTGCTATGAGAAATTTGCAACATCTGCTCAAGTTCAGTAAATGATGGCTGAAGACCATAGTTTTCTTGAACAACCTAATATTTTTCTGCATTATTTCTTGCTCATTTACTTAATATTCTCTTACTGACCTAATTAGTCATATCTCTTATAAAGCCCATTGTGGCTATTAAATTAGGCTTATAAGATTAAAAGAAAATTAGAAGCATGCAACCATTGAGCTTTAATTCTTCTTAATAAAAAAAAAAAATAATCCATGGTTTGTCAAAACTGATGGAATGGTATACCACAAAGAGAGAATTTTACTGTATGTAAATTTAAAAAAAAATGTGGGGGAACTGGAAATGGAATATAAGCTGTAACAAATAAACCTAACTTATTTTTTTTAAGATCTTATTTATTTATTTTACAGAGAGATAGAGAGAGAGCACAAGTAGACAGAGCAGCAGGCAGAGACAGAAGGAGAAGCAGGCTCCCTGCCAAGCAGGGAGCCTCATGTGAGGTTTGATCCCAAACTGAGCCAAAGGCAGATGCTTAACCGACTGAGCCACCCAGGTGCCCAAATAAACCTAACTTATTACAAATGAATTGCATAACAATAATAATGGAGAAGAAAATAAATAATCTAAGAAACTTTGAAAACAGTATTTTGACTAGATATAGGCTAAAGACCAAAGAGATGGTGCAGGAATTCTGTGCTCTGTTTGTTTCTCACAGGGTCATGGATTAGTCATTTGAAAACTCTTTGTGTACCAGGGTAGAATAAATAAGCACCTATAATGTAGATAATGAGAGCCAGGTTCTCCTGTCAGAAAAAGAAGTTACAAATAAGGAAAGAGTGAAAACTAGAATAAACCCTGTGGTATAATATTGGAATCAGAAATATTAGATAATTTGTGGTTTAAAAAATACATATATAGATATAGATAAAGCAATCAATATACATGTATGTGGATGAAGGATATATGAATGTCATGTATGTGTATGTATATACACGTGTGCATGACTACATAATCTCCTAGCACTGCTTCCAAAAGGGATTAAAATAAATTACACCCAAGTAGAAATGAATATACCTACCACTCTAATCTTGGCTTCTGAAGACCTTTTTCAAAAAAAGGAGCCAGAGTTTCATGAAGTGGTTGGTTATAGAGCTGGAGCAGGGAGAATACAAGATAAGCTTAGAGCATTTGTAGTGCCAGAAAATGCTTAATAAAGAATGGGGACATATCAAAAGGGCAAAGGAGCCAACCTAAAAGAGGTCTTAATTGCAAAGTTGGGACAGATTGAGGAACAAAATAAATAACGATACTATTAGATTATATACTCTAGAATAAAATACTCATGATGTAAATAAATAATTGGACAAATAAATAAATGGAGATAATATTTCCTTGCAAAAAAATTTCAGTTAATGTAGAAGACACAAGAGATACAGAAAATTACCATTAGAACAACACAGTAATAGTTGTTGCATGATGGATGCTGAAAGTAGTAGGTGAAAGTTTGAGGAAAACAGGATATTACATAGTCCAAAGTATTCCCTCCTGATATTTATTAGTTACAGAGGGAAAAATAATATTTTACAATAGAAAACCTGGGTAACATCACCGTGACCAAGGAGAGCATCAGCAGTAATAACTGATATTGACATCATATACTTTAAAATTTTTTTTTAATTCCAGTGTAGTTAGCATGCAATGTTATATTAGTTTTAGGTGTGTAATACAGTGATTCAGTAGTTCCATATATTACTCAGTGCTCATCAAGATAAGTGTACTCTTTTTTTTTTAAAGATTTTATTTATTTGTTTGACAGAGAGACAGCTGGCAAGAGAGGGAACACAAGCAGGGGGAGTGGGAGAGGAAGAAGCAGGCTCCCAGCAGAGGAGCCTGATGTGGGGCCCGATCCCACAACACCGGGATCACGCCCTGAGCTGAAGGCAGACATTTAGCGACTGAGCCACCCAGGCGCCCCAATATAAGTGTACTCTTACTTCACCCATCTGCCCCCCACCTCCATTCTGGTAACCATCTGTTCTCTATAGTTAAAAGTCTGTTTTTTGATTTGTCTCTCTCTCTCTCTTTTTTTTCCCCCTTGTTCATTTGTATTGTTTCTTAAATTCCACATATAAGTGAAATCATGTGGTATTTATTTTTCTCTGACTGACTTTATTCACTTAGCATTGCACTCTAGATCCATCCATGTCAGCATCATACACTCTTGACATTTTTGTGGTATTCTTGCTTAAAATATGTAACCTCAATCATGAGAAAACATCGGATAAACAAAATGAGAGACAGTCTACAAAATTACCTACCAATACTCTTCAAAGGTGTCAAGGTTATGAAAGACAAAGTGGAATAGAAGAACTTTCAGAGATTAGGGGCAGTTGAGGAGACACAAGAACTAAATGCATTATGGGATTCTCAGTTGGACCTTAGAACAGAAAAAGGACATTAACAGAAAAACTGAAAAAATTCAAATAAAGTCTATAGTTTAATTTTAAAAGTAATAAATTGAAAAATTCAATCTTTATTTACTTTGGGGTAGAACACACAATGTTTGAACTCTCTCATCTGCCCAACTCTAAGCCCCAGAAGGACAAGGCCTATGCACACTGTAGTGGATCATGAAGCATTTATTGAATGACTACATTAAAACCGAATTTCATCTATGACACTGTGTTATTATGACACGTTATGAATTCAAAGTCCACTCTATATATGCAAATATATTGTGTGTATATGATTTTATATATGTGTGTGCATTTTTAATCATATTTTGGCACAGAAAAATGGAGAAGGATAGAATAATATCCTTTATTAGTACAAATGATGTATAACTCCTGTAAATAAAATGACAACACAGGGGTGCCTGGGTGGCTCAGTCAGTTAAGCGTCTGACTCTTGATATCCATTCAGCTCATGATCTCAGGGTCGTGAGATGGAGCCTTAAGATTCTCTTTCTCTCTCCCTCTGCCCCTCCTCCCATCCCCACTTGGTCACTCTCCCTCTCTCTCTCTAAAAAAAAAAAAGGAGACACAAGTAGAGATTTGATAAATTTTTCTATAATATTCTGCCTCTTCCTTCTGTATGAGCACAGCCAACAATAATTCTTAATTTTGAAATAGTAAGCAAGGACTTTATTCTCTCTCTGTTTTAGAAGATATCTCATATGTCATATTTGACATGGGCTGGGAGTTAACGCAAAGAGTAGCAGCAATTGACAGTGAAATCAATTTCTAATTAACTTTCATGCTTGCACATTTACTCATAGGTTGTTACAACAAACAATAAAGAACCAAATAAGTAAAATTTTAATAATGCTTTCACTGGAATGCATTGAAATACTTAGGACAAAACTGTATCTGTCAAAATTTACATTCTAAAAACAGAGCCTTTAAATTAGAAAAAAAATGAAAATGGTATCATAAAAATTGTGTGAAGACCTTAATTTTAATTTGAAAAAAGTAAGTTCATAAGAGAAAAACAATTAGTATTTATAAATAAGGACACAGAAGATGGCATTTTCAACCTAACAATATTATTTTGACAGAAAATTTCCATATTACTTTAATTTTAAAGAAGTAACATCTTCGTGATTTATTAAAAACCTATTGTCAAAAAAGGAATAAGAAAATTAAATAATAGAAATGAAAGCATTATTTTGTAATTTATCAGGTCAATTATTTCTAGTTAATGCAGACAATTTAATTTGCTTTTTCCATATCAAATGCAAAGAATCATGGGTAAAAAATAACACTATGTCCTCAAAAATCTAATCAAAACCTCTAAAAATGAGTTACTTCCCAACAATGGAGTATTCAACAATAGAAAATAAGATATATTGAATAGATTGTTTGGTTTTTTGATAGAGTCTCTTTATTTCCTCAAAGCACAAATTTACTTTTCTTTCTGTATGCCCCAAAGCCATTCCGTAGGCAAGATTTTTTTAAACTGTAGACAAACAGATTTCTGGATTACTCACAGGTTTCCTTTTCAAAATTTAACAGTATTTCTTGAGCAAATTCTGGATTAGATTTTGTCTCTAAATGAAATCAACACACGTTGGAAAAGAAAAAAAATGTCTATCAACTTGGAAAAGAAAAAAAAAGTCTATCAACCAAGGGTTAAGAAGAGGAACTGTCGTTAACTTGTGATCTATAGAAGTGAAAGTACTTTTAGTGTCTTTGGCATATTAGTGACAAAAAAACCAATAACAAATGGTAAAACATGATAAGTTAATTGATGGGAAAATTTAAATGGTAGCAAGATGAATATCTATAGGGTTAGGAAGTGAAGTCAGAAATTTAGTACCAGCAGGTGAATCCCGTATCCTGGCAGTATGCGAATAGGACTGGTGGAAGCAGATCCAAAAGGTCCAGATCAGGGTGTATGCATGTTGATTTCTTGAAATAGGTCACTGAAGGCTAGGGGCCTTGCCTCAAAAGCGCTGAGTTATATGGTTATCAGAACCCAACTTCAATAGGAAGAAAGCTTTAGAAAACAAATAGAAACTGAAGGTGATCAATTTTCATTCACTGCTTTCTACATTCAGATATTCAGCAAACAAATATAATTTTTCCTGACAATAAAATTTTAATTTTAAAGTAAACACAAAATCTCCCCAATATTTTTTCAAATCTAAAATTAAACTTTAGGGGACTGTTTTGGAGACAGAAACTGCATACACTCTGATATTACATGAAAATATAAGGCATAAATGAGTGCAAAAAGCTCATGCATAGGAAAAAATAAAATCGATTGTAGGGGTTATTTTAAGATTCAAGGCACAAATGTGTGACTATTTCTTTTAAAGTATCTCCTTCCCTCTCTTATTTCCTATTGCTACTCTTTTCCTCCTTTGAACACTAACAGCACTCCCTCCGGCAGCATCAGTGACTGTGAAGGTAACCACTTGTTAGACCCTTAGTACTCCCCACCTTACTTCACAGGAGAATCACCTGAGGTGTGCACACAACCAAGGCAAATTAAATCAGAATCTCAGGGAGAGTGAGGTCTTTTTATTTGCTTTTTAAGAAGCTCCCTTGTTGATTTAATGTTCAGCCAAGTTTGAAAAACTATTTCCTTAGAAGTCACAAGGTAAGTCAGAAAGTTTTAATCAATTAAACAACTTACTATGTACTCAGCAACCACCTTAGCGTTATGGGCACAGGAGAGCAGCAGCAACGCTCGGCTCTGTTGCTTACAAATTTACTGCAGTAAACAGTCATTTCTGAAATCTAAGTTAGGAAGTAACTCTGGGCTTACATTTCTTAATTTATCAGTTACGTGCTATACATATGAAATTCGCTGTTAACAAAAGTGAAATTCTCTACGGTTTTGAATTGTTTATTTTTTTCATATATTAAATTTTTACAATAATATTATCTCCGTTGCAATCTGATCTGTTTTTTGATGGGAAAGAAAGTTGCAGTTGTAGCTGGTAGGGTCTGGAAATCATGCACAAACTCAAGAGTGAATTCTTGGTTAGGCTATGGGTTCAGGTCACATAAATTCAGGTCTTAGCTTTGCAATTTATTAGTAGTGTTTTTTCAAAACAGTCACCTAATTCCTTTGTAATTTTATTTCCTCCGGAAAATGGGATTACTAGTATTCCTACTTTTTCAAGTTGTTGTGAGCAATAAATGACTTAGGGTTCCCAATAATACAGTAAGTACTATAGAAGTGTTAGCTATTATTATTATGTTATTAATATTCATGTCTTAATATTTTGAGAGGCTATTAATATTTTTTGCTATGTTGTAGATATTATGCATACTGTGTCAAAAATGTTATGTAACCATTTGCTTTATATTGTTGAAAAATATTTTTGGGATATCAAAATATGGGTATATCTAGGGGGAGTAGGTTATGAATGCAAATATCTGTTTTTTTTTTTTTATAAAAACAGACTGAGACTCACCGGCTTAGACCCAAAGGAATTTGAGAAGAGATAAATTGGTTTGGGCTGGCATACTTCACTGAATACTAATCAAAGAGGGAAGGAATTGAGCTAGACATTGAAAGGGTATGGGATCTGAATAGTCAAGGAGGAAATGGGAAGGGGGTTGCTGATGAGCCTCAAAAGTAGGCTCAGTATGAAACATCGTAAGCATTCGACCAGGTGTCAGTTGTCCTTATTAACCTTAAGCTAAGATTCTGTGTGTGTGTGTGTGTTTTGTTTTAACCTTGGATAATATGGAACTTATCCATGTTACCTACTCATTTTCAAGGAGAAGTCAGAGTTCTTCATCATATGCCCAGATTTCTTTCCATACTTCAATACACTGCAAATGACAGAACATCAGTATATCCACGATCAGTCAGCCATATTGTGATGAAATGTACTACTAACAATAGATTTCCTATATAATGACATTCAAAAGAGCATTCTTTATAATTAAAAATACATATAAGAGCATCATGATCATTACTGTCATTTTTTACCATAATGAGAAAAGTATCCTTTGATTAGCTGCCTGGAAACTTGAATTTTCTGTTATCGTAAAACATTATTTCTTTAATGCAGTGATGTTTATTGAGAAGAGCCCCATCTAGGACACCTGGTACCAGGAGTTCTAGTCCTGACCATGACTTCTCTATCTCCTTAATAGATAATTTTAATTTATTTAGTATCTTAGCTTCCTTATCTGAAAAATAGGGGAAATGAGATTATACAAACAACTCTTGCAGGGTTGTTGGAAAGGACCGAATATATAGTGCTCAAGATGCTTTGTGAAAACTAATAAGTGGGTTTACATGTGCATATATTTATATTTTTTTCTATCGAGTTAAAGATAGTAATAGTGTAGTATTTCTAGTTTTGATAACATTTTGTTTTTAATGAGTGTATTCTTCATTGTAATTATCATTCTATGAGTAGTCTCTGAAATCATCTGTGCATTTTCTCTCTGAATCCCCACCACCTAGGATAGTAATATATGCCACATTGTTGAAAAAATAATGCTTTTGAATAACTATTAAAATGTAGTGGCATATTAGATTATTCTTGGAGTTGAAAGCAGAAAGGCTGGGTTTAAATCCTAGCTTTTCTGCTTATTGGCTCATGACTGGGAAGAATCTTAACCTTTCTGAATTTTCATTGTCCTCAATCTTTGTTATAAAAACACCTGGTGCAAATTAAACAAGAACTATTGATTCTTTTCTCTTAAAATACATTCACACACAACTGCATGAAATTTAAATAGGTTCATTGATTCCATGAAGCCCCTTCATTAACTTATTTTGCATTAAATATTTTTTATTTACATAATAAATATGTATTGAGCACCTGCTCTGTGGCTGGAACTCTGCTAGGCACTGGGATACAGCCAGGAACACTAAAGACATGCTGTATACTTTTATGATTTTTATGATCTGTGGAGGGTAGATAACCACTAATAACTAATGAATAAGAATTGCCACGAGGGAAAGGAATGTAGTTCAAGCACACTGAAAAATTGATAATCAGGAAAGATTTCCCTGAGAACATAATAATCGAACTGAAATTTTAGGAATGAGTAAAGGTTAATAGGCAAGGATGAGAGTGGGGAAAAAAGTGATCTAGAAGGATGGAACAACATGTGCAAAGCCCCTGTGGCAAGAGTGTGATCTGCAAGAGGAATTTTTAAAAGGCTGCTTTCCTAGAGAGCAGAAAGCAGAGCTGACTGAGATGAGGATGGAGAGGTAGGAATGTCCTTTATTGATGTGTTAAGGATTTAAGTCTATCCTAAGAGAACAAAAAGAAATCTCTGAAGTTCTTCCTCATGCCAAATTTACACAGTAAATGAGATAAAAAAATTAATGAAGCGCTCTGAGACCCTCAAAAAAAACTTCTATGTTGTTTCCTTACAAAATATTTTCTATGCTGTTTTTAACAGCTTTCAGGATAGTAATATTTTAAACTAAGTTTATCTGAATGAATATGGTTTTTTTGAGTTTTTACAAACTTCAAAATAGGAAGAAAACATTTTTACTTTCCAGAATAGTCATTTGCAAATAATAACGAAGGAAAAATAGATTAGTAATTAAAAATAAATAAACAAAAATATAAGTTTTGTCTAGAATCCCCCTTCCACCACTTCCTTAGTATTTTATGTAACTGTGATTCTATTTTCCATAAATCCATTACAGAAGTGCGTATAAACAGTCATATTATAAAAATATTCATTACTTAAACTACCACTTATTTAATTAGTCCCCACTCACACATCCCTCTTAGTTTAACACAGCATTTATCTTAACCCGTTACACCAATTAATTTGTCAACGGTTGAATAAATTTCTTGCTAATGTGCATACACACATATCTATTACTACCTATTGTCTATTTACCTGCCTTCATCATCCAAAATATTATTAGAAATTCAAGTCAACAAATTTAAACTGTAAAACTTAGAACTGATGCATGGTTTCAGGAAGTCTAAGGAACTGATGCTGGGAATGTTCTGATATCTCAGACAAAATATCATCAAATAAATTATGATAGCAGTTTACACTTATTGAACACTTATTATGTATTAGGCACTGTTCTGAAATATATACTGATTTAATCCTCACAACAAACCTATGAAGGAGGCACTTTAATCCCTATTTTTAGATGGAGAAAAGAATTCACACAGAGAATAGTGACTTGTCTCTGCAACTGAATTCAAAGGTGTATGTTTTCAAATGCAGGTAATCTGAACCAGAACACACAGCACTTGACTGTCTCTTGGACTGGCAAAATTAAACCAGTTAAAAGCAAAGTAAAATAATAATGATACAATGGGTATTTCAAAGAGAATGACTTGAATATCAAAGGATTAGAGATGGCTATTGGGAAAATTGGTAAGTTCCTTGTTGAAATGACTATTTTTATGATTGCCTTTTGAAAGTTTAAATTTGAGAATATTATATTGGGCTAATATGAAATTTGACTGGAATAATCACATGTAAACAATTTATGATTTCCAGAAATTAATGTGCAACCTATATTCTGTTAAATAGATGACAAATATATGATATTCCCTTAAATATAAACCTTAGTAAAATTTATGAAGTCCTAATTAAAATGTTTTTTTCATTATTTACCTGGATATTTTGGTCTATATTTGCTCTGAATAAATTTGTTTGGTTTGCCTTCAAATGTCTAGTCCTCTACTTATTTTAGCTCCTCATTGCATAAAGTATTTGTAGAATTCAGTACACTGCCTCCCACCACAATCATCTAAGGAACAACATTCCTTTTCCTGTCATTGGTAGTCCAGACACATACTCAGGCTCAGCTAATTAATTATTCACTACTTTATGGGACTTTGAATCTTGAGGGAATAATGTGAAGTGCCGGTATAATTGAGAAGATATTTATTATGATGGGATGGCTGCAGGAGAGCCTGTATCAGGGGTCTAGCAGCAGCACTGGTGACTGCTTCCAATGACCATAATGGGCAAAGAAGTGACAATGTTGCCATCAGCAGTGTTTGACCTGGCTGCTCCTGTGGGGTAAATTTGGTGATGGTTTTTGGCTCAGTCATTCTCCTTTGGGTTTTGTCCATTTTTAAATACTTAGTAGCTTCCAAGAAGCATACACCAGATGGGTGAAGATGTGGAAAAGATTTAATAGGGGGACAATGCCTGAAAAGGATGAAGAGGGAGGAAGCAGCAATAAACTAGGAAAGCCTTTTGTCTGTGAGGTGGATCTGATACCCATGAAAAGAGAGGGAGAAGAAGGACAGGACTGGATATTCCTGAGAGAGTTTTGGTCAGGTCAGTGGGATGTACCTAAGAAAAAAAGTGCACATTATAGAAATCCCACATTAGGCAGAAATAGCCCAGTTTATCTATAATACCTTTGCTACCCTCAGTCATTATCTGGGAGCAGCTTGGAGGGCACATGGTCTGATGTGAACATTGGGGTAACTCCAAAGGTACATTTTCATGGCCACCACATTGAGACACCAGAGTTTTTGTGGATTCTACAAACTGTTAAGACTATTCCAAAGATATTCTTTTTGTGCTTAAGTTATTCGAGGTCTTTTCTTTCTTTCTCTTTCTTTCTTTCTTTCTTTCTTTCTTTCTTTCTTTCTTTCTTTCTTTCTTTCTTTCTTTCTTTTTACTGTTAGCCAAGAAGACCAACTTGTATCATTTAATGAGTCTGCCTGTAAGTGTTTTTTATTGTACCAAATTGTTACTGAAGATCAATGACTCGTTACCATTCATAGACTTAAATAGCTTAGTTTTGTCTGTTGTATTTCCCTATAGTTCATATTACTTTTTTTTTTAAAAAAGATTTTATTTATTTATTTATTTGACAGAGAGAGACAGCCAGCGAGAGAGGGAACACAAGCAGGGGGAGTGGGAGAGGAAGAAGCAGGCTCATAGCCGAGGAGCCTGATGTGGGGCTCGATCCCAGAACTCCGGGATCACACCCTGAGCCGAAGGCAGACGCCTAACGACTGCACCACCCAGGTGCCCCTGTAGTTCATATTTCAAGTAAACATTTCATTACAGTGTTTCTTTAACATTGGCTTCTTAAAGAGATTTCTCAGTTTTTTTAGGATAAAGACCCAATCCAAAACAGAAGTTCTTACATGGTCTGATGATCTGGGTCTACTTGTATCTTCAGTCTAATCTGATACCATACCTCCTCCCTTCGTTCACTTTTCCCAACACATTGCTATTTCAGTTCCTTTCAAGTACTGTGTTAGTTCATGTCCTCCAGGAAGCAGATGCCAAGACATTACTAGATCTACAAGTGACACTTGTGAAGGATAAAGGGGAGGGGGCTAGACAAGAAAAGGAGAGCCCTCAAACTGGAGCACAGGTTTAATGCCTGTGAAGGAAGGGCACAGGCCGAGTCAAAGATTGCAGAACAATTTCAAGGTTTCAGTGAGATCAGTAAGGAATCCTTGAACCAAAGTCTCCAGTTAAAAGAGTCCTATGTATCACAGAAATGGTCCTACATCAGAATTCCCAAATGTGCTTAGAACCTGGCCAGAATCCAGAAGAGGAGAAGCTATGTCTGTCAGTCGATTATGCTACCTTCAATAGTAGACCTTAGAAGCTCACTTTGATGACTACCATGTCCACCCCTTACTCTTCAGATCTATTTTTCCATACAGGTTCAGGGAACAGCTTTTTCATAGTTCCTTTGGGCTTTTATTTCTTAAAGACAGCACAGATGAGGAAGGTTAATGGGAAGAACTATAACCTATATTTCTGTAGTTGGTCCCAGTGCTACAACTGATGCTAGTTGCTAATTTTCATTCTCTTGCTAATTTTCATTCTACATCTCTCTCATCTTCATCCATCACTTGGACACATCATAGAGATTCATCACAGTGTGATCCAAACTTCCATTCCTCAATGGTTTGAGCCTTTGGCAATCAAATGCTTTTTAGGCCAGGATTGCTACACATGTCCATTCAGAGTCAACACTGGGAAAAGCACTGCCAGGAAATGCCCAAGTAGATGACATATATATGTAGCTCCCTGACTGAATCTTGTAAAACCATTCTTACATCCTCTGGCTGATGATGATTAATTACTTCTTTCAGCCTGTCAGGGTTGTGACTATTATTACTTGTTGGTTCCTATACACAGGAAGTCCCAAATACCCTTGTGGCATTCTTATCTGGTCCTGATCCCCATCTTGCATAGCCATTATGTCCTATAATTCCAGGCACAAATTCTTTCTCTATCCAAACGTCCAACCGTGCAGATCCTAGCGGTGTGGAAATGGAAAACCCTAAATCTCCCAGTAGGTCATTGAGAATGATAGCCAATGGAGTCACTCTTCCTTCTATTTTTGGTTTCCTGGATCCATGTAATCTAACTTTTGGGGACATGGAAACACAAAAAGATCTTTAAATTATGAATGTATTTTACCTAAATGATGACATCCCAATCTTTGAAAATGTTTTCTCCAAGCTAGTTTTTCAGCTGTGCCTTTAAGAAGGCCATTCTAAGGCTCTTTGAAACCAGCTGCCTCTGGATCATAAGGTATGTGATATTACCCAGGATGGTCATGGTGTCCCCTAATGTGCCTCCTTCATTAAGAAGTGGGTCCTGATCATACGCTACATTGTGTGGGATTCCATATTTGGGAATCATGTACTCTAACTCTGTGAATAGTTGTGCAGGCTGAGGTTCTGAGAGTAGGAAAGGAAAATTTATGCTTGCAATAGGTATCTGTCCTATCTCTCCTTGTGCCAATGTACTGTTAGCCCTTAAAAGATGGAATTGAAGTTGACTTGCCACCAACTATCTCATTCATCCCCTAGAGGAAGAGTATCATTCCAGGGACTTAGCTTCAGCCATTGCTTTCTCCAGATTTCTAAGGGCCACCCTAATAGCAACTTTGCCCTATCCTTGGGTTTTTGGCCAAGCAGTTACATTTCATGTCCTGAGAAATGACTCTTGCTATTCCAGTTTTATATTCCAACCTCCTTGATCAAGGACCCTCAAAACCAAGTCTGGGGATACTTTTTCAGGAATGTGCTGTCTAATCCTGGCATCTGCTTCAGTGAATAGTGTATTTCCTCCCTTATTAGGCCCATCACATCCCCAGCCAGGCTCTGCTGGGACTTAGCTATGGCAGCTAGGAGAGAAGGTGAATGCAGCTCCTGAGAGAAACACATATTCTGTTGGGAAGAGACCTCTCCCATGTCTTCTAGAACTTGGAATGTACTGTCTCTTATTAGGAAAGAATGGGCCACATTGGAAAGCTCTGAGAGTACAGAAGAGTCAGAGAGACAACATCCTCAGGAGAATCCAAAAAGAGATCTTCATTCTATATTTCACGGTCCTAAGATTTTGCCTTAGCATCGGCAGACTGATCTTGGCTGACCATTTAAATGTCTATGGATTTTTGAGACTCTATCAGATTCTTAGTCTGCTTCTTAGTTATTATTAGCACTTCCACTGAGAACATAAGGCCTCTTTAAAATCTACCAAAAAGGCTCTGTGGCCCTCAAATTTAGCTTTAACAGCTGTTTGCAGCAATATTATTCCTCTGGGAAACAATACAACTTAGCAGTAACCAGCCAAATCCATTGTTCTTGCAGGATTTTGTGTTAGTCCATGTCCTCCAAGAAGCAGATAGCAAAATGGAATTAAATATGTAAGGGGATTTTATTAGGAAAATATCTGGGAGAGAAAATAATGAGGGGAAGGAAATATCTGGGAAGGGTAGGGGAATTCTGAGATGACAATGCATGAAGATAAGGTGGGGGGCATGTGTCCTAGCCTGCTTGAATTCTAAGGAAGCATTGATACAGACAGTAGAGTCCTCCAGCTAAAATAGCCTATTAGAACAGTTCTGTTTCTCCCAGGAGCAAGCCTGCTTTACAACCCCCGCAACACTCAGGCACTGCCTGAGAGCAGCCTATGGTAAGCATGACCTTGATCTAAATATGATATATTTAAGTATATAGAAGCTGGAGTGAGTTCCCTGTAGTTGAAGGTCTGAAAGTGTATTTTCATGGTGACTACAGCATCATTCACTCCTATTTTCCAACACCTACAAGGGCATTTCCCCCCAATGGATATCTTCAATCAGTTTAATGTCCCACATGCCACACAGGGTGCCATCCTCTTGCCTTCCAGGCAGTAAATGAAACTGTTCCAGACCTCATCTTACTGCCTGTTTTCTTGGATCACTCCTGACACCACTTGTGTTCATTCAGGTCTCTGAGAGCAAACATTAAGAAGGGATGAGATATGCAAGATATTTAGGGAGTCTAAGAAGATGAGGAGAGCCTTAATACCATGATGCATGTCTGCCACGTGTGAAGGAGAGAGAGCAGAAAGAAAAATGGTATAGAAGAGTTGGAGACTCTAACACAGTGCTCGGAAAGCTTTAGCCAGTTCAATGGGATGTCACTGAGCCAATGTTACCCATGAGAAGAAGAGTCCCACATCTCACAGAAATGAGCCTACATTCATGGCCCTATTATGATCTTTCAGTGGCTGGGAGCAGCCTGTGGGAAATGTAAATTCAGAGTGAAATAAAACTGAACTTAAGATAGGATCAGCTGGGCTATCAGCTAGTTCAGCCTTAACTGTAAGCTCCCTATGGTTAAGCTGTAGGCACCATGGTCTCTGAAGCAATTGGGCCTTTCACATTTTCTTTGCATTTTTTAAAATAACTCCTAATACCCTGTATTAGTTTGCTATGGTTGTCATAACAAGGCACTACAAACTGGGTGTCTTAAAACAGGAGAAATTTATTCTCCTACGGTTCTATGTGCTGGAAGTCTGAAATCAAGGTAGTTGCAGGGTCAGTTCCTTCTGGAGGCTGTAAGGGAGAAACTGTCCCTTTCTCCTACCTTCTGATGGTCCCCAGCACTGCCTATCATTCCTAGGCCTGTAGACACATCAATCTCTGCTTCTTTCTTCAGGTGGCCTTCTTCCCTACGTATCTTCATATCATTGTCCCTTTGCATGTATCTTTGTGTTTAGGTTTCCCTCTTATAAAGGCAATAGTCATTGGATCAGGGTCCACCCTAATACAGTTTGATCTCATCTTAAGTCGATTACATTTAGAAACTCTAGTTTCAAATAATGTCAAATTCTAAGATTCCAGGTGGATATGAATTTTGGGAGAACACTATTCATGTAGTATGTAACCCATTCTGCCTTCTGGCCTATTTAGCTCTTGGTCTTTTTCCAAATTCAGACCAACTGTTACTTCATGACTGGGTTCATTTTCCCTATTTATGTACCTTTGTAACATTGTATAACCTGAGTGTTGTATTAGTTTTAAGTGTACAATATAGTGATTCACCAGTTCTCCACATTACTTGGTGTTCATCATGGTAAGTGTACTCTAAATGTCCTTCACCTATTTCACCAATCCCTCACCCACCTCCCCTCTGGTAACCATTAGTTTGTTCTCTATCATTAAGAGTCTGTTTGTTGGTTTGTCTCTCTTTTTTTTTCCTGTATTCCTTTGTTTTGTTTCTTAAATTCCATCTATGAGTGAAATCATATGGCATTTGTCTTTCTCTGACTGATTTCACTTAGCATTATACTCTCTATATCCATCCGGGTTGTTGCAAATGACAAAATTTCATTCTTTTTTAATGGCTGAGTTTATACATATGTGTGTGTATATATAAAATATATATAGTATATGTGTATATATATATATACACACATACATATCACATCTTTATCCATTCATGTTTTGATGGATACCTAAGCTACTTACATAAGTTGACTGTTGTAATTAATGCTGCTATAAATATATGGGTGCATGTACATTTTTCAATTAGTGTTTTCATATTCTTTGGATAAATGCCCAATAGTGAAATTATTGGATCATATAATAGTTACATTTTTAATGTTTTGAGGAACCTCCATACTTTTTTCCACAGTGGCTGCGCCAGTTTGCATTCCAACCAAGAGTGCACAAGTATTCCTTTTTCTCCACTGCCTTGCCCACACTTGTTTCTTGTGTTTTTTGTTTTAGCCATTCTGTCAGGTGTGAGGTGATATCTCATTGTGGTTTTGATTTGCATTTCCCTGATAATAAGTGATGATGCACATCTTTTCATGTGTCAGTTGGCCATATGTATGTCTACTTTGGAGAAATGTCTATTCATGTCCTCTGCCTATTCTTAATTAGATTATTTGTTTTTTAAGGATTAGGTGTTTATTTAGGATTATTTTTTTTTTTGAAAAAAATTTTTGGTGTTGAGTTTTATAAGTTCTTCTTCATATATTTTGGATACTTACCTTTTATTAGCTATGTCAGTTGCAAATATCTTCTTCCATTCTGTAGATTGTCTTTTAGTTTTGTTGATGGTGTTCTTTGCTGTGCAGAAGCTTTTTATTTTGATGTAGTTTGTCCCAATAGTTTATTTTTATTTTTGTTTCCTTTTCCTCAGGAGACCTGTCTAGAAAAAAGGTTGCTATGGACAGCATCAGGAAAATTACTTCCTATGCTTCCTTCTAGGATATTTATGGTTTCAGTTTCACATTTAGTTCCTAAATCCATTTGAAGTTTATTTTTGTGTATGGTATAAGAAAGTAGTCCTGTTTCATTCTTTTGCATGTAGCTCTCCAGTTTTCCCAGCATCATTTGTTGAAGAGTCTATCTTTTTACATTGCATATTCTTCCTCCTTTGTCAAGGATGAATTGACCATATAATTGTGGGATTTTTTGAGGCTCTCTACTCTGTTGATCTGTGTGTCCATTTTTGTGCCAGAACCATACTGTTTTGATTACTACAGCTTTGTAGCAGATTTTGAAATCTGAGATTGTGATACCTTCAATTTTGTTCTTCTTTTTCAAGATTGCTTTGGCTATTTATAGTCTTTTGTAGTTCCACAGTAATTTTAGGATTATTTGTTCAGATCTGTGAAAATGCTGCCAGTATTTTGATAGTGATTGCATTATATCTGTAGATTCCTTTGGGTAGTGTGAACACTTTAACAATATTTAGTCTTCTAGTCCATGAGCATGGAATATATTTTGATTTGTTAGTGTTGCCTTCAATTTCTTTCATCAATATTTTGTAATTTTCAGAGTATAGGACTTGTACCTCCTTGTTTAAGTTTATTCCTAGGTATTTTATTATATTTGGTGCAATTGTAAAAGGGATTGTTTTCTTGATTTCTTTCTGTTACTTCATTAATGGTGTATTGAAATACAGTGGATTTCAGTATATAGATATTGTATATTGTAAACTTACTAATTCATTTATTAGTTCTAATAGGTTTTTTGGTGCAATCTTTCAGGTTTTCAATATGTAGTATCATGTCATCTGCAAACAGTGAAAGTTTTACTTCTTCCTTAACAATTGGAATGTCTTTTATTTCTTTTTCTTATCTGATAGCTGTAGCTGGGACTTCCAGTACTATGTTGAGTAAAAGTGGTGAGAGTAAACATCTTTGTTTTGTTCTTGACCTTAAGGGAAAAGCTCTCAATTTTTCCCCATTGAGTATGATGTTCGTTATGGATTTTTCATATACATGGCCTTTATTATGTTGAGGTATGTTCCCTCTAAGCCTTCTTTGTTGAGAAATTTTATCATGAATGGATGTTGTACTTTGTCAAATGCTTTTTCTGTATCTATTGAGATGATCATATGGTTTTTATCCCTTTTTCTTGTTGATGTAATGTATCACATTGATTGATTCGAATACTGTGGTAAATGATTTTTTTAACGTGTTGTTGGATTTGGTTGGCTAGTATTTTGTTGAGTATATTTGCATTTATGTCCATCAGAAGTATTGGCCTGTAATTCTTTTTTTTTTTTTTTTTTGGGGTGTTTTTTTCTGGTTTTGGTTTCAAGGTAATGGTGGCCTCGGNAATGCTGGCCTCGTAGAATGAATTTGGAGACTTCCCTTCCTCTTTTGTTTTTTGGAATAGTTTGAGAAGAATAGATAGTCATTCTTTTTTAAATGTTTGGTTGAATTCCCCTTGAAGCTATCTGGTCCTGGACTTTTGTTTGTTGGGAGTTTTTTTTTTTTTTTTAATTACTGATTCAATTTCATTACTGGTAATCAGACTGTTCAAATTTTCTATTTCTTCCTCTTTCAGTTTTGGGAGGTTATATGTTTCTAGGAATTTATTCATTTCTTCTTGGCTGTCCAATTTGTTGGCAAATATTTTTTCATAATATTCTCTTACAATTGTTTGTATTTCTGTGGTGTTGGTTGTTATTTCTCTTCTTTCATTTGTGATTTTGTGTATTTGGGTTTTCTCTCTCTCTCTCTCTTTCTTTCCTTTTTGTTTTTCCCTGAGTCTGGCTGGGGGATTATCACTTTCTTTGATCTTTTCAAAGATCAGATCNAGTTACTTCCTTAGTGTTTATTATCAGTTGCTTTATGTATTTGGCTACTCCCATATTGGGTGCATAAATATTTACAATTGTTAAATCTTCTTGTTGGATTGTTCCCTTAAGGATTATAGTGTACATCTTATAATCTTTGTAGTACTTATCACAGGAACATTTTATATTTATGTGTGTAATTCTTTTATTCATTTCTGTCTTTCCATACTAAGCTGTATGGTTAAAGGACACAGGAATTTCTTTTTTTTTTAAATTCACTGCAGTTTGCCTTGTTTCTCACATTGAGACTAGCATATATAATAGATGCAAAGTATAAAATATGAGTAAATAAACAAATAACTCAGATTCTGGAGTATAGAACAAAAGACAGATGGTGGGGGTATAGTAATGATACTATGGAAACACTCCTGCCTTCAGTAGAAAGAAAAAGGCATACTGAGAGAAGTAATCCTTCCTCTGTTCACAGTTCACATTTTAATTCTGCTGCTGAATTGCCCTAGTTTGGCTTGAATTTGGTAAGGGAAGTTGGGGAAGTGATGATTGGAGATACGAAGAATCATAAGGCAAAAGGAAGAAAACAAAAGTAGCAAAGTGAAATAGGGTACTGGCTCAGGTGGTTTGGATTGCCCTTTAGAGGATGATTTAATGTGGGGACAGCCGTAAGTTGGGGATAAATAAAGCAGGCCCTGACTGCATGAAAATAAGGATGGGTTAATATCTGTCTGCAATCAAAAATAGATTACAAATTTCTTTTTCCAAAACAACATAAAGCTGCTCATTTTTAGCCTCACAGAGATTTCTAAGTATCCTGAAATACACTTCTTGTTCTGTATGGAATTCTATATTTTGTCAATGTGGAATAAAAAAAAAAATGAGACGNCGTTGTGTACTGGAAAGGCATGGGCTTGGATAACAGATGAAAGCGGTTATAAATATTAAGTCTGCATTTTTACTAATTGTGTAAACATGGGTAAGGCATTTTACATTTCTAAACCTCAGTTACCTTATTTTGAAAGATGCTTTGGCGTTGTTCAAACATTATTGAGAATACACTATTAGGAAACAGATGAACATAAAATAAGAAATCAATAAATTTGGGTTTCCTTCCTTCTTATTTCTAAGTGCCCAGCCTACTGTTTTTCAAATACTACTCAATAATCATTTGTTGAAAATACTACTCAATAATCATTTGTTGATGATATCACAGAATTTAAGATAAGAGTTATTGGCAGTTGGATTCCTACTGCTGCCTATTTCTACTCTTGTCTTTTATTGGTTACCCTGCTATTAATGTCATTGTTATATTTCCAGTTGGCATATATTTATCGACTTTTGCATGAGAGAAATAGTTTAAACAACTATTCTCTGATTTTCATTGACATTTCCTTACCTTATGTTTGAAGCTTTGTACCCTTTTGCTCCTTGAGGCAGAGAGTCGGAAAATAAAAACAAAAAAGATAACATCTGGAAGAAATATTTTAGCCACCAAAAATTATTGAAATAGAAACTCATCTGCCTTAACTGTTATTTTGCTTGGAACTTTCTTTACCCCAGGCTTCAAGCAATAAATGGAAGGAGTGAAACTAGTACAGAAAATGAGAATATACAAACACAGCTTCAAGCAGAGAAATTGATCAGTTTAACCTACAGGGATAATGATACATTAGCTCTTAGGAAAGAAAAAAAAAAGTCATCTTATATGTGAATTATGAAGAACGGAAATCATCAAAGAACTAAAGAAATACAGGGATGTAATTATGAGGAGGGACAAACCTAGTGGATCAATAACCAGCCTTAATAAAAGGGAATCTGTGAAAGAAGGATAGAAAAATTGAATGACACTTAATATCAGGAATTGTCCTAATATTTAACTTCAACAAAGGAAAAAGCAATATATCGCACAAGTACACACACACACACACACACACACACACACTACACACATCAAATGAAATGGGGAAAAGGAAAGAGAAAGAAGAAAATGTCTAAAACAAACCACGTGAAGTATCCATGACAGTCTTAGGAAATTGATCATATAATCTATTTCAGTAGTTCATCAGGAATGTTTTCCCATCCTAAATGGCATCCCTCCTTTGATTGAAACACTGTATCCTCAATGGATGAAATTCTGACTTTTTGAACTCTGTCAAGTGGTAATAGGGTTAGATTCTTGTAGCTGTAAGTCATCAACTCAGAAACAGAAAATTTGGTTTCCACTGTCTGTCTCACACACACACAGACACACACACACACAGATGCACACACACAACATGGACTAACTTTGCACATGGTACATTTAGAGTTTCTAGGAAGAAACAACAGGGAGAGTAAGGCACATTCCCAAAGATTTAAAGCCAAGTGCTGAGCTGTTGCCATTGTGGATTTTTATACCTTGAGCACAAAAGCAATTAATAGCCTTGATGTTATCACAATGGATAATTGCTCCCAAACCATGTGGAAATAAAGCCTCAGGAGAAATCGTCTCTTCAGAAATGACTGCCACTAATTCACTAATTTGGTGCTTATCTAGCACCAAATGACAATTTCACTTATTTTTATTAGCAAAAGAAAAAAAAAAGATACAAAACAAGAAGCAAATACTTCCAGGGAAGCTTATTGTGAAATATTACTAATGAGTAGACCTGTCAATTATTGCTTCAAGGGATAATGAAATATTTTTTTTGGCAAGAGGTTTTAATATAAACATTATCTAAGAGGCACACACGAATATGGAAAAATAGCTGTGATGAGATGGTCAGAGGCTTATTCAACTACCTCCCTAGCATTCCGTTCTATTCTAAGCCTTAAAAAGAAATGAGGACAATATAATTTAAAATTTGCATAGATAGAATGCTGATGAAGGATCAATCAAACATTTTTGCTACTGTCCCTAAGCTAACAGAGAGGAATTTCTTAAAGGAAGATGGTTATAGGATTTTAATTATTACTAAACATGCCAGTAAAGAAAATAATAAATTACTCTGGAAATTTTTTTTTAAAAAAAGGGGGGTAGAAAAGTGTAAGAATATGAGATGGCATTAAGTCAGAACTCTTACTAAGGAAGACATAGCTAGTACAAACCCTTTATGTAAGTGCAGAGAGATAAATATGACAGATGTGAATGTACCTGGTTTCCTGGGAAAATGTATTTTATGAATCCAAGAATGGAAATTGACTAAAATATCTTAACCAGTCTCCCTTTTAAGGGAACTATCAATTTTAAAAGCCGAAGACCTTGAGGCATAGAATAAAACAGGCTCAGGATTATAATGGAAAGTACATAATAATCCCTCCTTTTCTCAAGGCACCACACTGACATGCCTATCTTTGATATTTTCTGAAGAAATGGAATTGTATAATGTGCCAGGCTCCTAGTAGTTTAACTCTCTTCCTGAAGCCTGAGAAAAATTAGAATAACATTAAGAAGGAAGAATCACAAAACTCACCCAGAGCTACAGCAAATGTGCTTCACTGAAACTGATAATGTTCAGCATGAATGGGCTTTATAAGCTATTTTACCAAACTTTCCAAAGCAAATTTTCTAATAACTGAACTGCTCATTCTTTGAAAATTAGTAAGATACTGGACTATCACAGTCATAGAATTCCACCGCCTTCAACCAGTTCCAGGTTCTGTGTGATACCTCTCCCTTTTGGTCCATAAACTGTTGTTAACAAACCCTGTTCTTTTCAGGATTATGGAGCTCAGGAGAGAAATATTGATTTCAAGAAATCACTTCCTGTTTCAGAAAGATGTCTCAGAAGAAAATCACTCTATTGAGTGCCATAATTATGATTATTTTTCATTTGCCTTTAAGTGTATGTATGTGGCCAATCTTGGCAATATTGCTTTTTTTTTTTTAATTTCAACTTTCCTGAGCTTCAGTGTTACAAATTATATACAACATCACCTGTCAAGGCTGTGAATCATTGTCATTTTATTCATAAAGTGCCTGTAAGCTTTAAGGGAGTAATGGCTTATTATTTCTCTTGTCTCCTAAGGTATTGTCAATTCTTCTTCATTGATCAGTAAATGTTTGCTAAATACTTCCTTATTGACACTTCTTATACACTTATTGTATCATAGAAATGTCCATCCCTTAACCTCTGATAATGTATCTATTATTTAGTTAGTTAAATTTCTCTGTACTATTTCATTTTAAGAAATGGTGAAGGAAAAATTTGAGGCAAATAATACTTACCTCAAAACAATCACTCATCATCACCTAAAAGGAGGTACAGAATGTTTTAGTATTAAATGCCATTTTTTAAGGAATCCCTTGGAAATTAAGAACAGGAATCAAGCCAGTTTAGTTAATTAACTGCAGTATCGCCTGACACAAATGCCATGTGTAAACAAATCTTATGATTTAAGTCACATGTTACCATATACAGCAAGAAGGACCATTGATGAAGTTAACTGACTTCATAAAGAATACTACTACAGCCTCATAAAGATTGTTTAAAATGCCATTTAATTATTTATTGGGACTTACAACATTTTAAGAAGTGAAATTTATTCATAGAATTTTAGAACAAAAATTAAAGGCTTCCTATGAGTTATGAACTATTATAAGATCTGGGGATATAGCAGTAAAGAAGACACACATGGTTATTATTCTCAAGAGCTTACATTCTAGAAAGGAAACAGAATACATAAATAACTGGACAAGGAAATTTCAGAGACTGGTAAGTATCATTAATTAATTAGTTTAGTCATTAATTCAACAAAGATTTATTGAGCTTCAAATATGCACTATGTTTTAGATGCTAGGGACAAAGATGTAAACAAAAAACTCCCAATTATGCTCTTAAGCAATTCATAGTTAGTCGGTGAGACAGATAATAAACCTCATAGCTATGTGTATGTGTTACTACAGACAGTAATGAATATTCAAAAAACAAACATAAAATAAAAGGTTGTGCTAGACTGGAAAAGAGTAAGGGAGGGTTACTTTAGATATGGCAGCTAAGAAAGACTTGTTGGAGAAGGTGGAATTTGATGTGAGACATGCAAAGAGCCTTAAGAGTATCTAGATAAGTTCCTGTCAGAGGATTGTCTAGTGCAAAGAAATCTGATCATATTCATTCATCGTATAATCACATGATCTGTCGTGCAACATTAGAAAGTCAAACGATTCAACCAGTATAGGATATTTTTACAACCAATTTATTAAACTAATTTCATTGGAAATGTATGTAGAAGAATGTAAAATTGGACAGTCTTCCTTATCTTTCACTTTGAGGATTCTGTAGAGTATATGTTATATCAGATATTAAATTGAGTGTGAAACTGATCTCCATGTGATTATTATTATTATTATTATTTTAAAGAAATGAGCTACCTGGGGTGCCTGGATGGCTCAGTTGGTTAAGTGTCTGCCTTTGGCTCAGGTCATGATCCCAGGGTCCAGGGTCTCTCTCAGTCACTCACTCTAAAATAAATAAATAGATAGATAAATAAATAAATAAATAATCTTTTTTAAAAGTGAGCTGTGTCTATGGCTTTTCATAAACGTGGCTTTTCATTCATTTTGAGAATATAAAAGATCCTTGAGGGGCGCCTGGGTGGCTTAGTCAGCTGAGCATCCAACATTTTGGCCTGGGTCATGCAATTGAGCTCCATGCTGGGCTCTGTGTTCAGTGAGGAGTCTGCTTGAGAGTCTCTCTCTCCCTCTCCTTCTACCCCTCCCCCCACTCATGCACACTCTCCCTCTCTCTAAATAAATCTTTCAAAAAATAAAATAATAAAATAAAGTAAAAGATCCTTGAGAGGGGAGCACATGTATGAGATCTTCCTGAGAAAGGAAGAGCTACTGCTGTTCCATAGGATCTTGTAATTTCCTGGGAAATATTTTGTCTAAAATTTTAATCTATGATTTTTCAGTGCTAGTATATATTAACATTATAGATTTTTTTTTATATCAACCTTATATCCTGTGGCCTTGGTTGACTTCTTAGGATTTTCTGTGTAGATGATTATGTTCCTCATTCATTGTATGTCAGATATTATTAGACAAAGGGATTTTTACCTTTTACTTTCCAATTTTTATGTTTCCAGTGGCTTTTTCTTGCCTTATTCTATGGGCTAGGACCACTAGCATATTGTGGAATAGTTAATTGTTGTGTTAAGAACCTTTGCTTCTGAGTTCATAAGAAATGTTAGTCTGTAGTTCTTCTTTTTCTTCTTTTGTGTATTGTCTGCCTGCCTTTTACTCCTGGATAATGCTGAACTCAAAAAGTAAGTTGAAAAAATACTTCTTTTCTTCTATTTTTAGTAGTATTAGTGTAGAAATTGCATTGTTTCTTCCTTGAACATTTTGTAGGATTCACAAAGAATGCAGTTTGGGCCTGGGTTTTAAACTTTGTGTAAGGTTATTAACTGTGAGCTCAATTTCTTTAAAAGATATAGAAGTATTGGGGCTCCTGGGTGGCTCAGTCAGTTAAGCAACTGACTCTTTGGTTTTGGCTGACATCATGACCTCAGGGTCGGGAGATCAAGCCCTCCATTGGGCTTGTGCTCAGTAGGGAGTCTGCTTGAGATTCTCTCCCTCCCCCTCTACCTCGCCCCACCGCATGTGCACTTGCGTGTGCTCTCTCTCTCTCTCAAATAAATAAATTTTTTTTTTAAAGATATAGGGGCACCTGGGTGACTCAGTCAATGAAGTGTCTACCTTCGGCTCAGGTCGTGATCCCGGGGTCCTGGGATTGAGCCCCTGTCAGGCTCCCTGCTCAGCAGGGAGTCTGCTTCTCCTTTTCTGTCTGCTGTTCCCCACACTTTGCTCTCTCTGTCTCTGTCAAATAAATAAATAAAATCTTTAAAAATAAATAAATAAATAAATGAAAAAAGATATAGGAGTATTAATTAGAGTATTTAATTCTTCTCTAATGAATTCAATCAGTTGGTTTGTCAAAGAATTGTTTATTTCATCCATATTTTCAAATTTATTCGCATGGTTGTTTATTCCCTTATCATACCCCTTTATTCCCTTCTTCCTTCCTACCTGTCAGTTCTCTAGTGATAGCCTCTCTTTTATTCTTAATATTGGTAATTTGTATTTCTTTTCTTTTTTCTGACTAGTATGACTAGGAGTTCAATTTTATTGATCTTTCTTATTTTCATTGACTTTTCTAGTATTTTTTAATGTCTGATTTCTGTTCTTATTTTTTTAAGTTTTTTTAAGTTTTGTATGCATTTTTCTGACTAGTATGACTAGGAGTTCAATTTTATTGATCTTTCTTATTTTCATTGACTTTTCTAGTATTTTTTAATGTCATTGATTTCTGTTCTTATTTTTTTAAGTTTTTTTAAGTNCTCATAGCAGAGGAGCCTGATGTGGGGCTCGATCCCATAACGCCGGGATCACGCCCTGAGCCGAAGGCAGATGCTTAACCGCTGTGCCACCCAGGCGCCCCTTTGTATGCATTTTAATTAAAAATTAGAAAGTGCTTTGAATTTTAGATCAATACCTTGAAAACAAAGCATATCAAAATGTGTGAGATGTAGTCATCACTGGGAAATTAATAGCATTAAATGTTTATATTAGAAAAGAAGAGATCTTTTAAAAAAAAGAAAAATGTGTTTCTTTTTGCTTTTGGTACCATAAGGATGTCATTGTATTATCTTCTGGCTTGTATAGTTTCTGATTAGTAGTCTACTATCATTCTTATCTTTGTTCCTCTACAGGTAAGATTTCTCCTCCATCCTTCTGGTTTGAGTTTACCTTTGATTTTCAACAGTTTGGCTATCACATATGTAGGGGGGTTTTTGTTATTTTTCTTTTTGTTTGTTTTTTAATTCTACTGAGCTTCACCGATATGTGATTAGTTTTTGTAATGGGTTGAATGGTGGTTCCCCAAAAAGTATGTCCACAGGATAATCCTTGAGGTCTTTGAATGTGACCATATTTGGAAGTAAGGTCTTTGCAAATGTAATTAAGTAAAGGATCTCAAGATAGGATCACATTGGATTGTCTAGTGGATTCTCAGTCCAATGGCAGTTATACTTGTAAGAGACACACAAAAGAGAGACACAGACAACAGGCCATGTGAAGAGGGAGACAGAGATTTGGGTTATGCAGCCACAAGACAAGGAGTACCTACAGTCACCAGAACCTAGAAGAGCCAAGGAAGGATTGTCCTCTAGAGTTTGTAGATGAAGTATGGCTCTCTGAACACCTTGATTTCAGACTTCCAGCCTCTTAGAACTGTGAGATACTAAACTTTTGTTAAAACAGAAAGCTACCAAATTTGTGGTAATTTATTATATCAGCCCTAGAAAACTAATATAATTGTTTTTACTTCTTTTGGTGAAGTTTTATTTCTTCATATATTTCCTGAGCTAATATACACATGAATGGAATTCATCATTGCTCCATTTTTTATTGTTTGTAGCATTTTTATTTGTTTTTTTTTTTTTTACATAGTTTCCCTCTCTCTATACTGATGTTTTCCAGCTTCCTGTATTTTGTCTATCTATTGCAGTAGATGGTTTCTGCTTATGTCTCTCCTGTAAGAAAAATGGATCTTAGACTAATCCCTGCAGGGGAGGTACTTTGTTGCCCTTCTTTTAGGGGCTTAAGTTTTATTCTGTGTAGGAGAGAAGAGTCCAGTGAAGTGTGTGGAGTTTTTTTCCTTTCCTTCAGTCATTGATCACCTGAAGGCCTGTGCCACCAAGTAGGTCTCTCTTTATCTGCTGTTCTGTTCCTGATCTGTTACAAGCACCTGGGGGAGGCCTGTAAAGTCGCTAAGTGGTACAGACTTATGTTGTGTAGGGGCTTTCACGTATCTTTAATTGACATGCTAGCATACATGGCCTTTCAAAATCTCTTAAAAATTTAATTTTTTTTATTCACTTTTTTGACTGCCACTCCTTCTTCTTGTGCGCTTCCAAATGTAAAACAGCACGTTGGTCTCATCTCTCCCCAGGGGGATTTATAATCTTTGGAATTCAGTTTCCTTGCAATTTCATGCATACTTTAAGTTCAAATAAAAAAGTAATATTTTGTAAATTATTTTACTTCTTATATTTAGGTGGGTATAATGCTGGATTGTAGCTTTCTACCGCCTAAGGAGAAACAAAATTCTCTCTCATTACTTTTTCAATTCCGATGTTTTTTAATCTATTTTTTTTCTTTTTACTCTGTATTTTGTTTACTGACTTATTTTTCTTTTCTTTTTTTTTTTTTTGCCATTGATTTATCTATGTTATATTTTCAAGAAATCAGTTTTTGGTGTTGTTAATATTGGGAATTTTGTTATTATTTTTCTCTATTTCCTTGATCTCTGCTCTCATTTATATTATGTATTTTCATATTTTTATTTGTATTTATTAGATTGCTACATCCCATTCAACTTGTTTTCCTAATAATTTAGTAAAGTTCTCTCAAAGAACTGCTTCAATTGTTCACCATAAAATTTGATATGTAGTGTTTATACTATTTTTGGTTTCAGTTCCAAATATTTAAAAATACCTGTATGAATTACTTTTTATCTTAAGAATCATAGACTTATAGTACTTATTTTAGCTATTTGAATGTCACTTATTTCTTACTTCATGGCATTTTGTTAAGAAAATATCTATGCTATTGAATTTGAGAATTCATTGACTCTTTTTATGGTCTGACATGATAAATTTTTTTAAAGCATTTCATGGTACTCAAAAGAAAATAGTATAGTCTCTCTTTACAGTTTTATAAATTGATTTCACTTACTATATTACTTGAAATTCATCTAATGAAGTTAGGTGAATAAGGTGTTAGGATCTTGATTTCATACATAATAAAAAATGAGCTCAGAGTGCTCAAGACATTTATAGAATTTAATATACTGCATAAATATTAGATCCAAGGATAAAACAAAGTCATCTATTCACTTATAATTCAACATTATTTCTCTTTATTTTTATTTTGAAATCAGAAAAATATACAAGATAATTGAATTGAGATATTATAGAATGTCAAAAGACGAGTATCACACACCAATCAAATTTAACCTGGATAAAAATTAGTCACTTTTATAGACTATTCTTGCTAGGAGTTGCAATTGCAGAATTTGGGGACTGTTATGCAGGAGGCTCAAGCATTAGTAATTAGGATTATATGACTTCTAAGGTACTTTTATGACCTGAGATACTATGGTTTTGAGAACAGGGATATTATAACTACAGCTTTTTTTTCTTTTCTTTTTTTTTTAATTAAAATAGTTTTTTTAAATAGTTTTTTAATATTACATTTTTTTTTCTCATTGGTTTGGGGGGAGAAAAAACATTTTGCAGCTTGACAATAAATATTTTAAATTTCAACTATTAATGTTAAATTCTGCTGTTGTCCTTGATGACTGATTATGAAAAGTCATTAGAATGACTGATTTATTTGAATTTAAGACTAAACTTTTAAAGTTTTAAAGCCTCCCTCTATCATAGCAACAGTATTTCATAATAAGTTTTTTTGCTTATCACTATCGTGCTGATTAATTTCTAGGCAAATGTATTTAATTTTGTCCCAATATTTTTCTTTTTTAAAATTTTATTTAAATTCAATTAATTAACATATAATATATCATTAATTTAAGTTGTAAAGTTGAGTTATTCATCAATTGTGTATAACATCCATTTCTCATTACATCACGTGCCCTCCTTAATGCCCATCACCCAGTTACCCCATCCCCCCACCTACCTCCCCTCTAGCACATCTCAGTTTGATTCCTATCGTTAAGAAACCTCTCTGGTTTCATCTTATTTTATTTTTCTCTCCCCTCCCCTATGATTCTCTGTTTTATTTCTTAAATTCCACATATGAATGAAACTATGGGATAATTGTCTTTCTCTGATTGACTTATTTCACTTAGCATAATACCCTCTAGTTCCATCCACGTCATTGCAAATGGTAAGATTTCATCCTTTTTGATGGCCGAGTGCTACTCCATTGTGTATATATACCATATCCTCTTTATCCATTTGTTTGTTGATGGACATCTGGGCTCTTTCTATAGTTTGGCTATTGTGGACATTGTTGCTATGAACATTGGGGTGCAGGTGCCCATTCGGATCAGGACATTGTATCTTTGGGGTAAATACCCAGAGGTGCAATTGCTGGGTCATGGGGTAGCTCTATTTTTAACTTTTTGAGGAACCTCATAATATTTTCCAGAGTGGCTGTACTAGCTTGCATTCCCACCAACAGTGTAGGAGGGTTCCCCTTTCTCCACAATCTCACCAACATCTGTTGTTTCCTGACTTGTTAATTTTTGCCATTCTGACTGGTGTGAGGTGGTATCTCATTGTGGTTTTGATTTGTATTTTCCTGATGCCAGTGATTTTAAGCATTTTTTCATGTCTGTTGGCCATTTGTACATCTTTTTTGGAGAAATGTCTGTTCATGTCTTCTGCCCATTTCTTGATTGGATTATTTGTTCTTTGGGTGTTGAGTTTGATAAGTTCTTTATAGATCTTGGATATTAGTCCTTTATCTTGTAAGACATTTGCAAATATATTCTCCCATCTTGTAGTCTGTCTTCTGGTTCTGTCAGCTGTTTCCTTTGCTGTGCAAAAGCTTTTTATCTTGATGAAGTATTTCTCAATTAATTTTTAAAGTACCAGGTTTACAAAACAAGATTCTCTGTATATAAATGGCACTAAATTCAAGATATCAAGAAAAAATTTTAAAGGAATATGTACTTTAAATAGATGCAAAAAATCAAGCTTGCTCATCTGGAGGATGTATTCCACAAAAATGAATAAGATCAATGAATGTGAATCAGACAAAAGCTTTACTTAAACAAAAAATGGAGAACTTCTGTTTTAATATATATCTCATTCTATGATATCTAAATAAAAATGAAAATCGTTTAAACAGGAGTGCTGTGTTCAAAAATGTGTAAGGCATTAGCCTTGGATGTTACCATGATGACGGCATTCTTTCCTTAAAGGCCTCAGGCAAAGTACAGGATTTCTTGGATTGAAATATGTAAGTTTAGTTCTAATTACTTCCATTCAGAATAGGTTTATGTTCAGACTTCCCTTCACTTTTTAAAAAATACTTTATAAATTAGTATATAGTAAAATAAGCTCTTTTTTTGGTGTTCAATTTTGTCAATGTACATGTGTGTTCATTCCTATAACTACTACCAGACTCAGGTTACAGAACACAAAATTTCAATATCCCCCAAATTTCCCCCCCCCTTTTTTTTTTTTTTTGCAGTTATACCCTCCCTCATTCCTAATTACTGGCAACCACTCACTGTTTTACTGTTCTCTGTTACATTAAAGAGGAAAATTACCAGAACAGGCCCAGGCAGGCCCCAAAGATGGGAAGTTGCTAACAATGGCTGGAAATAACCAGAACCCCACTGGGAGCAAGAGATAACCAGCCATTTCTGCTTCTGTAAACAGGCTTCCAGCCACAAGCTCCCTGCATTGGCTGCTGTTCCCACCTAAAGCAAACCTCCCCCCACCCCAGCTTAAATTCACCTACCAGCAGTCAGCACAGCCCTTGTAACCTGACCCTCTGCACTCCCTTAACCCCCCCCACCCCAGGACCCAGAATTTCGAGCGGGAGCTCATCTGGGTCTGCTGGCATAAAATAAACCTGCATTTTCCTACTTCTCTGAGTGTTGCTTGATCTCTCACTGGTCTGATTTTTATTTTTCCACAGTATTTCAACTTAGTCTTTTCAAAAATTTCTTATTAATAAAATCATATAGTATATTACCTTTGAAACACACTCCTTATACTCAGCATAATGCCTTTAAGATGCATTAATGTTAATGTGGGTATTAAGAATCCGTTTCCTTTTAACACTGATGGTTTTTTTAGAGATTTACAGTAGTTTGTACATTCAGTTTTTTAGAGACATTTGGATTGTTTCTAATTTTAGCCATTATTTATAAAACTATAAACATTAATGTATAGGTTTTTGTGTGAACATAAGTTTTGTTTTTATTTGATTTGATTTTCTAGGGCTAATACCCAGGATTACTAGCTCATGTGGTAAATTAGAATTAGATTTTGCATGCCCAGCAGCTCTGCATTGGAGTTCTAGTTGCTTCTCATCCTCACTAGCACTTGGTATTGGCCTCTTGTTATTATTTAGATATTCTAATAGCTGTGTAGTGCTATAGGCAAATGTATATTTGCCTTAAAGGTAATGATGGTAAGCATCTTTTTATATACTTGTTTGTCATTCACAAATTCTCTTTGATAAGCATATGAAAAGGTACTGGGAGGGGGGGGCCTGGATGGCTCAGTTGGTTAAGCTTCTGCTTTTGGCTTAGGTCATGATCCCAGGGTCCTGGTGTTGAGTCCTGCATCAGGCTCCCTTTTCGGCAGAGAGCCTGCTTCTCCCTCTCCCTCTGCCTGTAGCTACCCATGCTTGTGCTCTCTCTTTCACTCACTCTCTCTCTCTGTCAAATAAATAAATAAGATCTTAAAAAAAAAAAGAAAGAAAGAAAAAGAAAAGGTACTCAGTAACTTTCCTCTCAAGAGTATGGTGCTTTAAAAGTCCTGCTTCTAGGTATTTATACAAGTGAATTAAAATTTACGATGGAAGGAACTTTCATATGTGACAGTGTGAGGATCTCCACATACTTGGATTTCAGTAAAATTGGTAAAATTATTTTTAAAATAACCATTTAAAATCTCTGGAAATGGTCCAAACATTCATACAGCTAATGAAGAAATATTTATTCAAGAAACTATACTAAAAATTCAGTAATAATAGGAAATTTTGTAATATTTGGACTGACACCCACTCTCTTCCTTTCCCATCCCTACTCAACATGACAGAAACTACACTCCCGATTGGCACAGCCAAGAACACAGAAATCCACCTTCCCCCAGCTCTCAGTCTAAAAGGCTATCTTCTCATGATAGGAAGAACAGCAGCCTTTCTCATCCTACCCCAAGCTACCAGTGGTGAGATAAATTCCAGGAGATTGCAACTGACAGGTGGGGGTTCCTTTTCTCCACCCAAAAAACTTTACCTTATCATGGTATCACTGTAAATTATGGAGCCTGATTATCTTGCCCTCTCCTATTGTAAGATGGCTTTTCCATCCTGGAATAGACAAGCCAGTAAGATCTGAGGCCATTGTTCCACCCCCACCAAGCATCCGGCTTCTAAAGTGGTGGTGTTAACTCAGAAATGCAAACCACTGTCCCAACTTCCAGCTTCAGAGCTATGGTCCAGAAATTTTGCCTGGGAGAGAAAACAGACTTTGAAAAACACAGCTTCTAACCTGTCCCAAGGGGACTGACTTCACTTACAACACAATGTGGAGAAATTGAAGCCTAAGAATGCTCTCAAAACCAGTGGAGGTTATGGCAAATCTCAGCTGGGAGGAGAGAGGTAGATTATTTGGAGATCTTAGTTAAACTAGGCAGGCAGTTTGCTTGAGATAACCTGGTGTAGAACTTATCTCAAACACTAACCCAGAAACTATCCCTTCAAGGAGCTGGAGAAATTTATGCTCTCGGGCATTGTTAGAAATAATAGAGCAATAAGCAAGCAAATATTAGGGTTTTACAGCCAGGTGTGGTCAGGGAAAGATGCAGTTAAACAAGGTCCTACCAAAACAGTTTTTGTCCCAGGGTGACTGTGGGCATATCCAAGACTGTGCTCCATGAGAAGTAACATCAGAGGTTTAACACTGTATGGGGATGGGTGGGAGGGCTGGGTTAGAAATAGACTTCACTAAAATAGTCCAGCCAGTCACTAAATAAATACACAAACAAGTAATAATAACAAGCCCCAGAAGTGAGAAACCAGTACCTACAGATGCTATACTATATTGTCGAAAATATCTGTTTTCCCACAAAAATTTGTGAGACATGGAAAGGACCAGGAAAGTATAACCTAGTCACTTAGAAGAAGTCAGGCAATAGCTTGTAAGAACAAGCAGATGTTGGATTTAACTGAAAAAGACTTCAAAGTATCCTTGGTAAATATGTCCAAAAGCTGAAGGAAGTCATTATTAAAGATGTGAAAAAGATATAACAGCATCAAATCAAACAGAGAATCAGTAAAGATATAAAAATTATTTAAAAAAATGAAAATTCTGGAGATGAAAATATAATAATTGAAATAAATTCTCCAGAGGCACTTAACAGTTTATTTGAACTGCCTGAAGAAAGAATTAGTAAACTTGGAGGTAGATTGATAGAGATTATACAGTTTAAAAAGAACAGAGAGATGAGCACTGGGTGTTATACGCAACTGATAAATTATTGAATGCTACATCTGAAACTAACGATGTACTATAAGTTGGCTAATTGAATTTAATTTAAAAGAGAAAAAAGAAAGATCAGAGAGAAGAAAAAATGAAGTAAAATAAACATAAGCTCAGAGAAATTTGGATTACTGTTAATAGCACACCAACAGATATATAATGGAAAGGAGAGTGGAGCAGAGGGAAGAAGGAGCAGGAAAATATTCAAAGAAATAATAGCTGAAAACTTCCCAAATTTAATGGAAAACAATAATATATACACCCAGGATGTTCAACGAACTCCATGTAGAATAAATGCAAAGAAATCCTTAAACAGACACATCAGAGTAAAATGCTGAAAGCCAAAGTTGAAAGTATATTTTCTTTATGCCCAGAAAAGGCAAGATCAGTGATTGTTTAGGGTTATGCGGAGATAGGGAGGTGATTGCTACAGAGTTTATTTTTTGAGGTGAAAGAAATGTTCTAAATTGTAATAATGCTTGTACGTATTTATGAATATACTAAATACTATTGAATTATATATTTTAAATGGTAAATTATGCATTTTCTGAGTTATAGTTCAGTAAAGTTGTTTAGACATTATTACATATATAGGAAGACCTATACGTAAATGTTTATAAAAGTTCTATAGTTCATAATCTTGAATAACTATAAATAATCAAACATGTCCTTTAACATGTGTATGGATAAACAGTCTATGCTTCATCCTGAAAATGGATAATATTCAGCAATAAAAAGTAAGAACTATTGATTCACACAGTCCATAGACAAATCTGGCTGGTATTTGGCTAAGTGAAGGAAAGGCTATATTTTATATGTTTATAAAGCAAAAACAAAAAGAAAGCAAAAACATAGGGGTAGGAAAAAGTACATGAAGAGGGTTACCAAAATGGTGACATAGGAGGCTTCTGAGTTTCACTCCTTCCACAGATGCATTGGATGTATAGCTACACATGGAGCAGTTCCCTCTGAAAGAGGTGCAGACTAGCTAAGTAATTTTTGAACATTGGACAAATGAGAAAATACCCAGATTAAAATGGGTAGGAAAGGCTGAGACACACTTTTGCCATGAACTCCAAACGAGTACTATATAATACAGAGGGAACCCACAACTACTAGATTTTTCCTGAGGAGCAAAGGGTTTAGAATCTACATCTGGTTCCCTAACTAGACTTCCACTGGAGGGATGGGCTCCCAAAACAGATCTGAAAGTCAACAGGGCTTGTATTCACAAGATCCCTGGTGCAAAGAAGCAGTTATTAACAAGCGTGCAACCACTCATCAGTGCTATCATCACAGGGCTCAGTGCGAATTGAAAAGGCAGAATTGTCCATCTGCCTGTCTTTCCCTGAGCGAAGGTTGTCTGAATACTTTAAAGGCTGCTGCCTGAAGACCAGTCTCTAATTTAGCAGGACCAGGAATAATAAAATTACCAGAAAACAATTAACATTGTGCTTTTGATGTGTATTTCCTGATGTTGAGTCCACAATAGCCAAAATGTGGATGGAACCCAGATGTCCATTGACAGATGAATGGATAAAGATGTGGTATATATACACAATGCAAGTTTACTCAGCCATCAAAAAATGAAATCTTATCATTTGCAGCAACATGGATGGAACTAGAGGGTATTATGTGAAGTGAAATAAGTCAATCAGAGAAAGACAATTACCTGATTTCATTCATATGTGGAATTTAAGAAACAAAACGGGATCATAGAGGAAGGGAGGGACAAATAGAATAAGATGAAATAAGAGAGGGAGACAAACCATAAGAGACTCTGAACTATAGGAAACAAACGGGGGGTTGCTAGAGGGTAGATGAGTGGGGGGATGGGATAACTGGATGATGGGCATTAAGGAGGGCATATAATGTAATGAGCACTGGGTGTTATATGCAATTGATGAATCATTAAAGTCTACCTCTGAGAGTAAAAAAAAAAAATATTTACAAATGTCTGTAGTAAGTCCATGCATATCAATAATTTCTTTAAATATAAATAGATAACATTCTTCCATCAAAAAACACAATATCTGAATAGGGAAAAGAAAGAAAGGGGGGGAGAGAGAGAGGAGGAAAGAGAAAGAAAAAGAAAAGAGAAAGAAAGAAAGAAAGAAAGAAAGAAAGAAAGAAAGAAAGAAAAAGAAAGGGATACAACTATGTGCTGACTTCAAGAGACTCAGCTTTGGGGCACATATAGATTGAAAGTGAAGTGGTGTAAAAGGATACTAAAGATATGCAAATAGAAACCCATAAAAAGGACTAGCTATACTTAGACAAAATAGATTTTAAGCCAGAGATTATAGCAAAAGACAAAAAAAGTCATTATATAATGATAAAGGGGTCAATTCATCAAGAAAATATAACCATCGCAAATATTTATGTACTCAACAAAGGAGCACCTAACTGTATATAGCAAATAGCAACAGATATGAAGACTAAATAAACAATGATACAATAATAGTAGGGGATTTAATTTACTCATTTTCAAGTGGATTGGTCATGCAGACATAAAATTAATAAAACATTGGGTTTAAACCATACCTTAGACTAGGTGCACCTAATAAACATAAAGAGAACATTCCAATCAATACAGCAAATACACATTCTTCTCAAGCGCACATGAACATTCTATAGGATAGATTGCATGTTAGACCACAAAAGAATTCTTAATGATTTTGAGATAGAAATCATATCAAACATCTTTCTGAGCCACAATGGTATGAAACTAGAAAATAATTGCAAGACAAAATCTAGAAAATTCACAAATATGTGGAAATTAAGCAGTATGTTTCCAAACAACTGAAAAAAAAGAGAAAAAGTATCTTGAAAACAGTGAAAATAGAAATATTACATACCAAAACTTAAGGGATACAGTAATAGTCATTCTAAAAGAGAAGCTTATAGTAATAAATGCCTATAATAAAAAAAAAAAAGAAAGATAAATGAACAACCCAAGTTTACACTTCAAGGAACTGGAAGAACAAATTAAGCCCAAAGTTAGCAGAAAGAAGAAAATAATAAAGTTCAGAGAAGAAATAAATGTAATAGAAACTAAAAAGACAATAGAAAACATCAATGAATCTAAGAATTTATTTCTTTAAAGATAAACAGAATAGACAAACTGTTAGCTAGGCTCCCCAAGAAAAAGAGAGGACTCAAATATTATGTATGAAAAGGAGACATTACAACTGATAGCGCAAACGCGTAGTGTGAGACCTCTATGAACAATTATATGCCAACAAATTGGACAACCTAGAAAATATGAATAAGATCCTAGAAACATATATTTCAATACGGAATCATGAAGAAACAGGAAATTTAAGCAGACCAATTACCAGTAAGGAGATGGAATCAGTAATCGAAAACCTCTCAACAAGAAGTTCAGGATCAGATGACTTCACCAGTGAATTCTTCCAAATATTTAAAGAAGAATTAATAGAATCCCTTCTCAAACTCTTCCAAAAATAGAATAGGAGGGAACACTTCCAAACTTATCAAACTATCAGAGAGAGAAATTTAAACATCTCCCATTTACAATAACATTAAAAAAATAAAATAAGATACTTAGAAATAACTTTAACCAAGGGGGTAAAAAATCTGTATGCTGAAAACTATAAGCCATTGATGCAAGAAAATTGAAGAAGACACAAATAAATGGAAAGATGTTCTGTGTTCAGAAATTGAAAAATTTAGTATTGTTAAAATGTCCATACTACTCAAACTGGTCTAAGATTCAATGTATTCCTTATCAAAAGTCCAATGGCAGTTTCCATAGAAATAACAATTCTAAAACTTGTATGGAACCACAGAAAACCCAGATAGTCAAAACAATCTTGGGAAAGAACTAAGCTGGAGGCATCACACTTCCTGACTTCAAGCTGTATTACAAAGCAATAGTAAGCAGAACAGTGTGGTATTGGCATAAAAAGAGACCCAAAGACTAACAGAACAGAATAGAGAGCCCAGAAATAAACCCATGCATATGTGCTCAATTAATTTTTAATAAGGGATACAATAATATGTAATGGGGAAAAGAGAGTCTCTTAAATAAATGGTGTTGAGAAAACTGGATAGCCATATGCAAAAGAATAAAATTGGACTCTTCTTTTGCACCATACACAAAAATTAACTCAAAATGAATCAAAGACTTGAATGTAAGACCTGAAACTGTAAAACTCCTAGAAGAAAAGATAGGGGAAAATCTCCTTGACACTGGTCTTGGCAATGAACTTTTTTTGTTTGTTTGTTTTTTTTGGAGGTGATACCAAAAGCAAAGGTGGCAAAAGCAAAAATAAATAAGTGGGACTACAGCAGACTGAAAAGCTTCTGCACAGCAAAGAAAATCATCAACAAAATTAAAAAAGGCAACCTATGGTATGACAGAATTGCAAACCACGTATCTGATAAGATGTTAATATCCAAAGTATATGAAGAACGCATACAATTCAATAGCAAAAAACCAAAACAACAACAACAAAAAACACATAACCCCATTAAAACATGGACAAAGAACCCGAGGAGACATTTTTCCAAAGAATACATGCAAATTGTCAACATTTACATGAAAAAGTGTTCAACATCATTATTCATCAGGAAAATGAAAATTAAAAGCATGATGAAATATCACCTCACATCTGTTAGGATGATTATCATCAAGAAGAAAAGAGATAATAAATGTTGGTGAGCTTGTGGAGGAAAGGAAACCCTGTTGTATACTGTTGGTGGTAATGTATACTGCTGCAATCACTCTGGAAAATTGTATGGAGTTTCCTCAAGAAATTAAAAATAAAGCTGCCATATGATCCAGTATTTGAACTTTTGGGTATATATCTAAAGGAAGCAAATAATAATACTGAAGAGATAACTGTACTTACATGTTCATAGAAGCATTATTTACAAAGTCAAGGTATGGATTTAACATAAGGCTCAATTGGTGAAGGGATAAGGAAAATTACATATATAATTATGTATGCATATAATTGGGGGGGCAAAAAGAGAGAGACAATAGAGATCACACAGACACACTCAATGGAATATTATTCTGCCTTTAAAAAGATTGCAATTCTGTCCTTAACAACAACATGGAAGAACTTGGGGGACATTATGCTTAATAATAAGTGAAATAAACCAGAAAGAAAAAGACAAATATTGCACAGGATCATGGGTATGTGGAATCTAAAAAAAACCCGAAACAGAGATTAGATAAGTGTTGGTTGGTGGCTGGGGTGTTGGGAAATATGGAGAGGTTGATAAAAAGTTACAAAATTTCAGTTATTAAATGAATAAGTTCTGAGGATCAAATTTATAACGTGGTGTCTATAATTGATAATCCATCATACAATTGAAATTTGATGAGAGTAGAATTTAAATGTTCTCACCAAAAAAAAAGGGTACATACATGAGGTGGTTGATATGTTAATTAACCTGATGGAGGGAATCTTTCATAGTGAATACATATGTCAAATCATTACATTGTATATTTTACAATTTTTCTATTACCCGTCAATAAACCTGGAGAAAAATAAACATTTTGGTTACTGCCAAGTTAGGAAGAAGGTAATAGTTGACTACAAAGGGGCATATGAGGGATATTTTGGGGTGATGGAACTGTTCTGTATGAAACTGGGTTAGTGGACATATGATTCTACGAATCTGTAAAAACTTTTCGTTGTAAAGTCAATGCATATATATGTTGGGAAATTCTTGAATGAAATGCAGATTGTGACATGTGAATATAGCTCTGATGTGGTTTTGGAATATAGGTGAGTTTCAGTGGGGTGGAGTCCAGAGCCTATGACCAAGAAAGAATTCTTGAGAAGTCTTTGGTGCAAAATGGTGGTTTATTAAAGTATGGGGACAAGACCCGTGGGCAGAAAGAGTTGCTGCCCTGAGATTGTGAGGGGTGTCTGATTATATACTATGGGGTTGGGGAGGTAAGGAAAAAGAGAGGTTTCAAAAGGATTTTCATATGTTAAAGAAGACTCAGAGGATACTGGAGGCCTTGCCCTAGTCAAGTTAAGGCTATTTTCCCCTCCAGCAAGGCATTATCATTAAGATAGTTGGGAGATTCCTGGAAGAATGTCACACATGCCCAACCCAGGAGTGGGGGGTGGGGGTAGGTTTCAGGGTGTCAGCTTATGTTTTATCCTCAGCCAGCCTTCTGTTCCCTCATCACCTCAATGAAGGAGGTAGGAAGAAAAGGAGCTGACCAGTTTTCAAAAACAGGAGATCATGAAGCTAAAAACAAAAAGAATTTTATATAAACACTGTATGGTAATTGGTATTTTTTTTCTCATAGGGATTACATATTAGCAATTCTGAAACTAATTTTCATGTGTTCCAGTGTGAATAAATAATAAACAATATTGAACAATAAGTTGTAGAAAATGAGACCCAGTCTTCTCTCACTCTCAGAGTAAACTTTTATGTAAGATAAATGTGTCTAGAACTCATGGCCAAGTTTAGTTACTGAGGGAAAAGTAGATTAGCAAACTAATAATTTTTTTTTTGTCTTGACATTGATTAATGTTTTGGAGAAGAAATCAAGAGGTAAAAATACAGTATTTGCCACTATAGACTAAAATATGAAGGGTTTTGTTTTGTTTTGTCAGAGTTAAAGTTTGGAGATACAGAAGTTTTTAAAAATAGGAAGGGAAGAAAAGTTTTCTGTAACCTATTAACTGATTATTATTTATTTCACATGTTCATCATGCTACCATGATATGAAATTGTTCTGTGCCTATCCATAGTGACTGAAATACTATGCAGAACAGAAGCCAATTGGTTTTTGAATAAGATTAGTCTACACTATTCCTACAGGGCTTCCTCATATCAGAAGTAAAATGACAAAATATTTCTGGACTATGCCAGGAGTTCCAGATACTTCATAGGACTAAGAGAAATGGCCATAGAGGAAATTGTGCTGATTTATACCAGTGGAGGAAGGCTTCTCCTGCCTGCCACAGATCATACTTAAGTGAAGTGTATGGTTAATCAAGTGGCCACCTGCACCAATCAGTGAGTCATCACAGAGCATAGATATACTTGTGGATGGAAACATCTTAATTTTATAAGCACTCATTGAAATTTTCTAAGACATTTTCAGCCTCCTGTGAACTGGCACAGTTTCTCTTGCAATTGGAGAGCAAAGCATACACAGTTAAATAACAGAAGAAAAGCAAAGAACACTTAAGAACCAGTGCTCTACATTCAAGGTGCCATATTTCCATCCCCCTTTTCTACTTAATTCTCTTAGAATTATAGAGCTCTTGTAAATATCAAAAGGACCATTCACTGTCTCGAGGGGAAATGTGCTTAGTTGGAGCATTACACTTAGGTACAAAAATCAAAGCCTTTTATGCTTCAGCTTTCTCACCAAGAAAATAGAAACAACTTAGAGAATAGTTGTCTTCTAGGGTCTTACTGGTAAGTGTAAAATCCTTTGACCCTTATGGAAGAAAATATGCACATAATTGTATAAATGAAAGGGGGACAAATTAGCTATTTATGCGGCCATCCAGAGCATATTCAACTTCAGTAGCTAGAATTACATAAAATGCTCTGGGGAAGTGATCACAGAAGCTGCAGAGGAGATGTACTATGGCTATGCCCCTAGACGTTCGAAGGGATAAAATTTAATGCTATAGTACTGGAGAGGTCAGGAAATGAAGTTAATAGATATTACTTTAGTGGGCTATTTTTATTTGTACTTCTAAATCCTGTTGAACGACAAAAAATTCCCACCACACACTTAGTTGTGGATTCCTGATGCTCTGACTACGGATATAAATGTAACTGAAAATGATTTCTTTAATCCACAGTCCCAGAGGTGGAAGTAGGAAACAGACAAGGCTGTAGAAAGCTGGCACAGATCTAACAGAAAGTAGTGTTGTTTTGTGTCGCATGCCAAAAGCTGGAATTGTTGCTGCTGTTAAAAGAAAGGGAGTAACAAGTGGCAGAGCTATCTTTTGAAATGAATACACCACTGGCCCCAGGGTAGATGTGAAATCACCACCATCAATGGACAGTGTTACACAAAGAAGGCGTATTGAGTAAGCCCACCTTTGTAATAGGAAGTAAGAAGCCATGTGGGAAAAGGCTCAGCACTGGGGTACAGCTGTATCTGAAATCAAGAACTCAAAGTGTAAGAGAATTATATGTATCTATCTGGGGGAAAGTTCCTGTTGCTTACTGGGGAGCGGAGCTGGGTTGTGCTAGGGTGAGTCATCTTCTCAGCAAAAGAATGGAATAATAACAGGACTAGATTTTTTTTTTTTTTTTAATGGGACTTGCCATCCTCTTTCAGAATTTTTTAAGCGAGCATGAAAAGAGGTCAGTGGTTATGGCTAAGGCTTGCCAGAAACGGCAGGTCTAAAAGAGCTAGCAGTAAAACAGGATGAAGGCCTATGACTTCTCTTTCTAAAACCTTTTTCCTGTGTGTGTACAGTATGGCTATGTTACAAACAAGAAACACAACCATTTAGGGCCTTTGCCTGATTATATGAAAAAACTGTCAGTTGGCACCCTGGATAATAGAAATATGAAAGCTCTTCCTTGAACAAGTGTGAGCCTAACACTGGCAGGCCCATTTATAACAGAGTAATAAGTAAAATTCAGATCTAAGTTTAGAGCATCTGAAGCACAGACTGAATGGAATGTCATTCTTATTGATCTTTATCAAGCTGTACTCGTTTGCCCCACATACATGTTATATCTCTCATTTCTTCTATTTTCCCACACCTCATTTTATTTTATTCCTTTTATCTGACCCAAATTGGACCCCTGTGTTATTTGTTGTATTGGTTAGGATTGCATTGAATTGCATAAAATGACAGTGGCGTCACGAAGTAAGAGTTTACTTTTGAGGTTGGAAGATAAACGATGGTGGGTCTGTAAAATGGTGCTGTCCCCATGATATCAAAGATGTCCCAGCCAGCTGCATTTTTCCTTCCAAACTATCCTTAGCAGAGAGCTTTTGTTCTCCTGGTTCCAAAATGCTGCTGTACCTGTAGGCAACTTGTCTACCTTCGAGGGAAGAAAAAGGGCAAAGGAGTTAGAAAAAAGTCCAAAGGAATATGTCAGCTGAATCTTTTACTTTTAAAAATATTGGCACCTGTATACAACATGTGGCCGGAACTGGTTGACATGGTCCACCCTGTATGAAGGGACTCAGACAAACCTGGGATTCTCCTTAGCAAAGATGAATGATTGGAGTAGACAATTACTATGTACTGCAGTGTTTCTCCAGAGTTAATATGTTTTCTCCCTCCTGTTTTAACTATAATTGTGCAGTTAGACTATAATCTCTTTAATTAAATCTGTTGATTTATTATGCTGCTCCTTTTCTCAAAAAGCATTATTTTAAAATTTTTAAATTTTTTTAAGGGGGGGAGGGACAGAGAGAGAGGAAGAGAGAGACTCTTAAGCAGGCTCCACGCTCAATGCAGAGCCCGATGTGGGGCTCGATCTCATAACTCTGAGATCATGACCTGAGCTGAAATCAAGAATCAGACTTTAACCGACTGAGCCACCTAGATGCCCCTCAAAAAACATTTAAAATATCTGATATTAATTCATTATAACAGTGGTTTTCAAAGTTTAGTGTGTATTGGCAGTACCTAGTGGGTATGTACACTTGTTAAAACTCAGATAACTGCCACCTGCTGACCACTGACCTCAGACCTAGTCGCTCACTTCCTTCCATAGAGATCCTGTTAGTAATTTGGTGTGTATTTTCCACATCTTTTAATTGCAATTATATTGTAATTTACATATATGTGACTACTTAAAATTATTATATAGCATTTAAAATATTTTATACTATATATTTTCATGGGTTTGCTTTTGTCTGCTTAACAATACCTTAGGGTTCTGTTTTTTTTTTTTCATAAAACTGGATTTAAAAAAAATAGAAATGTAGTCTTTGTGAAATAACTTAGCAACATTCAACCACCTTTTGAGTATGTACTCCTAGACATGCAGGTAACATAAATATAATATAAAAAATACAAAAAGCATTGTTAGTTCATACAGAAAATGTCTAAATAAACTTTGTGTTTTTACTTCTTTAGAATAGGTCTTTTCTTACACTGAAAAATGTGGCAATTTATCAGTTTTTCCAAAGTTCATGACTAGGTATTAACTTGAGACTATACCTTTAATAAAGGCTTTGAAAATAATTTGAGAGCATTTTTATGGTTATAAAAGTGATACATGTGTACCATACCATATTAGAAACATAAAACTATAAAAATTCAATGAAAAAAACAGGTAATTAAACACTGAAAATAGTCAATATCCGTGTTTTTTTTCTTTTACAGCCTTTATCTCACTTTATAACATTTACATGTATGAAAATATGCATCATATGTTTTGAATCTTCCTATTTAAACATTATATTTTACTTTTTTCACTTATTATTTCATGTGTCATTTAATAACTTGAGAATGACTTTTAATTTTTCTTTAATATTATTTAATAATGACCCTTAGTTTCTTCCTCCTTGCTTATTAGACATTTACTTTGCTTTAAAGTTTCCATCCCTGTTTATTGCCATAAACATCCTACTTCCTTGTGATTATCCCCACAGACTAGATTCTTAATAGTTGTAATGTTGATCAAAGGCCATGAATATGTTTATCTTCTGGTACACATTACCAAATTGTTGTCTTCTAAGAGTTTCAATAATGCAATTTTTTTCAGCATGAAATGTCATTTGAAAATATAAGTGAAAGATGTTATTTTGTTGTATTCTATTTCACATATTTTTTATTACAAATGATATAGATCATTTCCTGTAATTGACAATATATTTTATTTTTTATTGAAAATGATTGTTATTTTCTTATTGTTTTCTGTTACAGTATTAATTGGTATTTCTATACAAAATATTATAGATATTTATTGCTCTTTATATTTCTGAAAATTTATCATTTGTCCTTTTAAAAATTTTTGTTCTGAAAATATTTAGTTAAGTTTATTAATATTTTCCTTGGAAATTCTTTTTTTAAACCACTTTACTGACATATTATTAATATTCAGATAGCTGTATATATTTAATGTACACAAGTAGGTAAGTTTGGAGATAACTATATATCTGTGAAACAGTTACCATTACCTATACTATACATATCACCTCCTATCTTCCTCCCTTTCTCCCTTCCCCTCTTTCTTTCTTCTCTTTCTTTCTCTCTTTTTTTTCTCTCTGTTTTTTCTTTCTCTCTTTCTCTTTCTATCTTTCTGTGATAAGAATACTTACAATAAGACTTACCCTTTTGGCAAATACATTTTTAAATATACAACACAGTATTATTAACTGTAGACTCTATGCTATACAGCAGATCTCTAGGACTTACTCATCTTACATAACTGAAATTTTGTACCTTTTGATTAACACCTACCTATTCCCCCTTCCTGTAGTACCTGACAACCACCGTTCTAAACTCTGCTTGTATGAGTTTGACTCTTTTAGATTCTGCATATAATTGTTTCATATAATATTTGTCCTTCTGTGTCTGGCTTATTCAGTTAACATAATATCCTTCAGATTCATCATATACTGTGACCAAGTGGGATTTATCCTTGGGATGCAAGGATGGTTCAACATAAGCAAATCTGTGAATGTGATAGAGCACATTAACCAAATGAAGGATTAAAAACCATATGATCATCTCAGTAGATACAGAAAAAGCATTTGACAATATCCCACACCCTTTTTATGATAAAAACTCTTGACAAATTAGATTTAGAAGAAACTTACCTCAATGTAATAAAAGCCATATATCAAAAACCCATAGGTAATATATTCAAAGGTAGAAAACCAAAAACCTTTCCTCTAAGATCTGGAACAAGGCAAGGATGCCCGCTCTTGACACTTCCATTCAGCATAGTCCTAGACAGAGTAATTGGGTAAGAAAAAGAAATAAAAGATATCCAAATCAGAAAGTAAGAAATAATTTTTTATTGTGAATTCTTATTTTTCTTTCTGCTTAGGAAGTCTTCCAACATTCCAAAATACATATTCTCCTATAGTTTATACTTATAAGGTTTTTTCTTTTTCTAATTACTCTTTAATCTTCTAGGAGCTAATTTTGATATAAGGCTAACTTGAAGAGAATGTACAATGTTAGGGTTTGATTTTTTAAGAATCATTAACCAGTTAACCCAGTATCATTTATTAAGTAATTATTGCATTTACTCCTGATTTGTAATGCAACATTTTTATATGGTCAGTATATTTAATAGTTAAAAATCTGCAGCTTTTCATCTGAATAATTTTTTATCCCTCTATTCTGATTATAATATGTTATTTTAATAATCAAGGCTTTATAATGCATTTTCTTGGTTTCAGAGATCTTTATTCTTCCAGAAAGAGTGTAGAAGCATTTTACCAAACCCCAAAGAAAATGTTGCTATTTGTGTTTTCATTTGTATGCTTTCAAATTTATTGCTTCTGTATCTTTAACTAAAATTTTGAAATTTCTTATTTATAGATGCTACATAATTATTTATATCTTTCATAGCTACTTTCATTGTATCTTATTTCCAATATGCAGTGTTTTTTGGTTAAGCTGCAGTTTTGGGAGGGCTCTCTATTCTGTTTCTTCAGTGGTCATTGACTTTGCCTCCCTTCATCATACCTGAAGTAGGCATAAGAAAATATGCCTCATAGATGGTGGAGTACCAAGGGTTATTTTAAGTTTCAAATCAAATAGGATCTCTTTTAGTCCAAAATCTCTTTTAGGGATTTTGGCAGTACAAAACTTTTAAGTATTTAGCTTTTTATCTATTTGATTGCGGTTAGCTCCATGTGTCAGAAGCCGCATCCACGGTTGTTACTTTGAACTGATTTTTATCTGCCAAGCTGCTACCTGCCTCTCTCTTTGTCTGTCTGTCTGTTTCTCCCTCCACTCTTGGTTACAGAGATCTGGGCCTATTCTTCAGGGAAGAATCATGCAATTAATTTCCTTTTCTGAACTGATTTGTGCAATAAATTTTTTTTCTGCAAAACCCATTCATAGTTGAACCCTCTGTGATATCTTAAAAACAGCCAGAATTTTTAATAATGAACGTGACAGCAGTGCCCTTGATTTGACCTTTGCTCGAGGGTCAAATTGGTTTCATTGGCTTTTGTCATGGGATGGTCATCTCAATTTTTAACAATGGGATTGAGAAGCAGTTGCTTCTTCCAAACCTGACTCTTTTACTTCATTTCTGCTTGCAAATCCAATAATTTTATTCTGAGATTAACTCTTTTCTATAACAATTGCCATATGTTGCCAACAATATCCCAACACTTTCTATTGTCTGTTTTACAAGCTTTTTCCTTAGGGTTACAAGTGTGTTAGCTATATGCTCTATCTTCCAAATTATTGTTTGTAACACTTTAGCAAGTGTTTTGCCACTTCATATCATGTATTTTCATACTGCCATCTTTCAGCTTCTAATAAGCAGTTTACTTGTGTTGCCTAGTGCTAAACCAGTGGGAGAAACTGAGGTACTAGGAGATTGAGTGGATGTTCAAGGAAGCACATTTAGGAAGTGGTAAAGCTGTCATTTGATACCAGATGGCTTAATTTCAGAGCCCAGAGGTAGCCACTGTGCTTAATTTCTGCATTAAAGTTATACTGTAAAAGAACAAAAAAGGAAAATATAATTTTTTCCTTTTCATTACTCCATTTCACTGATGTTATCCATGATCTTGCATAACACCAGATGTTGAATATGGATATTACAGGTAAAATACAACCAACCAACCAACCATGTGGTCATGAAAAGTTATCTGTTCTCCTCTTCATTCATTATCAAGTAATATTCTATGTTTTGTACCACACACACACACACACACACTCACACATCAAAATATATACATACACATGCAGGACTCCAGGGTTTTTTTTTCTTTTTAAATATAAACTTTATTTTTTAAGACTAAGTCTAAATTTACAGAAATTTACAAAGATAGTACAGAGAATTTCTACATACCCTGCATTCAATTTTCCCTATTATCAGTATCTTTCATTAGTATAGGTCATTTTTTCCAATTAATGAACCAATATTAATACATTATTGAAGTCCATACTTTACTTGGATTTCCTTAGTTTTTACCAAATATTCTTTTTTTTCATTTGAGGATCTCATTTGGGATACCATGATATATTTTGTTGTCATGTCTGCTTCAGCTCCTCTTAGCTGTGACAGTGTCTGAGACTTTACTTGTTTTTAATGATCTTCACAGTTTTGAGCAGTATGGCTCAAGTATTTGTAAGATGTCTCCCTGTTGGGATTAGTTTGATATTTTTATCATGATTAGACTGAGGTTGTAGATTTTGGGGAGAAAGACTACAAAGTTAGAGTACCATTTTCATCACATTATATCACATCATATTGTGGCTATTTACTATTGACATGAGTTATTGATGTTGACCTTGATCACCTGATTGAAGCAGTGTTCTTCAGGTTTCTCCACTGTAAAGTTTTTGCTTTTTCTTCCTATTCCAATAGAGGGACAGCCTTTAAATATCTGACCAATATTCCTCAAAATTGGCAAGGTCATTAGAAACAAAGTCTGGGAAACTGTCACAGCCAAGAGGAGCTGAAGCAGACATGAAAACTGAATGTAACATGGATGGAAGTCAGTATCAATAAGCACAGCCCATTCAGGAATGGACAGGTGGAAAGTTATGTTCCACCTCCTTTGGGGCTAAGTACTATACAAATTACCAATGCTTATAAATGTCCATAAACAGTGATTGCTTTTTTTATACTGCCAGGGTTTTTCAAACTATGTAAAGTGACAGTTCCTTGTTTTTGGAAAATGAATTTAGTTTCTCATCATTGAGAGGATTTATGAGCCATCATGACCTTTACAGAATGAAAAGCACACAGCATGAGTCTCACAGAGAAGAAAGGGAATGATAAATGAAGATGTATGTATCATTTAGATTTATAGGCTTGTGTAGAGGCACATCTTTATGTTTACTTAGCAACATTTGAAGATAAATTATTTCTATACATTTGAATAATAAGAGACTAAGTGGTGGCAAGATGCAAGTTACTGAAATGTCAAAATTAGAACTCTCACTTCAGAATCCATTCTTCTTTTGCCTTAGCTTTGTTTTACTTGAAAGCTAACAGGAGATCTACTGTTTTTCTTTGTGTATGGTGCCCATGACATTAAAACAATAGCATTAAAGGCAAAACTTTTACATTTTTCCTGAAATATATAGAGAGAGTAAAACACATATCATAAATATACAGCTTATTAAGTTTTTACAAAGTGAATATACCCATGTTACCAGGATGCAGATCAAGAAAAACTACATTACCAGCACCACAGATGCCCCAAATATTCCTCTTCAATCACTACTTTCAAAAGTAAATGTTAATCTGATTTGTAACACCATAGATTATTATTTTGTTCTTTTTTGTACTTCATATAAATTAAATCACTATATATTATATATTAATATATACTTATATATTACATATGCATATGTGACTTTTATATATTTTATTGTATTACATAATACATAATATATATGTGTATTATATATTATATATGATGTATATATATGTGTGTATATTATAATTATATAGAATATATGTGCATGTATATATAATATATATTATATAGAATATATGTGCATGTATATATAATATATATTATATAATATATATATGTGTGTATATGTAACTTTTTTATGCCTGACCTCTTTTACTCAGTATTATTATATTTATGAGATTCAAACATTTTGTTGTGTGCATTTATAATTCCTTTATTATGACTGCTGCACAATATTCGACTTAGGAATATACCACAATTAATTTATTTACTCTATTGTATATTTGGGTAGATTTCGCTATTAGGAGATTATGAATAGTGCTGCTATGAGCATTTTTGTATGTATCTTCTGGTGAACAGATGTATATGTTTCTGTTGTATATTTTTAAAGGAATTGAATTGTGGGATTACAGGGTAAACCTTTGTTCACCTTTAGAAGATATAGTCAAACAGTTTTCTTTTTTTTTATAATAATATTTTTTTTATTATATTGTAAGTCACCTTAGAGTACATCCCTGGTTTTTGATGTAAAGTTCCATGATTCATTTGTTGCATATAACACCCAGTGCACCATGCAATATGTGCCCTCCTTAATACCCATCACCAGCCTATCCCATTCCCCCACCCCTCTCCTCTCTGAAGCTCTCAGTTTGTTTCTCAGAGTCCATAGTCTCTCATGCTTCATTACCCCTTCTGATTACCCCCCATTCTTTATCCCTTTCTTCCCCTACAGATCTTCCTAGTTCTTATGTTCCATAGATGAGAGAAATCATATGATAATTGTCTTTCTCTGCTTGACTTATTTCACTTAGCATTATCTCCTCCAGTGCTGTCCATGTTNAATTTGTTCTTTCTGATGGCTGAGTAATATTCCATTGTGTATATGGACGATATCTTCTTAATCCAGTCATCTGTTGAAGGGCATCTCGGCTCCTTCCATGATTTGGCTATTGTGGACAATGCAGCTATGAACATTGGGGTGCATATGGCCCTTCTCTTTACTACGTCTGTATCTTTGGGGTAAACACCCAGTAGTGCAATGGCTGGGTCATAGGGTAGTTCAATTTTTAACTTTTTAAGGGACCTCCACACTGTTTTCCAGAGTGGCTGTACCAACTTGCATTCCCACCAACAATGTAGGAGGGATCCCCTTTCTCCACATCCTCTCCAACAATTGTTGTTTCTTGCCTTGTCTATTTTTGCCACTCTAACTGGGGTAAGGTGGTATCTCAGTGTGGTTTTGATTTGAATTTCCCTGATGGCTAATGATTTTGAACATTTTTTCATGTGTCTGTTAGCCATTTGTATGTCTTCATTGGAAAAGTGTCTGTTCATATCTTCTGCCCATTTTATGATTTGTTTATTTGTTCCTTGTGTATTGAGTTTAAGAATTCTTTGTAGATCTTGGATACCAGTCTTTTATCTGTAGTGTCATTTGCAAATATATTCTCCCATTCTGTGGGCTGCCTCTTAGTTTTTTTGATAGTCAAACAGTTTTCCAAAACGCGTAAACCAATTTACAGTACCATCAGCAGTGTTTGAGAGTGACTTCTGCCTTCTTCACATTCCCATAACCAATTTTTTTTGTCATTTTCAATTTTGCCATTCTTGTTCATATATAGGACTATATTATGGTTTTTTTTTTTAAAGATTTTATTTATTTATTTGACAGAGATAGAGACAGCCAGCGAGAGAGGGAACACAAGCANATGTGGGCTGCCTCTTAGTTTTTTTGATAGTCAAACAGTTTTCCAAAACGGGTAAAGCAATTTACAGTACCATCAGCAGTGTTTGAGAGTGACTTCTGCCTTCTCCACATTCCCATAACCAATTTTTTTTGTCATTTTCAATTTTGCCATTCTTGTTCATATATAGGACTATATTATAGTTTTGATCTGCATTTCCTCATTAAATAGGATAGTTGAATACTTTTTTCATTAATTTATTGGACGCTTTGATATCCTTTTGTGAAAAATCTGTTTATGTCTTTTGCTCAATTTTCATAAAAGTTACCTTTTTCTTATTGATTTGTAGGAGTTCTTTATATATTTTGGAGGAAAGGCTTTTGTTGGNATGGTTTTGATCTGCATTTCCTCATTAGATAGGATAATTGAATACTTTTTTCATTAATTTATTGGACACTTTGATATCCTTTTGTGAAAAATCTGTTTATGTCTTTTGCTCAATTTTCATAAAAGTTACCTTTTTCTTATTGATTTGTAGGAGTTCTTTATATATTTTGGAGGAAAGGCTTTTGTTGGGTGTATTTATAGCAAATGTCTTTCTCTAATATGCAAGTTCCAGGTACAGCTTTTAATGGTGACTTTTAATAAAGGAAAGTTTTAAATCGTAATATAGATCTACACATACACACACACACACACCCCCACACACACTTACATTATTGTTGGTGTTTCTTTATGCCCCCTTAAGAAATCTTTGCCTTTACCTGTGAGATGAAGATGTTTTTCTACATTTTCTTCTGAAATCTTTGTAATTTAAATTACATGTTTATGTCTACAGTTGATCTGGAATTGATTTTTGTATTGGGCAAGTAGAGGTCAAATTCGTTTTTCCCTTAAGGATATCAGAATCTTGGATACCAGTCTTTTATCTGTAGTGTCATTTGCAAATATATTCTCCCATTCTGTGGGCTGCCTCTTAGTTTTTTTGATAGTCAAACAGTTTTCCAAAACGCGTAAACCAATTTACAGTACCATCAGCAGTGTTTGAGAGTGACTTCTGCCTTCTTCACATTCCCATAACCAATTTTTTTTGTCATTTTCAATTTTGCCATTCTTGTTCATATATAGGACTATATTATGGTTTTTTTTTTTAAAGATTTTATTTATTTATTTGACAGAGATAGAGACAGCCAGCGAGAGAGGGAACACAAGCAGGGGG
>NC_048218.1:53839692-53840060 GCF_002007445.2 Ailuropoda melanoleuca
CCTGATGTGGGGCTCGATCCCACAATGCCGGGATCACGCCCTGAGCCGAAGGCAGACGCTTAACCGCTGTGCCACCCAGGCGCCCCTATATTATGGTTTTGATCTGCATTTCCTCATTAGATAGGATAATTGAATACTTTTTTCATTAATTTATTGGACACTTTGATATCCTTTTGTGAAAAATCTGTTTATGTCTTTTGCTCAATTTTCATAAAAGTTACCTTTTTCTTATTGATTTGTAGGAGTTCTTTATATATTTTGGAGGAAAGGCTTTTGTTGGGTGTATTTATAGCAAATGTCTTTCTCTAATATGCAAGTTCCAGGTACAGCTTTTAATGGTGACTTTTAATAAAGGAAAGTTTTAAATC
>NC_048218.1:53840836-53844357 GCF_002007445.2 Ailuropoda melanoleuca
GATTCCGATGTAAAGTTTGATGCTTCATTAGTTGCGTATAACACCCAGTGCACCATGCAATACGTGCCCTCCTTACTACCCATCACCAGTCTATCCCATTCCCCCACCCCCTCCCCTCTGAAGTCTTCAGTTTGTTTCTCATAGTCCATAGTCTCTCATGTTTCATTCCCCCTTCTGATTACCCCCCTTTTCTTTATCCCTTTCTTCCCCTACCGATCATCCTAGTTCTTATGTTCCATAGATGAGAGAAATCATATGATAATTGTCTTTCTCTGCTTGACTTATTTCACTTAGCATTATCTCCTCCAGTGCCGTCCATGTTGCAGCAAATGTTGAGAATTCGTTCTTTCTGATAGCTGAGTAATATTCCATTGTATATATGGACCACAGCTTCTTAATCCAGTCATCTGTTGAAGGGCATCTCGGCTCCTTCCATGATTTGGCTATTGTGGACAATGCAGCTATGAACATTGGGGTGCATATGGCCCTTCTCTTTACTACGTCTGTATCTTTGGGGTAAACACCCAGTAGTGCAATGGCTGGGTCATAGGGTAGTTCAATTTTTAACTTTTTAAGGGACCTCCACACTGTTTTCCAGAGTGGCTGTACCAACTTGCATTCCCACCAACAATGTAGGAGGGATCCCCTTTCTCCACATCCTCTCCAACATTTGTTGTTTCCTGCCTTGTCCATTTTTGCTATTCTAATTGGCGTAAGGTGGTATCTCGATGTGGTTTTGATTTGAATTTCCCTGATGGCTAATGATTTTGAACATTTTTTCATGTGTGTGTTAGCCATTTGTATGTCTTCATTGGAAAAAATGTATGTTCATATTTTCTGGGCTGTTGATTCTTTTGAATTTTCTATTATCAGTTTGTCAGTAATGACACGGTTTTATTTTTATAAATTTTTATTGTATTTTTTTTCTCCTTTTCTTACCTTATTGCAGTGGTTAAGATCTTTATTCTACTTTTAGGAGCCACTGTGTCTACCCAGTTACTGCCAGTGAGTTATGAATCTGTTTATGGATTTGGCATTAGAATTTTGACTATATGTGGGGCCCCTGGGTGGCTCAGTCGTTAAGCGTCTGCCTTCAGATCAGGGAGTGATCCCGGTATTCTGGGATCAAGCCCTGCATCAGGCTTCTCCACTGGGAGCCTGCTTCTTCTTCTTCTACTCCCCCCGTTTGTGTTCCCTCTCTCTCTGGTTGTCTCTCTGTCAAATAAATAAATAAAATCTTTAAAAAAAAAAAGAATTTTGACTATATGCACCAAAAAAAAGTAGGATCAGCTGATGATAAAAAAAAAAGACCATCTTGAGCTTCCAGTTTCTTACATAGCAAATAATATATATAAATTTTTAAAAGAGGAACCCCATGAAGTGACTATAACATTACCACAAAAGCTTTGAATTTTTGTATGACTTTGTATGTGTGTATGTTCTTAATAATGCCCCCCCCCTTTTTATTTGTGATTGCTCAATAGTGGGTATTTGTTTTAGCACCTCAATTAGCCTTTAACTGTATTTGGTATTAGTAAACATTTCTTACTTTTCTACATTCCCTACAGTTCTAATTGGATAAAAAAAAATCAGACCCTTGTATACATATTAATTAGATAATTATGCTATACCAATTTCAGTAACTTAGTTCTGTTGCCCTTAAACATGGAAAAATAATGCCTAATGTAAGTACTATTAGAACTTCTGGTAGTACCTCATAGCTGGAAAGCACTTAAAATTATTCACAAAACAATTTCAATATATTATTTTACTTGAACTTTACATTTTTTGAGGTAAATTTTTCAAAAGGTCTAGTATAGAAACACATGACATATGCATATATTATGATTTCATATAATGATGTCTAAATAATCTTAACTTTACTACCATCTGGTGAGTCAAACTGCTTGACCCAGTAATAAAAGAAGTTATACTGAGCACCTACTGTGTACTAGACATTGTGTAAACTGTGTATTAAAGAGATTTGAAGAAACCAAAATCTAATGATTCAAAGCATTTTGGTACCTGAGTGGAGAAGAGAAATCAAAATTCTCACTTGACAGCAGAGGGAAAACCCCATGGATTAAAGTTTCCTTTACAAAGATTTTTATCCAGATGGCCTTATCCTAATGTTAGTCCTCAGTACACTAGAAAGAAAACAACATATGGCATAATACATATGGATTATTCTAAGAGGTCCTAGTTTAGTTCTCTTCCCTGGAGACTTACCCAATAATCCCTCCTGCACAATGTTTCTATATCAGATGAACATTTCCCAAATTCAAACATATGACTTCTCAAAGCTTCCAGTTTTTCCCCACCACAACCTACATTCCCCTTTTTCTTATTCTGGATAAAATGCACATTCTTCAATCTAGCTATTGAATGTCACCTATTATCTATTCTTACTGTACCTACCCAATTACTCCCATGATGTGCACCTTCAGTTTCTCCACATGGATCATTGAACAGAGACATGTTCACGAAGCCTTTGCTTATCATTCCTCGAATTCCTAGTTGAAATAGTTTTTCCTATCTTTTCTACCTATTCCAGTGATTCCTGAGTCTTTCTTCACCTTGGACCTTACTAAGATTTTGACTAAAGCTATGTCCCCTGAAACTCATCTACGCACTGGTCAATAAGAAACCTTGATATATTCTAACCCTAATTACCCTTCAAGACCCAATGGCCCTGTTCATATTTCCTCTCTGCGATGACTTCTTCAGCTGCATATTAATTACCTTCTTTTTTAAATTTCTGTAACAGTTAATCTTTTAATAACAGTCTATGTGCACTTTAAGGTCCTAAAGGACAGTCTTTTAGATATTTTATAGAACTCTTCATATTTAGCATGGAACACTTGTTAATGCTTGTTAAGTGAATAAAGATCTTTCTAATCACAACAAATAGTGTTCAAATCTTTGGAAATATGAGGCAAATAAAATATTGTATTAAGTTCTGTGATAGGGTTTCTTAACCTTCAGTGCATTCCAGAATAAACTGGGAATTTTAAAATATCCATCCTCTAACCTGAAGATTCTGATTCAGTATGTCTAGAAGATGTCATGAGTTTTATTGTTGTTTTTATGCTCCACAGAGAATCTCATCTGTACCCATGGTTGACAACTGTTTTTGAAGCTGACAATAAATAGACACCTTCTCAATAATAGACTTTGTATTAATAAAAAAGAATATGCAAAACTGTTGCACATTTAAAAAATGCTTTGCTTATGACTTGTACCACAATAGTTCTAGCTGGTCATGCACAGTCATAATAATTAAAGATTAATCATAAAAAGCCTGCTGATATAAGGAGCTTATCTTCATCAAATCTGTTTGTGCAGTTAAGATAGTTCAGTGGGTACAATAAAGAAAAACTTAAAATCCTATGCTGAGAACAAATTAGGAACCTAATAAATCCTTGTTGATTAATTGAATTAAAATCATTCTTTTTTTTATTATATTATGTTAGTCACCATACAGTACATCCCTAGTTTTTGATGTAAGGTTCCATGATTCA
>NC_048218.1:53844457-53844632 GCF_002007445.2 Ailuropoda melanoleuca
ATAGGCAGCAACCTCTACGACATCAGCCAAAGCAACCTTTTTCATGACACATCTCCAAAGGCAAGAGAAAAGAAAGATAGAATGAACCTGTGGGACTTCATCAAGATAAAAAGCTTCTGGGGCGCCTGGGTGGCACAGCGGTTAAGCGTCTGCCTTCAGCTCAGGGCGTGATCCC
>NC_048218.1:53844806-53845173 GCF_002007445.2 Ailuropoda melanoleuca
GCGCCTGGGTGGCACAGTGGTTAAGCGTCTGCCTTCGGCTCAGGGCGTGATCCCGGCGTTATGGGATCGAGCCCCACATCAGGCTCCTCTGCTATGAGCCTGCTTCTTCCTCTCCCACTCCCCCTGCTTGTGTTCCCTCTCTTGCTGGCTGTCTCTATCTCTGTCGAATAAATAAATAAAATCTTTAAAAAAAATTAAAAAAAAAAAAGATAAAAAGCTTCTGCACAGCCAAGGAAAGAGTCAAAAAAACTAAGAGGCAGCCCACGGAATGAGAAAAGGTATTTGCAGGGACTCCTGGGTGGCACAGAGGTTAAGCATCTGCCTTCGGCTCAGGGCGTGATCCCGGCGTTATGGGATCGAGCCCCAC
>NC_048218.1:53845416-53845834 GCF_002007445.2 Ailuropoda melanoleuca
CACGTCAGGCTCCTCCGCTATGAGCCTGCTTCTTCCTCTCCCACTCCCCCTGCTTGTGTTCCCTCTCGCTGGCTGTCTATCTCTGTCAAATAAATAAATAAATAAAATCTTTAAAAAAAAAAAAGAAAAGGTATTTGCAAAGATGCTACAGATAAAAGATTAGTATCCAAGATCTACAAAGAACTTCTCAAACTCAATACACGTGAAACAAATAATCAAATCACAAAATGGGCAAAATATATGAACAGACCCTTTTCCAAAGAAGACATACAAATGGCTAACACACACATGAAAAAATGTTCAAAATCATTAGCCATCAGGGAAATTCAAATCAAAACCACATCAAGATACCACCTTATGCCAGTTAGAATAGCAAAAATGGACAAGGCAGGAAACAACAAATGTTGGAGAGGATGTG
>NC_048218.1:53846065-53930257 GCF_002007445.2 Ailuropoda melanoleuca
AGATGCCCCTTCAACAGATGACTGGATTAAAATCATTCTAGATGGGCTTCCTGTATTCTGCTTTTTGAATAATTCCATTTTCTAGTAACTTTTAAAAATCATTCCTTGGAATGAAAGGCAGTTCATTCCTGAACTAACAAGTATTGTCCTGTATTGCAGGTTTTTATTTTAGCAAAGAGAGTAGTATAAAAGTAATTATACATTTTGTGGGATTTTGCAGAGAATGTCTATTGTACAAATCAAGTCCTGAAATAGGACAGCTACATATAATAAGTGCTAATACAAAGTGGCTAACCTATATAAAGTGGAAAATAGTTCTACCCTTGAATGTGTTAAATAGCTCTTTTTCTTACTTAATTTCAGTAAACTATGTTGAATATTTTTTCCTGAAAGATAAAATGTTACATTTTATATATGTACATATATGTGTGTATAGTATATATGTATGTATATACGTATATACACATATACATAATGTATAGTATATACAGTATATATGTGTATGTATAGTAAATATTCAGGCTTTTTGATTTTCTATTGTATACATGCATAAACACTCACACATATATTTTATATATAAAATAGAAAACCAAAAACCTGAGTATCTGCTATAAAAAGAGCCAGCCTTTGTTCATATCACTATGGGGGCATCAGTATGCATTATATAATCGTATTATGATTGAGGATGTTGGTGGTCCCATAAAGCTAAATATCAAACAGGATTTTCGTTTGGAAAAAAAGCTTAATCCCAGCTTCTAGAATACTTTTCTTGTTATTAATGGGTATTTTTGACCCAAGATAATTTTACCTTTTTTTCTATTTTAGTCCAAATATTCACAGCCTTCTGCTCATAGGCATATTTAATCTCATCACATTTATAATTATTTGCTTGAAATTATCATTAGAGGAATTATAGAGCAGGCTTCATAAGCATAATTATCTTTCTGTTTTCAGCACCTCAGCCGCGGTACTTTATTTCCCCTCCATCTTGGTATGATCTGACATCACAAAGATGTAAATTATAAGGTCATGCAGATAAATTCCAAGCATCATTTAGCAAATAGCTTTGTCATCATTACTAATAGGTATGCACATATGAAATTCAGTGCAAGGCAGCATTTTACGTGAATATATGCACTGTTGTTAATCCTGGCAGGCAAGAGAAGAAAAAAAAATCTTGCTAAGGCTTAGTGTTTTACATTCATTGTCTGCAGTTCCTAGACCATTGTGATATCTGTTTAATATCTCTTAAATTTTCTTTGTAGACTAGACTCATCCTCTTTTCATACAAGGGAACTTTCACCTTATTAGATTTTGTTGGTTTCTTCAGCATCTGTTTTAGAGCTAAGGTTCAGACCAAACCCAAGTGTATTGTTGAACAAGGTACATGTTTTTTGGCCTTCATTTACTTTTGTTACATTTTATCAGTTTACTTAAATTGAACCCAGTGCCCTTAGCTACAACTAGAACATTTCTGCATATAACAAGAAGAGAAAACTCTGTCTTGAAACTCTCATTGATGTTGGTCAGGTAATGTGCAGAATGATCTGAGTCCCCAGCATTCCTTTATATGAGTCCAGCACTTCATGAAAGCTTCTGTCTGTTTAATTACTTCCTATTTTCTCATATCAGCTACTTTTTGTTCATGCTTATTTCACCTAAAACTCCCTCTCTCCTACTTACCATGTAAGACCTGACTCAAATTTCAGGTCATCCAAGAAGATTCCTTTGATCACACTAACTCGGTAAACTTTTATTCCTCTTAACTTCTGTAGTCCTTACTTTTGACATAACATAATTAGAAATTATATGAAGTTATCTTTATGTTTTTGCTTACCCTGCTTTGCTCTTCCCGTTTCCACTCTGTGAGTACAGGGTTTATTATTAATATTTCTTTGCATTCTCCTTAATATCAAGCACAACATCATTCCTATGAAGGTTAATTTATATGTGTTGGATGATCCTCATTTTATGGTAGATAAAATCAAGCCCAGTTTGTAACTTCTGTATTAAAACTGGCAAATATTTACATGGTTTCATGCTTGAAAAACATATCTGAAATTCTAAATATAAGCAAATCCTCTGTTCTGATCCCTTTTACTGTCAAAACCCTGAGTGGCTCATTACCCACAAGCTGTAGTATAATAATTGTATGTTCTATAACAAAAAGTAGGATCTAGTTATGGAAATTAGAATTGGCAAAGAATTGTGGTTCTGCAAATATGTGTTCATAAAAACATCCAAGTTTCAACAATGATTTAGTTAGAATTTTCTAACTGGCTAAAAGTAATTTATATCCCTACCTCCTAAAATAGATTTGACATGACATAAATGTTGGGATTATCTAATATAAAAAATTGATTGGTGTTAGTGAATTAAGTCATATCGAAATTCTTGTGATCCAAGCATCAATCAGTCAGTTTCCAGATTTTGTGAATTCAGCGCCTTCAGGATTTGGCTGCAGCCTTTCAATTCACGGAGACAAAGCAAAAAGCTGCCAGAATTCTAATTTAAACTNCAGTTTCCAGATTTTGTGAATTCAGCGCCTTCAGGATTTGGCTGCAGCCTTTCAATTCACGGAGACAAAGCAAAAAGCTGCCAGAATTCTAATTTAAACTTACTATCATGCCATTAATTTCTTTAGAAAAAGTTACACTGTTAGGTCCATATGTGTTCCCACATACAAGAAAAAATAAGCTCTGAAATTTGAAGAGATCACAGCCGTAAGAGGAATGTTTTGTAGAGATGTAGCGTTTATCTCACTGATTAGACTCAGGAAAAAAAATGTAGAGTAAAAGCATCTTAACAAAGTAAAATTAAATCATGGATTAGTTCTCTGGGTTACTAATGTACTTAAGCCCTGGAAGTATTTATGATTATGAGTTTAAAAGCATCCTAATATCAGTGGATATTATTTGGAGTTGGAAAAGATAATCCTTTTCAGTAGTGATAACAGTCATACTGAGGCTACAGCAAATGGTAAGAATGATGACTGGTAAATGGACAAGTTCTCGTCCACTCCAAAGTCATTGTCTTTATATGTCTTTAGTACTTTCTTTTAAGGATCTGGATAACTCTTTTCAGTATGCAATACAGCTTCTTTGGATTCATGTGCAAATACTGGGTTTCTTAAATATTTCATATCAGCACCAGCCTGAAGCATTTTAAAATTAAGTGTAGTGGGACTGGCAAGACCTCTAAGATTCAAATATACATATATGGGCATGTGTCTGATACTGTGAGTGAAGTCCCTATGAAAATTGTCTTATCAAACCCTACAGTCTGGGACAACTGCATTTTAAGATCTAGAATGAAAGGCCCTTTCAATATTGTAATTTTTTGAGAATTAAGGCATGATCATTGTGTTAGGAAATCACACTTAATTGGTTATAACACTTGCAAAGATGGGAAACATTCTACAAAGCATAAGTCAAGAATTGATATTCTGAAACTAGTTTATACGAACCAAGTAGTTTTTATGTTTCTAGCATTTATTGTTCTTTAAGGTTAACTGTCCATATTTTTATTAGCAATAAGATTGCTTATTCAAAAAATATAACACAATCAAGCTTGACTTTAGTTGTACAAATGACAGATATTTTGAGAGAACATATTTGTAAAAGAGACCAAGATTACATGTTCTAATAATTCCATTTTAAGGTGAAATAATATTTTAGACATATAAATATGTATAGTAAGTTATTCTTATTACTTTTGGGCTCTTTATTTTTGTGGTGGCTCACAGAAAGTTTGAATGATTTGCTCCAGGACTCACAAAATAGTCAAAGTGATGCTTAGAGCAGTCGGTGCAGCCAGTGATACTATATGATTCTGAGCAAGGAATTTTTTTTATAGACGGAATGTGTCGTGCTTAATTTAACATTTTGCATAATGAGGACTTTCCATGTCCAGAGANGGTGCAGCCAGTGATACTATATGATTCTGAGCAAGGAATTTTTTTTTATAGACGGAATGTGTCGTGCTTAATTTAACATTTTGCATAATGAGGACTTTCCATGTCCAGAGACATGTTTATTTGGGATGACAAGCTTAAATTGAATGATCACATACTCTTCAGTAGGTTTCCATTTGGAATAGATCCAGCAGCCACCCAGAGAGCTGCCATACATATCTAGACTGACATGTATCTGACTACAGACACTGCGGACTCCAACAGGATAAGAACACCACAGTGCCACTGTAGTAGGTCTTCACTGAAGCATGTAAGGGAAAAGCAGTGGACTAATCCATAGTTACAAAACTAGAGGAAATAAAATAATTTAGGTCAAATTGATCCCTCAAAAATGTTTGAGAAATGGGCTTCATGTCCTTTGGATATGCAGATTTTTAGGCTTTTCAGTTTAATAGCACAGCAGTGAAATAGCTATGAAAGTGCTGCTTTCAAAAAATATAGCGTATTAAAACACACACACACACACACACACACACACACACACACACACAGACCATGGAGTGTAATGGTTAAGAGCTCAGGCTCTGCAGTGAAACACACTTCACTTTGATTTCCAGTAGCAGCTTATAATCTACATGAGTTTGGGCAAGTTACTTAACCTTGGTAAATCTTCATTTCTTCATTGATAAATTTAGTAATGATACCAACCTTAAAGAAGTGTTCTAAGGCTTGAGAGAGAAATAACGTAAAGTGCTTAGCACAATGTCTGGAAAAGTGCCAAGTATTTTTTAAGCTAGTTCGTGAAAAGAAGATCACCATCGACATATTGATATAACTAACATCGATACTTACCCACTACACTCCGTATTCTCAGCTCAGTAATGTTATGTATGATCCTTTCTATTATAGTAAAAACTGTAGGTTATTTTTGGTCATTATCCACGTGTAACCCATCAAGTAAAATGTGTAGTGATTTAAGCATAAATACTTCTAAGAAAACCATATTAAGTTCATGGTTAGAACCATCATGTCATGGACCATTTGTATTTAATAATTGTATTTACTAATTTAACAAACTTTATTTAGCTTCTCATATGAGGAAAAAAGATACATATTTGCTTCAGCGTTGAAATGTAATATCGAAAATTATATCTAATACTGATTGGGAGATGAGATTTAACATTTTAACTTTTTGAAGTATTCATTGCTCCACACCAGAATTCTGTTTTTTCTTTCTTTTTTTTTTTTTAGAATTCTGTTTTTTTTTCAATTTTATACCTTAGTGAAGAAAATAAATTAGTGAAAATTAAGGAATCAGTTTTGAGTAAAACTGTGTCACATGTTACAGCATATTTGGTAGCTGTGATAAAAATTACAACTAAGAGACTTGAGGTGATTTTTTAGAAATGTGAATTATAATAAGACTGGTATTGTAAGATGATTTTTGATAATGTTCCATAATGAGAGACCAGTTGCAATGTATTTATTTCTAGGTAGATATTTTCGGTAGAAAATGATAAGAATGCCTATAATTTTCCCTGCAAATGATTGCTTTGGTAGTATATATTAGAGTAGAAGCTAGGTTTTATAGTTATTATGTTATAGGATGATGTATTTTAATGAAAATAATTTAAATTCATAAAACTTCTAATCTGTTTTAATTGGCTTAGAACGTGAACTGACTCTAGAGAAAAATGTGCATAAGAACATCAGAGGAGAGGTGTGGGGTGTGTCAGAGACCTATCTAGGCTCTCACAGGAAGTGAGTGATTTAATCAGGGTTTGAGGTCTAAGCTGAGGGGGCAGAGCCTATACCAAGATTTGGTTGCATGGGAAATCTTATAGAAAGTATATAAAGGATTAACTTGTCTAAGTGTTCCCAGTGTCTTTTTATTTTGTAAAGTAATAATCAAATGAATATATGACCTAAATATCTTTACAACACTTTTAGATGAACCATCCCCCACCTCCATCACTTTCCTCTTTTTTGGATATGATATTAAAGCATAGGTGCAGGCATTTAATGCCTATCTAAATAACCAAACCAGATCTTACACCTACATTTTTTTAACCTCCAGTGTCCAGAGCTGAATTATAGATTAATAATAATCCTGATTCAAACATATAGTCACCCTTGGTAAGCGCATAGCTTACTTTTGTTTGTTCAGTTAGTTCTTTAGTAATTAATTTTATGTAATACCTATCTACAAACCCTTCACACAAAGAAAGAACTACAACTCTGAAAATAATTTACATGTAATTGTATCTCTCCCTATGTCCTTCTGCATTCTTCTTACCCCAGGTAACAGTAGTCTGAATCCTTTGTTCATAATTCCCTTAATTTTGCTTTTTACATGTATATATTACATGTAATATTACATGCACGCGTATTTCTAAAATGTGTATTTTAGAATTTTTGTTTTAACTTTATACAAATTGTATCATACTGTATGTAATATCCTTTTGGATTCTTTTTATTTACTTGTCATGTTACTTAGTTTTGGCTGCTGCATGGTATTTCACTATGTGAACATACCTTGGTTTATTCATCTACTCCTTTGAGGATAAGCGTGGGTAATTTCTAAGACTTTCCTGTTCAAGCAGTGTTATTACAAACATTCTTGAATGCATCTTTTATTGAAGTATAACCATTGTTTTAGAATAAGAATAAGAACCTTTATATAGACTCTTGTAAAGACTTTTTATATAGTCTCAGCGTTTTCTTAACCAGTTTATTTATTTATTTATTATTTATTTATTTATTTATTTATTTATTTATTTATTTTTAAAGATTTTATTTATTTATTTGACAGAGATAGAGACAGCCCGAGAGAGAGGAAACACAAGCAGGGGGAGTGGGAGAGGAAGAAGCAGGCTCCTAGTGGAGGAGCCTGATGTGGGGCTCGATCCCATAACACTGGGATCACGCCCTAAGCCGAAGGCAGACGCTTAACCGCTGTGCCACCCAGGCACCCCTTAACCAGTCAGTTTAATCTGTAAATAAAAAAACATGAATAATTCAGAATTCCTTTAAATACATAGTTACTAATAAAAAGGTGAAAGTACTAGTCTGTGCCTACGTGATTTGACCCCACTTATCTTTTATCTTTGCTATATGCCATTTTTCCTATTATTACATTCCAAGAATACTGGTCTTTTTTCAGTTCCTTGAACATATCAAGTCCTTTTCTCCCTGAATACCTTAGCACCCACAAATTCTTTTTCTTGGAGCTTTCTTCTTCCTTTTTGCTTCAGTTTCCCTTTTTAATCTTCACTTGTTCTTTAAAGTTTTTAGTTTGTTTAAGTTTACCTTCCAAAGGCCTCTCCTTTTTTTTTTTTTTTTTAAAGATTTTATTTATTCATTTGACACAGAGAGAGACAGCCAGTGAGAGAGGGAACACAAGCAGGAGGAGTGGGAGAGAAAGAAGCAGGCTCCCAGCNAAAGATTTTATTTATTCATTTGACACAGAGAGAGACAGTCAGTGAGAGAGGGAACACAAGCAGGAGGAGTGGGAGAGAAAGAAGCAGGCTCCCAGCGGAAGAGCCTGACGTGGGGGGCTCGATCCCAGAACTCCAGGATCACTCCCTGACTTGAAGGCAGACGCTTAAGGACTGNGCTTGAAGGCAGACGCTTAAGGACTGAGCCACCCAGGCGCCCCCAAAGGCCTCTCTTGATAACTCCAAATACTTTCCCTCTCCTCTATATGCAATTTTTTAAATTGTTTATTAAAAAACTTTATTTCACTCATTTAATTACTCATCCATTTCTTTACATTCATTCATTTAAAACTTACTGTGTCTCAAATCCTGAGGAATAGTAATAAGGAAAAAGAGAAAAGGACTCTGTTTTTCATAGAGTTACAACCTGTTGGAACAGAAAGACACTAATCAAATAGCCCAGAGTCAAATGCAAAATCTTACCTGTCACGAACCTTAGGAAGAAAGGTGTATGGTCCTAAGAGAGAGGATTATGGTTCTATAAAATTAAAACCAGGAATATTTACCCTGGTCGGTGGGTTCAGGGAGAGTTTCCCTGAAGAAGTGGTACTTGTGGCAAAATCTGTAGGATGAGTAAGAGTAAACTAAGTGAAGAGGGAAAGAGAACAGCGTTATTAAGTACAGAAAGAAGCATGTGCAAAGGGAATGCCTTACTTTAGGATGGAGCATGGTAAAGCTTGAATGTCTAGAAAATGGCCATTGCAGATGGGGCTGAAAGAAAGAGAGTTAAAAGTGATATGAGATACGGCTAAAAGATGGGAAAAAGACCTAACCATTCAAGGTATTCTAGCCATGTTAAAATGTTTGTTTTATTTGAGGAACAAAGGGAAGCCTTAAAAGAGTTTTAAATAAGTTTGGACACAATCAGAAATGCATTTTGAAAAAAGTCCTTTGGTCATAGTTTGGAAAAGAGGTGTGGTTGGATCAGCTACTAGGTTATTGCTTTAATCCATGCAAAAACTGATGGTAGTGTGGGATGGATTGTAGTAGTAAAAATGGAGAAAAGAGGCTGGATAATGCAATTTAAAAAAAGTGATTAAAGTGATTTTATTTTGTAGAAATGCATTAAAGCCAAGTGCTTATTTTTTTCCCTAATGACATTAGCAAGAATGACCATTCAAAAAGTCAGAATGTGAGTTCTTTTGTTTTTAATGACTTTATTTTTTTTAGAGAAGTTTAGGATCACAGCAAAATTGAGAAGAAGGAATAGAGATTTCCCATGTACCCCCCAACCCACACACATGCATAACTTCCCCCAGTACCAACATCCCCCAGCAGAGTGGAACATTTGTTACAATTGATAAAACTCTGTTGACACATCATGATCACACAAAGCCCACGGTTTACATAAGGTTTTACTCTTGGTACTGTACAGTCTTTGGGTCCAGACAAGTGTATAACAACATGTAGCCATCATTAATTATTACACAGAATATTTTCACTTCACTAAATATCTTCTGTACTTCATCTGTTTATCTTTCCCCACCACCCTAACTCTTAACCACGATTGATCATTTTAATGTCTCCACAGTTTTGCCTTTTCTGTAATGTCGTGTAGTTGGAATCATAGAGTATGTGGCCTTTTCAGATTGGTTGCTTTCACTTAGTAACATGTATTTACAGTTCCTCCATGTTTTTTTGTGGCTTGATAGTTCACATCTTTTTTTTTCAGCTTTATTGAGGTATAATTGACAAATAAAAGTGTAATATATTTAATGTGTGCAACCTGATGATTTGATATACATATGCATTGTGAATGGATTCCTACCATCAAATTAACATATCCATCAGGTCACACATTTACCTTTCTGCTTTTTGTTTTTTACGTAGAGAACATTTAAGTTTTACTCTCATAGCAAATTACAAATATAATATTAAAGACTATAATCACCATATTATATATTCCATCTTTAGAACTTACTCATCTTCTAAATGAAAGTTTGTACCCTTTTACCAACCTTTCTGTATTTCCCCTTTTTGAATATATATACAGATGTAGGATTGCTGGCTCATATGATAGTTCTATTTTTAATTTCTTGAGGAACTTCCATTCTGTTTTCCATAGTGAGTGGCTGTACCAGTTTACATTCCCAGCAACAGTGTACAAGGGTTCCCTTTTCCCCACATCTTTGCTAGCATTTGTTATCCTTGTCTTTTTGAAAATAGCCATGTTAACAAGTGTGAGATGATATTTTATTGTGGCTTTGATTTTATTTCCTTAATGATTAGTAATGTTGAACACTTTTTCATGTGCCTGTTGGCCATTTGTATGTCTTCTTTGGAAAAGTGTCTATTCAGGTCCTTTGCCCATTTTTAATTTGGGTTGTTTGTTTGTGCTATTGACATGTATGAATTTCTTGGATATTAACCCTTGGATATTAACCCTTTATCAAATATGTGGCTTGCAAATACTTTCTCCCACACCAGGTCTTCTTTTCATTTTGTTCATGGTTTCCTTTGCTGTACAGAAACTTTTTAGTTTGATGCTGTCCTACTAATTTATTTTTATTTTTGTTTTTGTTGTCTTTGCTTTTGGTGTCATATCAAAAAAAATTGTTGCTAAGATCGATGTCAAGAAGCTTATCCCCTATCTTTTCTTCTGGGAGTTTTACAGTTTCAGGTCTTACATTCAAGTCCTTTTTCATTTTGAGTTAATTTTTGTATATGGTACAAAGGAAGAGTCCACTTTTATTCTTTTGTATGTGGCTATTCAGTTTGCTCAACACTATTTATTGAATAGACTGTCTTTTCCCCATTATATGTTATTGGATCCCTTGTTGAAAATTAATTGACCACATATGCATGGGTTTATTTCTGGGCTGTCTATTCTGTTCTTTTAATCTCTGGGTCTCTTTTTATGCCAATTCCATACTGTTTTGGTGGTATAGCTTTGTAATACAACTTGAAATCAGGAACTGTGCCTCCTCCAACTTCGCATTTCTTTATCAAGTGTATTGGCTATTCAGGGTCTTTTGTGGTTCCATACAAATTTTAGAATTGTTTGTTCTATTTCTGTGAAAAATGCTGTTAGAATTTTGATAAGGTTTGTATTGAATTTTAGATCCATTTGTGTAGCCTGGACATTTAAAAAAAATATTAATTTTTCCAGCCTATTAACACAAAACATCTTTCCATTTATCCTCTTGTATCCTCTTTAATTTCATTCATTAGTGTCTTATATTTTTCAGTACAGATATTTCACCTTCTTGTTTAAATTTATTCCACATTATTTTATTTATATTTATAAATTTTATTTATATTATTTACAAATTTAAATTTTTATTTGTATTTATAAAAAATAGTTCTTTTTTATATTTTGAGTAATATATGTAGTCCTTTACCAGATATGTCTTTTGCAAATATTTTCTCCTAGTCTGTGGCTTGTTTTCTATTTCTCTTAATATTATCTTTCACAGAGCAGAAGTTTTTCATTTTAGGGGCCCCTGGGTGGCTCAGTTGTTAAGCGTCTGCCTTCGGCTCAGGGCGTGAACCCGGAGTTATGGGATCGAGCCCCACATCAGGCTCCTCTGCTGGAAGCCTGCTTCTTCCTCTCCCAGTCCCTCCACTTGTGCTCCCTCTCTCGCTGGCTGTCTCTCTCTCTGTCAAATAAATAAAATATTTTTTAAAAAAGTTTTTCATTTTAATTAAGTACAGATTATCCACTGTTTATCGACTGTGCCTTAGATGTTGTATCTAAAACATCATTGCCGTACCCAAGTTCATCTAGGTTTTCTCCCATGATAACTTCTAGGAGTTTTGTGGTTTTGTGTTTTACCCTTAGGTATCATTCATTTTCAGTTAATTTTTGTGGAAGGTGTAAGATCTGTGTCTACATTTTTTTTTTGCATATGGTTGTTCAGTTATTCCAGCACCATTTGTTGAAAAGACTGTCATTATTCCATTGTATTTTCTTTGCTCCTTTGTCAAATATCAGTTGACTATATTTATGTGGTTCTATTTCTAGACTCTCTATTCTGTTCCATAGATCTATTTGCCTACTGTTTTGCCAATACCACACTGCCTTGATTATTATAGCTTTATACTGATTCTTTTTTCCCCCCAAGTTTTTATTTAAATTCTTAAATAGTTAACATTAGTTAACATACAATGTAGTATTAGTTTCAGATGTAGAATTTAGTGATTCATCACATACATACAACACCTGGTGCTCATTACAAGTAGCTTTATACTAATTCTTAAAGTCAGACAGAGTAAAACAGTCCTGCAACTGTATTGTTCTCCTTCAGTATTGTGTGGGCTACTGAGTCTTTTGCTTCTTCATGTAAACTTTGGAATTAGTTTGTCAAAATCCACAAAATAACTTTTTGGTATTTTGACTGAGACTGCATTGAATCTTTAGATCAAGTTGAGAAGAGAACTGGCAACTTGAGAATAAATATAAATAAATACTTAGTCATCCTACCCATGACCAGGGTGTATTTTCCCATTTATTTAGTTCTTTTATTTCTTTCATTAGAGTTTTGTAGTTTCCCTCTATAGATCTTGTACACATTTTTTTTAGCTTTATATCTAAGCATTTCTTTTCTTTTCTTTTTGGGTGCTAATGTAAGTAGTATTGTAATTTTATCTAAAATTTTACTTATTGATGGTATATAGAAATATGACTGAATTTTGTATATTAACTTTTTATCTTACTACCTTAATTCAATCACTTTTAATTCCAAGAATGCTTTGTCTGTTCTTTTAGACTTTCTACATAGATGATCACATAATCTACAAACAAGGTGAGTTTAATTTATTCCTTTCAATCTGTATAATTTTTATATCATATTCTTGCATCAGCTACCATTTCCAGGAAAATGTTGAAAAGGAATAGTGAGAGGAGGAAATCCTTGACTTATTCCTGATCCTAATGAGAAAGTTTCTTGTTTCTTACAATCAAGTGTAACGTTAGCTGTAGGTTTTTGTAGATATTCATTATCAAAGTTGAGTAAGTCCCATCTATTTGTAGTTTGCTGAAGAGTTCAACTGACCTTTTAAATTCTAATACCATCACATCTGTCTATGTTTATAGATATACTACTTGCATATCAAATGCTTAAGATAATTAAATTGGTTGTGATATTACTTAAATCTCAAGTATTGGTATAATGGGTACTGAAAAGAAAATTTTTGGATGAATGAAAAATTCATCTTACAGAAAAAGTACTAACTTACTTGAGTAAAAAAAAAATGCTCCAATCCACTTATAATTACAGTAAAAAATTTGAACACTGTACCCAAATGTCAAAGCTAAGTTTACCAATTCAAATTATGTGTAAATGATAACAAATTACTCAAAGGAACTACTCCAGTCAATGTAGCTAATTTTGACCTGAATATCTGAAATAATTTCTTCTCAAAGCAGAGAACTTTGACAATGATAATTGTTAATTTTTGTAATATACTAATAGCTAACTTCAAAATTTTTTAAATTATTAAATTTTAAAATATTTAACACTGAATATTAAAAATGATTTAAATAGTAACATGGCCAAGTGAACAGGACTTAAATTTCAGAATAAAAAATATATATAGTTTCCACTCCATATGCCATGTATAAACAGTCATTTAATAAGTACTCATCATTATATGTAGGATATTTAATCTAGTTCTTTAGCAGTTGCAAATTCAGTGTTAAGTATTACATATTTTATTTTTATTCAAGTATGATTAACATACAGTGTTATCTTGGTTTGAGATATACAGTTCAATGATTTAGAAATTCTGTACATTTCTCAGCGCTCATCAAGATAAGTGTATTCTTAATCCTCTTTATCTGTTTCACCCATCCTCCCACCCATCTCCCATCTGGCTACTACCAGTTTGTTCTCTGTAATATTTTAAAATGAAATTTAAGAAACTTTAAGAAACTGCCAAATACAACTTCCTGTGATGATGGAAATGTTATATTTCACTGTCCACTATAACAATTCATGACATGTAACTACCTAGCGCTTGAAATTTGTCTAGAGTGACTGAGAAACTAAGATTTAAAATTTTATTTGATTTGTATTCATTTAAACTTAAGTTCTAATACCCACATGTAGCTAGTGGTGGGTATGTCAGACAGCAAAGACCGAGGAGATTCAGTTTGTACAATTGATTGATATTAAAATTAATGATTGATATTGAAAAAACTGACTCTCTCAAGGTCACACAATGCAGACAAAAATCCAGCCATTTTGTATTTGAAATTTTCTATTAAGTAACTTCTAACAAATTTGATAAATTTACTTGTGTTGTTAACACGATGGGAATTCATAGAGGGGAAAAGTTCTGTCAAATATAGCCTGTTCACTGAAATTTGAAAAATGGCTGAGAAGAATGGCTTTTGGATCATTCAGGGGAGATTTACTAAAGTGATTTTTGTAGGTTTCTTGCTGTTCCTGTTGAAAGTGGCTTCTTTGGAGATGGGCTTCATTTTTAAAACAGCGATAGTATTCTAACAAACCAAAAATTAAATAAACATATTTCTTATATTAGCTGAAATGTTAATGGCATTATTTATTTACTTATTATTTATTACTTCACCGTTTCTGTCTGTCAGAAACCCAAGCATGACTTAGATGAGGGCTCTGCTTCAGGGTCACTCAACAAAGCTGCTAATCAAGGTGTTGGTTGAAACTTCAGTCTTATCCAAAGGCTCAATTAGGGAGAGATCCAAGGATCTGATTCTAAGCTCAGTTACCAGCAGGATTTAGTTTCTAAAGTCCTCTTAGTCTGTTGGTTTCCATTCCTTGCTGATGTTTGGCCAAATGCCATTCTCAAATTTCTGTCCATCAAGCTCACAATACGGCAGTTTGCTTTATTAAATCAAAAACTGGAAAAGCCAAAGAGGTAGGAATTGCAAGCAAGATTGGGATTGCATTTTTTGTGTGTGTGTGTGGCTTTATTTCAGAAGTGACACTCCTTAACTTTTACTTTAGAAGCAGGTCACTAGGTCCAGTCCAAAAAAAAAAAAAAAAATGGAGAGGATCAAAAGGGCATAAATACTAGGAGATGGGAATGATTGGTTGCCATTTCATAAACTTCTCCTCACACTAACCAACCGAGATGGCAAAGACCATTTTTTTTAGGAAGCATGTGATATTTCCTATATCATTTATCAGAAGTCCAACCAAGAACTTCTTTAAATATTAAAAATAAATGGCCACCATTGTGATTTTTTTTTTTTACAATAAATTCAGTCTTACAACCTAAATTCTTAATATGGTCAGCTGTGTTTTTATACGGTGTCAGTAGCTGAAAGAAGAGTAAAACCTGGAAAAGTTCTAGAGACATTTTTAGTTATCCAGCCCTGAACACTATTTATTGTGTTTTATTTAGTATTGTCTAGTAGCTCCATTGTTTGCAACCTTCCCTTATTGCTGAGGTGGTGATATGTGGTCTTTGCTACAAATTGCACACAAACTTATAAAGACTACTTGTCTGTGAAAAAGATTAGCTTCTGAATTGAGAATGGGCAAGGTACCCTAGTCTGAAGAAAGTAATTTATCATAGTCCTAGAGCCTAGGAAACTGATGATCCATACAAAGCAGCTGTAATTACAAGGAATCCATACATTCCATTCCTATGAACTTCAGTTAGGGATTTTCTAAAGTGTTCAAGATTATGCATCCCTTAAATGGCAGAATTTAACTCTTATAACATGCTACTAACTCTATGTTATTGTATTCTTAAAAAAATGACAGAGGAATTAATGACAGAGGGATATGATATAATATGCAAATCTTGTATCAGTTTCTACAGTGAGAGTGAAAGAGTTTAGATCAAATACTTGAAGAGACATAGTTTTAATATCATTGCATGCCTTCTTCCTATGAGAACCAGTCATTTCCCCTAGAGCTTTCAGTATCCTTAATTTCTTTGAAGTACTTTAGCCTAGTGTACACGTTATTCTGTTTTTCCTTCTGTTCACAATAAACTCCCATCAACAGTAGTGAAAGCTTGTTTTCCTCAACAGACAGTAACTCCTATACTTTCCATAAAAAATCATACCAAAGGCTACCAATAATCTATGAAAAAATTAAATCCTCTGAATATTTACCTTCTCCAGCATTGAATCCCTCTGATCTCTTACCCTCTTGCAGCCCTTTTCTTACATTTCTGCCTAGGCTCATCTCCCCATGACCAACCTACATTTTTGGAGCTTGATTCCTTCTTTGGCTTTTTAAATTTAGGAGTGTTTTAAGATTGAGGCATGAACTTTTTGCTCTTCTTTGTCTAGACTCTGTTTAGTCACTGTCCCTTGAAGAAATTACCCGCTTCAGTGATCAGGTCTGAGTCGGTGACTCCCAATCTACATCTCTAAAAATGCCATCATCTTCTCTGAGTGTAAGTCTGCATGTGCAACTGCATGCTGAGCATTTGCACTTAGACTAATCTGTTACCGCCACTGAAAGATCATTGGCACTGAATTATATTATATCCTAGAATAAGATAACTTTTCTTAAACTTTTGTCTCCCTATGTCAAGTTCAGCATTTTTTTTCTTTATCAGCCAAGCTTGAAATAAAACTTATCTTTGACTCTTGACTTGAAGCATTGAGATTATTTGACCTTCCTTACCTAAAAATAAGTATGATAATAAGACCTATCTCAGATGTTGTTGTAAAGATTAAGTGATATAAAACGTTCAAAGTACTTAGCATAGCACAGTGCCTGACATGTAATAAGCCCCTTTGTCGTTTGTTATATTCCAGAATGTGATGATTTAGTATTTTAATGTATACTTCTTTTAAAATTTATAGTATTATGGAGATTCCAGTCAAAATACCTATGAAATATTCTTCAGAGCTTCACAAAATATGTCTAAATAGGTAAGATTAGCCTAGTGAATTTTGAAAAAGAATAATTATAGGGACATACCATATAAGTTATTATAAGGTGTTTTTTATAGTTTAGTTTTGTATCTGATAAGCACCTATTTGTGTAATAAGAAAATAATTTATAAATAAAATAATTCAGGAAATCACAAAGGGAAAGTGTATATTGTCTGGACTACAAAAAAATTTTTGTCCATAAAAAATCAAGGTCAAATTAAAAAGGCAAACAATTTCATAAAAAAAGAAATATTTTTCACCAGTATTTTAGATACTGTATTTACAACACATAGGAGTGTTCTGTTATAGCAATATGACGAGTATTGGTAATGACGATTAATAAAAAGAAACAAAGAAAGATAAACTATAATTCCATGAGTGAAACTGAGGATCTCACTAAAGTTTTAATTTCAGTTTCTGCTACAAGTTAATTTGAATGTGTTTTCACTTCCTGTTGACCATCTTAATTTGTAAAAATCACTTTTAAAAACCATTGGAAAAAAATACAATGGTGATGAAGGACAGTGCCTTCAGTTATATATTCCTGCTTGAACACTTTTAGCTGATGGTGCTTTTTTTATTGAAGTATAGTTGACATACAATATCTTATAAGTTGCTGGTGTATATCAAAGTAATTTGATGTTTCTGTATGTTACAAAATAATCCCCACGATAAGTCTAGTTATCATCTGTCACCATACAAAGTTATTATAATATTATTGACTATATTCCCTATGCTGTGCATTACATCCTTGTGACTTATTTATTTTATAACTAGAAGTTTGTACCTCTTAATCCCTTTCACCTGTTCCGTCTGCCTCCAACCCTTCCTGTCTCTGGTAACCAACACTTTGTTTACAGTATCTATGAGTCTGTTTTTCTTTTGTTTTGTTTGTTCACATGTGGTTGTTTCTACAACTGAGTGAAATCAGATGGCATTTGTCTTTCCTTGTCTGACTTATTTCACCTACCATAAAACCCTCTAGGTCTTTTCATGTTGTCGTAAATGGCAAGGTTTCATTCTTTTTTATGGCTGAGTAACATTTCATTATATACACACACAGACATACACACACACACACACATGCACACCCATTNCACACGCACACCCATTTCTTATCCATTCACCTATCGATGGATGCTTAGGTTGCTTCCATATATTAACTATTGTAAATAATGCTGCAATAAACATAGGGGTGCATAGATCTCTTCAAATTGGTGTTTTTATTTTCTTCAGATAAATACACAGAAGTGGAATTGCTGAACATATGGTAGTTTTATTTATTTATTTATTTTAGACCCCTACTGTTTTCCATAGTGGCTGCACCAGTTTACATCCCTACCAACAGTGTACAAGGGTCCCCTTTTTTCTACATCTTGGCCAACACTTGTTATTTTTTTCCTTTTTGATAATAGCCTGTCTGGGGGGAATGAGGTGGTATCTCATTGGGGTTTCAACGTGCATTTCCCTGATGATAAGTGATGTTGAGCAGCTATGTCTTCTTTGGAAAAATGACAGTTCAAGTCTTTTCCCCATTTTTAATAAGATTATTTGTGTGGGGTTTTTTTGGTGATGGGTTACATCAGTTCCTTGTATATTTTGGATATTAACCCTTTATCAGATGATGTCTTTTAAAAGAACATTGTTTATAAGTAGATTGAGAAAAGATTGTTCCATGCCCAGTTAAATTCTTATCTGCAGAAATGTGTAAAGAAAGTTGAATGACTGAGAGACAAAGGTGCTTTATGTTTTGCTAGAATAGAACGAGAGCCATGATGAGAGAGTTGGATTTTCTAACATGGTCCAAATTTTAAAATAACACTAATACTCTGAATAAGCTTTATTAACTTAGAGAAGCATAGAAACATAGAGGCTCAGTAGAGAGAGACCAACTCTGAACAGTTTTGCTGTTAGTAGAAAAAGAACCCAAGGGGATTCAGAAATGATGGAAGTATAATAGACATAAAATAAAACTGTCATGTATCTATTGTTGAGAAACAACTAATATTTTCATGTTTATGCACAATTAAGGCTTTCTAAACAAAAATTACTGGCAACCAGGATAAAAAGATGTTTGATTGGTAAACATGCCTTGGAAGTTGGAGACCTCCAGAGAGATTTACAGACCTATCTCCCCTGGAGCCTTTTATTTACATTCCAAAGGGTTGCAGATACCTAGGGACCTTCCCTTCTCCAAGAGAGGATCTGTCTATGTTAGAAAATTAATGTCTTTTCCTCCCTCTGGAGGGAAGAAGGGGCTGCTGTGCTGCAGTTTCTATGTAAACTGCAGAACTCATAATCTCTGGTTTCCTCTCCTGTCATAGAGACTGCCTCTGTACACAAAGGGACCATTTTCCCTCTCAAGAAAGAGAAAGGGGCATGGACAACTTGTGTGGTTATTGTTATAAATGATCTCTGATCCAGAAACCTTTTATTTACTTACCTTGCAGTAAAAACTTATTATGTGTTTATGTCATTTGTGCGTATTAAAAGCTCCACAGATCTACAGTGGAGAGTTTGGTTCTTCCTTTGTTGTCAGGAAATGTTGCAACTTATTATTGGACCCTTATAGTCCTGGAATGTGTAAATAGTATTAGCTATTTGCATAGCATTGTGGGCACCTATGTCTTTAGGGACTACCAAGTTTGGAGAATGGGGACTTGCTCTAGCAAACATGGAGGCAAATGAAACCAAATAAGAAAGGAAAGACATTAATAATACTTCTGAGGCTTGAAGCCATGATACTTACCGACACTTAAGAACCTGATTTACGGGGTGCTTGGGTGGCTCAGTTGGTTAAGCGTCTGCCTTTGGCTCAGGTCATGATCTTGAGTTCCTGGGATTGGCCTGTGTTGGGCTCCCTGCTCAATGGAGAGTCTGTTTTCCCATGTGCTCTCTCTCTTTCTCTCAAATAAATAAAATCTTAAAAAAAAAAAAAAAGCTGGATTTGCCAAGTCCACAGGAGAGTGGTCCTAAATAGAGTTTAAAAAACCATTCAGAGATGAGAAGAAAGAGATAAAGACAAATTCATTGTAATGATTTTTTTTTCATAATGAGAAATTTGCTCTTTCTAAAGAACTGGCCTTTATTCTGAGATCTTTATACTTTTTGTAGTTGAAACACTCTTTTTTTTAAAAAAAGAGATTTTATTTATTTATCTGTCAGAGGGAGAGAAAGCACAAGCAGAGGGAGCAGCAGGCAGAGGGAGAAGCAGGCTCCCTGCTGAGCAAGGAGCCCCATGCGAGACTCGATCCCAGGACCCTGGGATCATTACCTGAGCTGAATGCAGACACTTAACCGACTGAGCCACCCAGGCATCCCAAGTTGAAACATTCTTTTAAACAATAATGATAATAGCAAATTTTATCTGTTGGTGCATTACATGGTGGTAAAATGTCCCTATTATTGTATTCAAATTGTATTAACAGTGAAAGCACAGTCTTGGAACCACTTCTTTAAATGATTTGTATTGCTTACTGGGCTTGATATCTATAGCTCTAGCAGCAGAGCCTTAGATGGAAGTGATGTCCTGATGTGGTAGGATGAACCCCAGGTTTGGATAACTCAGAGAAATGTCATAAAACAAACAGGTAAGTCCTTGTTAAATTTTAAAGTAGAAATGTGCCACTTTGGTATTGTCTGCATATATATTTAATATTTCTTAAAGAAATGAGACACAAGAAAAGTTTTACATAAACACATCAAGACAAATCAAATTCTTTCTTCTGTTTGTTTTTCTTAAAAGGTATTACTCATTTCCTCCTGAAGTTGAAAAACACATTTAAGCAGACAGTATTATTACTGAACATAGTTTTGTGAAAACCCTTGAGAAAACTTCAGACTTTAACTTATTTATATACTGAATTCTCTAGGATTGATAAATATCAGTTCCTGATAGCTGAGATGTGCAAGAGCACTGGACTTTGAAAGATTTAATTAATAACCAAGTCTTATCTGTTGAATTGACTATCTTTGTGACTCTTCACTGACTTGGAGGGAAATGTAGTTTAATTTTGATACCGGCTTCTACTTTACTATTTTGCTCATTAGTTAGTCTCTATTTCAGTGAGTGAGGACTCTGTTTATTCATATTGTATCCCTCTTAGGCAGTTCTGCTCTGCCCAGTGTATGTGCTCAATAAATATCTTAGTAAACCTAGAGAATAATCAAAATAGGGAGAACAAATGTCCACCCTATCAATAGTGGTACCTGTAGCAAACCTTTAGACTCTGAACTCGAGGCCACAATTCTGGTTCCCAGTTATGGTCCATGTGGATAGTGCTTTCTTGGCGTTCATCCCAATCAGTGAATAGAGAAATCATGAAGCAATAGTAAAATAATTTCAGAGCTCATTTTCAAAAACTCATGACAGAGATTATAGTATGAGTATAATGTCATCTGGAATGTTTCCATCCTTTTAAATTTCTACCAGTTTTAATTCCACTTCCAGAAGCTTCTCTCAGTAGGGGTCCCTGTCCTAGAAGAGATCCCCTGTAGCTCTCAAAGGATAGCTCATTAATATAAAGAAAAGATCACATGTGCTATCCTAATAATCAATAATGGAAAATGCCAAGCTTTCGTGGATGTGTGTAGAAGTATATGAAAGATGTCCGGCAGACTACTGCGGGTATAAAAAATGTGTAAATGGTGATATAAGTTTATTAAATATTATTTAAATATATACACCTATGTACATACACATGTATATCAAAGTTATTACACTAAACATTCAGCAAAGGTAATGAGAGTCTAGAACATTTAAATGTTATTCTTTAACTCTATAAATGAATTTGATCTTAGCATATACAAGTAAATCTTGAACAATCCAAAACTGTGTTGTTTTGATCATATCTGGAGTTAGCTTAATATTATGAACCTGATAAAGTAGAGCCCAAGAAGGAATAATTGAGGTAAAATATATACAAACTAAGTAATAAGAAGGATGATCAAGGGGCACATGGGTGGCTTAGTTGGTTAAGCATCTGCCTTTGGCTCAGGTCATGGTCCTAGGGTCCTGAGATTGAGCCCCACATCAGGCTCCCTGCTCAGCAGGGGGTCTGCTTCTCCCTCTCCCTCTGCCCCCCTCCCTGCTTGTCTGCTTGCTTGCTCCCTCTCTCTTTCTCTCTCTCAAATAAATAAATAAATAAAATCTTTAAAAAAAAAAGAAGGATGAGCAGCATACAAGGAGAACTGGATGAATATGAGAGAAGACTGTGTGTATCTGTGAGAAAGTATGTATAGCAAAATGCTGGCTTAAAAGGTTATCTTCAAATTTCGGAAGGCCTCGCATGTTAAAGATATCTGTGTATTTGTATATGTGCCTATGTGCATATATACTGGATTACTTTGAAGGAATAAGGATTAAGGTCAATGGGGAGGGGAGTAGATACAGGAAAGTGCATTTCTGTATAATTCAGTTAAAATTCTAAAAATTTTACATTGTTTAAAATTTGATTAAGTGACCTTTATGAAGTAGTAAACCTCCTTTCTTTCCCTCCAGTCTCCAGAAATTTCAAGCAGAGGTCAGAGTGTTTGAGAGAATGTACATTCCAAATCTAAGATTCTAGGGTAGTAAGAATTAAATACAAATTATTTTCCTGAGTGTGTATCTATCATTAATTCTTGTACTTACATAACCATCTATTTTCCTGAGTACGTATCTCTCATTAATTCTTTTACTTACATAACCATCAAATATTTTCCTTATCATAAATCCATAACCCTGATTTTAATAGCTCTAAAAGCCAGATTATTTTAAAAACTGTTCAAGCCGAGGATGCAAATTAAAAAATTCAACTTCTTCACAAATGTATCCACTAATCTAGAATTACGCCTATTCCTAATCCATTGATATACTTTTGTTTTGTTATCCCTAAACCTTCATCAAAGCTGGAATGACTTATTTCATTACTCTTTAAATCTTACTCCTGAATCTTTAAAATTTCCCTCATACAGGGAGACAGTAGAATATGAACACATATTTACAAACTACAGACTCTGACATCTGGTTTGGCAACTTACTAGCTTTGTGATTAGGGGTAGGCATATCATCTCTCTGAGATTTTTTTTTTTTAAGATTTTATTTATTTAGTTGACAGAGACAGCCAGCAAGAGAGGGAACACAAGCAGGGGTAGTGGGAGAGAAAGAAGCAGGCTCATAGCAGAGGAGCCTGATGTGGGGCTCGATCCCATAACGCCGGGATCATGCCCTGAGCCGAAGGCAGACGCTTAACGACTGCGCCACCCAGGCGCCCCATCTCTCTGAGATGTTAATGCTTATCCCATTCACTTACTTATGACATCAAATGGTGTAATGTATATTATATAATGTTTAGGATGGAGCCTGGCACAAAATATTACCTACTAATATTTGCAACATTCAAACCAATTGATTTCCCTGAGAACAAGTAGGGTACATACTCTCTTAAGTGTTGGATAACTTTTCGAGTTTCGGTACTTAAATATTTTCTGTTTTCAGTGTTTCTCATTGGAAGATCTGTTTACCTGTTCTACAAGTATACATTGGTACATATAATGTGCAACTGATAGACACTGTTGTAAATACCCCAAAAACCACAATAAAAATCAATATGATTTATTTTATTTATTTTAAATAAAATAATCAAGGTCTTAGCCTTCATAGACTTTATAGGTAACTAAGATAAATGATAAGTATTATTAGTACTGCGATAAGGAGGGTGACCATACAATTTGTTGTCCCACCAGGATTTTCTCTATATAAAATGTACATAAACAAATGAGTTCTACTGTTTTATATATATGCAAATGTTTTCTGGAAAAATATACAAATTTATTTACAAATATTATTGAACTTCAATTATCACTTCACATTAAGTATTTTTTTAATACGTACAAGAAGTACAATCACTCTAATATCAGTAGTGTAAGGAATCGTAATTTCTTAACTTTCACAAACTGGCCTCTGTGGTATCAAATGTGACAATCTGAGTAGATAATTCCATATATACTTAAATGGGCATATATCAACCTATCAATTTCCATTATTCATATGATTGTATGAATGATGATAAACAGAAATACTGTTTAATGGTCATTTAAAGATGAATAATAGCCTGAGTTTCCTTTCACAGTTTGAAAGTAGGTAAAACCAGAAAGAAGAAAAAAGAGAGAGCAGAGCTTCCAAGGACATCATTAGTCTCTATATAATCTTCAATGTGTGTCTTCTCTCCACTGTAATTAAGTCACTTTAGTCAAACTCAGTTAGCTAATAATATTTTTTAAAATTTCTTTTCGCAATTTTGGTTTGATTTAGGATCCTTAGTACTTAGGAGAAAAGGTGATTGAGTTCATACAAAACCCAGTGCATTAGCAGCTTTCTCTTCCTCTTCCAGTATTTCCACTTTTATTCCTTGCACTTACTCCAGTGATCTTATGCTTGAAGTTGCATTTATAGCATTCTCTGGGGAAATTTTTTATAGCTATGTTCTGAAGCAGGCAGAAGATCAAGAAAATAGTTGCTCAGATATGTGTGAAAAGAAATAGCAGGTATGCCAAGATATTTGGGGGGAAATGTGTGAAAGCTGTATTTCTGTAGATGGAATGTGAGTTAGGTCAACTATATTTAGAAGTTCACCTAATTGTGCCTATTTCATTTAATTAAAATACAAATTAAAGTCTTATCTGTCCAAAGGAAGTTTGGGTAAATTAGATTAACTCTTTAAATCCACTAAGGTAATATTCACCCCCCCAAAAGGTAAAGGCAATGTAAACATGGTGGATAAAGACACCATGTCTAGCACTTAATTTCCTCTCACAAGTTTAGCCAAAGAAAAAGAAGAATGTAACTATCATGTCAGTTATGTGTCAAACTCTCATACATATTTATGGTCTATTGTGGAATAGGAATTAAAAGAAAAAAAAAGCCTAAATTGAGAAGTAAATAGGTCTGGATTTCAATCTGTCACTCACAGGTTAGTGAGGTGTTGGACTGAGGACCTGAATTCTTGTTCACGTTTATCAAAATAGTCAGGAGTCTTTTGGTTACAAGTGACTGAAAGTCGACAAAAGTATATTAGGCAAGGGCAAGGATGAGGCTTAAGATACCTAGAACCACCATGATTTCTCTCTTCACTTTCCTTTATCTCCTTTCTCTTAGATCAGTTTTCTTTCCATGGCTTTTCACTAGAAATCAAAGACCTGTGTCTCCTGGATCTAATTGGAAACATCCCAGAGATGAGCTTTGATTAAACTGGCCTGCAGAAACTGTCTATGTATAAGTCCAGGGAGATGGAATAACAAAATTGACAGCAGCCACTGGAGTGCCATGGCTGAAGTGAGGAGAGGAGTGGGTCCCCAAATAAGTGGATGCCTGTCAAATAAGGGAGAAGTGGTGAGCATAGAAAAAAAGTTGTTAGCAAGGTTGTTGTCGGAATTATAAATAAATACACAAATATATAAAAATTATATATATACAAATATATATGACCACACCTGGCACATACACATAGAGATTTTCTTTCTCTTACATTCCCTCCATTAGAGATAGCATTATGGCTGAAATGACTCTAATATCTTAGTTTTACTGGATCTCCTGTCTCTGCAGTCAAACTGGGTTTATTTTATCTCTGTAAGAATTTCTTTGAAATCCAAGTTTGTTCAATAAAAAATTGGTCTCCAAGGAGGAGGGAGGATAGCATGATGTGGTAAATAAGCACATATTTGTAGAACATACAGACAAGTTCTAATCTCACTTCTGCCACCTGCTACCTATGTGCCCTTGAGAAATTGTTATTCTCTAGCTCAGTTTCCTCTTCTATAAAGTAAGGGTAAGATAATTTTAGGAATGCAATAATATTTATGCCTGCCTTAGCAGAATGTTTAGAAACCAATAAGTAAATTGTAATAATTATTAGCATAGTTCTGGAGCTCCTTTACTTTCCAAGGAATCCTTACCTATCAACTCATTCCAGCCAGGAGAATCTAATACCCTGAAGATGACCAGCAGATATTCATTGAACATTACCCCTTAGTGTTCTTGATCTTTAAATATTTCCTTTACAGAGATACAGACAGTTTGGTTAAAAAAAAAAAAAGGATAAAGGGAGTATAAAACAGTGAGAGAAATAAATAAAAAGTTCACCAGCTGTGAATCCTAATTTCAATTTTTCTGTTCATGTGTTTTGTGATTTTGAAGTCTTTAACTTCTTCCCTCATTTCATCTAGCCCAATTTTCTTATCTGTAAATCTAAAATGAAATGCTGTATCTCAATCATAGCTTGCTTGCAAAGAAGTAAAAGAAAAACTACTATAAGAAGTCAGTTTTTAATAGTGAGCTATAATTAACCTATAGAATCAGATTGTTGAAAAGGACATATGGTATACTGAATGTTTTCATTACTTATATTAATCAAAATAAGTCTTAAATATCTCAGTGACTCTGAAAGTTCTGATGACTATTAAGTTTAAAAATAAGCAAATTGCTTTCATAGTGAGGACCCATTCCACACCAATGCTCCCTTAAATATAACCTTTTAACAAGTATGTACCTTTAAAAAAACTTTTTAACAATATTCTGTCCCCTACATTGGATTAGTCATATGCAGGAAATAACAAAGATATAGGTTGCTTGATTTTGTGGTGCTTCTATTCTGTTGGGAAGAAGATACTAGAGAAAAGAGTGGGTGTCAGGGTGGAGGGAGTTACAGGAATGCATTGTTCAGATCTTCTTTTGGGAAAGAGTGTCCATGCCAAGGCTACTTTCTACTCAGGGTCCCTCTAGCTAATAACCCTGTGGCCATTCCATTGCCCAATGTGTGATTCACCTAGTGGGCAGGTTTTGCTCTGGGACTTCCCATTGGTCAAAGAAAATCATCAGGGCTTTTGATGAGCTCACTATACTCTGAGACTCTTCTTATTTGATCCTTCTTTCTTCTTTCCTTTCACAGAAGTTAAACCTGCATTGGGATCTGAAGTCTTCTCCCACTCTCCTGCACCTTTCCTCTTTATTTTTCACAAGTGTTTCATCTAATAAATCTTTTGCATTACTAATTTCATCCTGGTGTCTGTCTCTCAGAGGAAATGCACTGATACAGTATCCAAATGAACATTAAAATAAATGATACTAAGATTGGAGTCCCAGTTTTATAGGGATATTAAAATCGTAATGGGGTCATTTAGTTCTTTTCAAAGAGGCTAATGAAAATCATACGTTTAACCTGACTACTTCTGCATAAATTATTATTTACTAGTTATGATTAATTTGCTAGAAAAAGATGTAGTATTCAATGTTTTGGGTTGCCTTGCTATGCGCAACCTTGTTTTTGGAATGGATTTCACCCTCAGCTTTACAACCCCTCAGCCCAGTCGCAGGTGGTTGGACCAAAGGCCCTCTAGTCCCTGGGAAGACTGTCCTTGTCCTGAGTTGAGACAATAACATTTTCTTTAGGAAGAATATGTATAGTAAACATAAAGATTATAGCATATGCATGGTATATCCTGGAGCTGGAAGAATATATAGATGTGTGTTAGGTTGTTGGCTCGCGTTCTAGAAAAAGGATGGCAATTATGAGAAAAAAAGATAAAAGAGAAGATATAATAAGGACCTCAGAGGTAAAGAGAATAGCCTTGTTTTCATTTTCCATTTCCATCTCGGGTCACTAAGTTCTGTCTGTACGTGCTCTATTAAGTGTCACAGAAACTTAACTGTCTGAGTGTTCAAATGATTAGGTTATAGGTCATAATTCAGTGGTAGTAGAAAGTAAGCTAGTACTAATTAAGTGGAGCAAGTTCCTTAGAGTAAGTGAATCTGAGGATGAGATGAAAAATGCGAAATGTATACTAGAGATAACATGGAGTCAATGTGATTCAGAGATCCTTTCAGGAAGGAGGCGGCAGTTAAATTATATCCCTATAAGTCAAGGAATGACATTATTCATCCCTGATCAACTGATGCTCTAAACATTGTTGGGGATCTAAAGTCCTAGTCACTTAGGAGCTTATATAATGGGCAAAATGCAAGTGCACTTACATGGCACTTAGAAATCAACTAAGTCAAAAGATATGATGCAAACAGTTTTAGGGAGGAAGTTTAAGGAAGAAAGAAATGCTATTTCATTGATGTTTCAAGGTGGGAAATGCTGACATTTGAGATATATATTTAATGATAAATACTAATTTTATAGACATTCTGGTAGAGGAAGCTGCATGAAAAAACTAGTAAGAAATACGTGGATGAGAGTCAAGCAAAGACTAATTAGTTTTGTTTAAAACAGATTCTACGTGGTAAATGGCAGGGCAGGTATAGTCTATTATATGCAGAGTCTTGATGTCACTGTTCAAGACATCCTGAAATAAGAATTGACAAAACTGGATGGCTGCTTGTAAATGGTGGACCAAGAAGAGAGAGGATTCAAAAAAGTTTCTAGCTAGGAAGGATTGAAAAGTGGTAGTCCAATTGGCTGAACTTCGGAAGTCAGACTGAGGGTTGCTGGAGGGGAGGCAAGGGGAGGGTTGGGGTAACTGGGTGATGGGCATTAAAGGGGGCATGATGTAATGAGCACTGTGGGCTATATGCAACTGATGAATTACTAACTCTACTTCTGAAACTAATGATACACTGTATATTAACTACTTGCATTTAAATAAAATAAATAAAAAAAGAATAATTTTAGAGGAAGATTCAGTAGTACAAATGTGAAATAATGAAACATTAGGGCAAGAGTGGTAAGCTTGAGAGAGCTACGTAGGCTTCCTAAAAAATTCAGTTAGGTTTCTTTTTCAATATGCAGTCCTCACTTTTAAGCATTCTTTCTCACCCTTTATTGCAGCCTCTGCCACTCAAGAGTCCCTATGCTTCCCACCTTTTATTTTATCTAATATAAGACCTTTCACTACAGTGTGAATATATTTGTACAAATATCAAATTCTCCCAAGATTATTTATATTTTAACCTTATCATTATTCCCTGTAAGGAATGTGAAATATCAATGATCAAGCTAAGAGAGGTATGCTTTAGCATACAAGGAAAAAGCCCTCCCAACTCTGTGAAAATGAAACCATAAGACATCCTGCCAACTCTGCTTATTATCATTAGGTTGTCCATGGCCTATAACCTAAAAGTATGGACCAAGAAATAAATCTGGATATGTAGATTGATACATAGATTCAGGAGTTGTCAACAAAAAAGAAAGGAAATTAATTCATTTATTTGGCAAACATTAAATACTTACTATGAACCAGGCATTTTCTAAGTGATGGAGATACAACAGTGAAAAACATAGAAATGTCTGCCGCTATGAATTTCACATTCAAAAAGAGAGACAGATAACAAAAATACATTAATAAGGAGCTAATGCATACATTTATATGTAAATAATTTCATTCCAAATTGTTATGCATGATATACAACAGGAAAAGGAGATGGAAGGACTGAAGGACAGGAAAAATATAATTTTAGATAATCAGGAAGGCACCATAGGAAGGGAGCATTGGAGCATATTTGAATGGAATATGGGGATGAACCATGTGAAAATCTAGAAAAAAGTGCTTTCTAGCCGAGAAAATACCAGTGTTGCCATCACATTGATAGCTGGAAAGAAAGGTGAGGTGAAACAGAGTAGTCCTTGTTGTTGCAGCTGGTCCTAAGATTATAAATGATGTTCATCATTTTCTTTCTGTACCACATACTGTTTATTTCACTCACTGTAGACAGGCACCATAGCTGGTCTGGCTTGCTTATTAGCCTGCTGTTATCACCTAGACCATCCTTAAGAATTTGAATTCTTAATCAACCTGGCTTCTTGGGCCATGGTTGATGCAACTACTCACTTACTGTAATCACTGGGCACAGAAACACCAAAGAATTCCCCATGAATGCTCTGTATTCCAGGCATAGCCCTCCCTGCTCCCATTGCATAAGAGTAGCACTAACTCAGGTGGATGACTAGAAGCAATTACCCTCTCCTTCTGATAGTACAGTTAGTATCAGCATGAAGAGGCCAGAGAGACTAGGGGGTAGTTGTAACTTCAACTTCAGTGGAACCCTCGCTGTGTCTCCTCGCTGAATTGTTCCTGCTAAAAACCAGCACTTCTAACCAACCAGAGCCTAAGGTCATGGGAATGAAAAGATAAATTCTATAATTGGTTCACTGCAAGTGAAACTGAAAGAGGCAATCTTACTTCCGCCTCTTGGTTCCCAGATTCATGGATTCGATCTATAGAAGGCAAAGTACCATATATCGACTGTTAGTCCAATGCATACACTATATCCTGGAAGACAGTGCTCCCATCTGGAGAGTGTTGTCCTTAATCTGATGCACTATTTGAGCCTTTCAGACCATTCCACTGTGCAATTTAGTCAACTGCTTCTAAATAACAGATTATATAAGATTAGCGTATCCCATGCTATACAACTATCATCGCCTCGAATACACTTTAAAATATGTGCAATGCTCTGCAGCAATATTGTATGGAATACCATGTTGATAGATTAGCTATTCTGTAAGCCCTCAGTTAGTGTTACTATTAGTGGCATTATGGACAAAGAAGACAAACCCATATCCATGGTAAGATTCAATTCAAATAGGAACAAATCACTGTTCTCTAGGAAATGGCCCAATATCATTCATCTTCCACCAGAAAAAATTAGCTGTGTCTTTAAGGAATTCTGCCATCTAAACTACGCAGAATCAGTCTTTTGAGTGGCAAGCAGGGCATTCTACAGTATCATTAGCTAATTGGGGATTTGAAGTAAAAGAGAGTTAATGGTATTAGGTTTACATTTATTCTCTACCTCTGTTTCCATGATGCTCTCTCCTTTGTACCAGCACTAGGTGACTGAAGAGAAATAAGCTGAAGTCTGTATGATGGGTTATTCTATCTGGATTTTTTTTTTTTTTTAGAACTTCTGTGGCACATACTCACTAGTAGCTGTAGCTATGTGTGATGTAACTTTTCTCATAGATTAGTTGATCTATGATACATCTTTTATCCTGAGCTGCTTGTTTCTAATATTCAAGTCTTGTTCCTTCCAGGGTCTTGATTAATCAGCAAAAGCTATTTCCCCACATTTAAGGCATCCATACATACCCATTCTTCATGTGACTTTTCTCCATGTAATAATCAAGTCTGCCCCCTGCCCCGTGAGACTATTCTCTAATGACTGCCATAAAGCAACCCCTGAATAGGTTTGGAACGATAGTTTCACCAGTGAGAACAACATAGTCCACCTATATATTTACCAGTCGTGATGCTTTTTTCCTTCTTCCTTAGTTGATCATGTGAATTTCTCCACAAGGCTGTAGTTTGCCTTGAGGAAAAAGCACAGGTACAATAGAAGTAGGCAACATGAGAGTTTGAGACACCTGTGTATATAATTTTCTCATGCTTTTTGGAGCTCCTTGGGCCCAATTCAAAATATAACATTTGCACCATACAATGGCTGCTGTGCCTATCTGACTACATGTTTCAGTGGATGTGGGAATACCAAGTCATGGTGGATAACTTCAATTACATAGTCATTTGTTGTTCCTGGTAAGGCATTGACAATGTTAAACCTCATCTGAGCTTTTTGCCCTAAAAAAATACTGGTGAAATCATCATCCCACCTTTTTGTGTTGCAGGAAACAGGTAATGACCAAGGACCATCCTGCTTTTGCATAGTCTAAGGTAAGACCCATTTCCATGTTTCCTGAATGTGTCAGGTAAGACCCATCTCTAAACTTTGTCATGACTTCCATAACACTCACACATGACTCATTTGTCCACCTATGTCTACCTAATGACAAGACCTTTTCTTTTCTTTGAGACATTTCTGATTAATAATGGCTCTTCAATGCAGTCATCTGAATAAAACTCTCTCCTTAATTATCTGTTACATCTTGTCTTTTATAACATTCAGCTGTTTTAGGGCCCCATAATATGCCAGGAGCTGTTTTAGAAATGGTGAATAATTCTCTGCTGCATTCCTAAAATGTTTTATTATTATTATTTTAATTATTTTAATTTTTAGATTATTAGTTGGCTTTGATATTAAGAATGATGTCAAATTACATTTAAAAAACGTTTTCTACATTTATTGAGATGTTGGTTTTCCCATACTAATGTGACGTATAGTACACAAAAATAGTGTCTAATATTAAACTAGCAAAGTATAATGGTATATTTTACTTGATTGTATAGATTAATTTTTTGTTATGCAATTGGACTTTAATCCTTATTGTTTGTATGTATTTGCATTTATGCCTCTGTTGGTATTTTTTGGTAAACTTAAGTTAACTTCTTATCAAACAAATAGATTCATTTCACTAGTTTCATAAAATCAATTGTCAAGTGTACCATTTTGTAGTGCTCTGAAATCTTTTATAATATGGAAATGATCATTTTCCTGAGATTTTAAAAGAATTAACCTATAAAAGTGCATCTTGTCCTGTTTATTTGGTAAATATATCTTCAGTATCATTAAAACATTTTAGGTATACTGTCTAGCTATTATATTTTGACTCAATTTTGAACAGTTATTTTACAGAAAAGAATGTAGTTTAATGAAATTTTAAATACATACATTTAAATTTACATACATAAACATACATAAAATTTAAATACATACATTTGCATACTATTACAATTAATAACTATATATATATTTGTATTTTCTTCTCCATCCTTAGGAATTATGGTTACTAAACAGTGCATATTTCTTACAAAGTACTGATCATAATATAAGTAACGCTTTGAGCAGTTCAGAGAGAAAATGGGAGAAAATGTTAGATAAGCTATTTTTAAGAAATATTTCATAAGTATTGAATTTGCATAAGGTATTTTTAAGTAATTTAAAAGTACAAATTCAAATGCATAATGCTTTTTATAATCCTTATTTATGTTAGAGAGTTTTAAAGCAGCATGTTTATTAATTTCATAAAAGAGAAAAGATTTTACTTACCCGTATCTAAATCCTATCCCCCAAGTGCTCTTTTCCCCCTTTGGGGGTGGGAAGACATTACTCCATGATTGACAATGGTCTATTCCATTGAAAGGTAAATCCTATTCTTGTACAGGGCTGCAGCCTGAGTTTTTGTCCTCAGCCACACTCATGCAAGAGGGTGGCAGCAATATGGTTTCCATAAGTGGGCACTAACAGTGCAATCTCAGTGGGTCAATACAAAACTTGATTCATCTTTTTCGTACTGTTCATCGATATTCAAATTATATGGGTGTCCAATCTTAGTTTGAGGTCATTTTGTTATAGAAAAATATACACCAATATGTGATATCTTGATTTTGGGTTTCCAGAATGTTTTATTAACTTTTGTTTTCATTATTGATATCTTTTAGTTTTCTATGATTATTGTATATGACTTGTATATTAAAACAGTAAGGAGAGATACAAAATGAGCAAAATACTACTGGAAATATATCTACTAAAATATATACAGGGCTTTCATCTGAAAAATTGAGTTATGGTGATTCTTTTCTCCTTTGCCAAATTTTTACATACTTTTAAAAATAATACTTAGAAAAAAAAGTCATTTTCTGCAAAAAGGACTGAAGAAAAAGCTACCAAAGATGGAATAAGTGTGGTAAGTTGTTATGGTAGACAAAAAGAGAAAAATATCCTGCTCCACTCTTGACACTGACCGGCAACCTTCCTACTATGAAAAATCTTAAGCTTTCTGTACCTTGACTTTTTGCTCATGATTTGAAGTGTTAATGCCCCATTATATTTTGTCTGTGAATGTTGTTGTTTTTGTTATTGTTTTTCCTTAGTCCCTTTCTCTTTTTATTTGTATTTAATTTTCATGATATCAAGTTCGCAAACTCTCTGTAACTACTGATCACTTAAAAAATGTTTCCCTTTTCCAATTTACTTATCACTGTCACTTTACAGTCATATCAGATGAGGATGAATCTTTTGTACTCTCAATGTGGAGTATTTCTGGGGATTATTGCATTAATCAGCAATTGAACAGTCTTGCTATACATAATCTCAAAAGCATTGTAAAATGTGAGTTTACTGAAATAAATAGTAGAGTTTAAATCAGTGTTTATAATAATGCCTTGAAATAAATAAGTGGTGAACTCACGGACACATGACTAGGCAGGGCAAGCTTCTTCTAGAAATTTGTACTTAAGAAGTGGTTAACCAAGCTGTTTTCAGGTATTGAGGAATGTGGGTCATTTAAAGAGGAATTAACTATTTTCTAAAATCAATAAATTATGGAGTGATGAGAAAATATTTTATAGTGTCCTCCATAGGCACATTAATGCTTTTCTAGAGACTGCATAATTGCTTTGCTTAATTATTTGAAGAAAAGATTGGAATGACTCCTTTGAAAGGAAACCAAATTAGAACTGTGTCAAACTCCACAGCAGCCAGTCTCCTGGGGTTTTTGTGCAACAGTCGCTCCTTCGTTTCCTGTAATGTCCCATTTGCAGCACTTAAATTGATTCCATTTAGGAATCTTGCAGACATCAAAGATGATTGCTCATGTGATTCTAGAATTCTGACTACTGAATTGCTTGGATATAGCTGTGGATTAGAAGCTGTCAACAGATTAAGTTCCTCTCTGTCTGTCTCTCCATCAGCTAGATAGATGATAGAGTGCCAAAATATCCACCTGTTGGTTGTGTTTTATATAATGTATGCATGCATAATATTTATATAATAAATATAAAATTATAGGTCATTGAGATCCAGACAAACACAAACTTTTATGAAATGGAACTGCTTCCACATATTTTTTTTCCTCTCATCACTAGAATCATGAATGTCAGAAACAGAGATGAAGCACCTTGTCCAGTTCCTAGTTGTAGCAAGATCAGCCATATTGTTTGTTTGTTTTTAGACAAGACTTACTGAAAATAGCAAAGACTTTTGGTGGGAATAATTAAAGCCCATCCTGTAGCACTGTGCAATTAATATAATTATACTTTAAGAGCTACAGAATGTAAACAGTGGGCTGGTCACTTTTTTCATCTTAAAGAAGAGATAATCCATCTCCAGTGATATCAAGAGAAAGGTTTCTGTTCTAGATTTCTTATTCAGCCTTTTATACAATCTTCCTATATGCTTCAGAGATACTAGATTCTAGCTTGAGAACACTATTTGTAGACTCAGTGTTCTCATGTTCATTTTTGCATTTGCTTAAGGATAGTCTTTCAGTTCTGAAAGATACACATAAAGATAAAACACAGTAGTGAAAGTCTTAGCCAGAGCAATTAAGAAAGAAAAAGAATTTAAAAGACACCCAAATCAGAAAAAAAGGACAAAATTGTCTTTGTTTGGATATGGATATGATTTTTAAATATAGGAAGTCCTGAGGACTCTTCCAAAACTCTGTTAGAAATAATTAATTTTATAAAATTGTAGGATACAAGATCAATATACAAAATCAGCTGTGTTTCTATACACTAATAATGAGCAATAAGAAAGAGAAATTAAGAAAGCAATCCCATTTACAATAGCCTCAAAAAGAATAATAAATTGAGGAATAAATTTATCCAAGGAGAGGAAGGATCCGTATGCTGAATACTGTAAGATATTGATGAAAGAAATGGAAGAAGACATAAACAAATGAATCAGAACAATTAATACTGTTAAAATGTTCATACTACTCAAGGCCATCTATATATTTAATATAATCTCTATCAAAACTCCCATGGGATGTTTCACAAAATAGAGAAAATAATCCTAAAATTTGTATAGAATTACAAAAGATGCTGAAGAGCCAAAAGCATTCCTAAGGAAAACAAAGCTGAAGGCATCACATTTCCTGATTTTGCACTATACTACAAATCTATAGTAATCAAAACTTAGCATGGTATTGGTATAAAATAGATTCATAGACCAGTGGAACTGAATCAAGAGCCCAGAAGTAAATACTTGTATATATGGTCAACTAATATTTCGTAAGAGAACCAAGATTTAACAATGGGGAACTGATACTTGCTTCAGTAAATGGTCTTGGGAAAGATGGATAACCATGTAAAGAATGAAACTGCAACCCTGTCTTACACCACTGAGAAAAATTAATTTGAAATGAATTAAAGACTTAAACATAAGACCTGAAACCATAAGACTCTTCAAAGAAGATCTTTATCTTGGCAACAAATTTTTGGATATGACACCAAAAGCACAAGCAATAAATAAAAAACCAGTAAGTGGGACTACATCAAATTAAAAAGCTTCTTCACAGCAAAAGAAGCAATCAACAAAATGAAAAGGCAGCCTATGGAATGGGAGAAAATATTTGCAAATCATATAACTAAGGGGTTAATATCTAAATATATAAAGAACTCATATAACTCAATACCAAAAAACAATTGATTAAAAAAATAGGCAGAGGAACTGAATACACATTTTCCAAAGAAGATATACAGATAGCCAACAGGTACATGAAAAGGTGCTCAACATCATTAATTATCAGAGAAATGCAAATCAAAACTACAATGAAAGATTTTAGAATGACATTTATCAAAAAGATAAGAGATAAATAAGTGTTGGTGAGGATGTGGAGGAAATGGGAACCCTTGTGTATTGTTGGTGGAAATATAAATTGGTGCTGCCACTATGGAAAACAGTATGGAGATTCCTAAAAAAATAGTACTACTGTGTGATCCAGCAATTCCACATCTGGGTATATATCCAAAGGAAATTAAATAATTAATTGGAAGAGATACCTGCACTCTCATATTCATTGCGGCATTATTCACAAATAGGCATGATATGGAAACAATCTAAGAGTCCATCAGTGGATGAATGGATAAAGAAGATATAAGATACACACACACACACAAACACAAACACACACACACACACATATCACTGAGCAATGAGAAGGAAGGAAGTCCTGCCATTTTAAACATTAATGATCATAAGGACATTGTGCTAATGAAATAAGACAGACAGAAAAATACAAATACTATACAATATCACTTATATGTGAAATCTAAAAACACCAAACTCAGAAACAGAGTAGAACGATAGTTACTAGGGGCATGGGATTGGAGGAAATGGGGATATATTGGTTGGAGAATACAAATATCCAATTACAAGACAAATAAGTTCTAGGTATTTAATGATCAGCGTGACAATTATAGCTAATAATACTATATTATAGTATTATATACTTGAAAGTTTCTAAAGAGTACTGAAATGTTCTTACCAGAAGAAAGTAATGGTATTATGTGACATGATGGAGGTGTTAGCTAATCCAATGGTGGCAATCATTTTGCAATATATAAGTGTATCAAATGAAAACATTGTACACCTTTAACTTACACAATATTATATGTTAATTATATCTCAATAAGCTGGAACAAAAGAACCCTTAAATTATGACATTGGTACATTTTGTGGGATAATGGGGAAGAGGAACTAATGGATGTGAGACACCTGACTCTTTCATAACAGTGTTTCTCAGAGTAGAATTTCTCACAGATTTGTGTCCACTAAAATCACCTGGTAGAGCAAGTTTTTACATCTAGGAAGTATACAAATCTACCAGTGCTAGCTAGGGTCACCTTAACAAAGATCATAATTTAGTCTGTTATGGTATTTTGTTAATGACATATTTTTAAAGTTACCCAATAAGTCGAGAATTATTGTATTGGAATTCAAAACTTACAAAGTTTCTCTAGCATTTGCCAAATTAATTTGACCCCATTCTCTGGCACCCACAAAACAGCGGTGTGGTGACTTGCACTCATTATTTCCTTCCTATGGCTTATTTTTTATATGTAGTATTTTTTGTGTTTAGCATATTTGGAAGTTCTGCAGTAATATAATGAAAAAAAATGACAAAACCATAATCAAATTTTTAGTATATGTTTAAGAAAGCCCAATATATTTTATTTCATTTTTAACTGGACCCACCAACTGTACCATTCCTATTTTCCTTGCTCCTGAAAAAAGAAAATATAATTAATGTTAATATAGCAAATTGAATCTTTGCTATCCATTTCATTTTGTCTTATTATCCTATAATTCCAAAAGCTTTGGCTGGCAGCTGGAATCTGTTGATAAATGTGACCATGCCACTAGATGTATTCCCCAAGTTGCACAGTGGCATGGCTTTTTAAATAAGAGTAATAGTTGTAAAAATATTACTTCATACTAATTACTAAATGTAGATAACTCCAGACTGTCCAGAAAATTTATCTGAGTCCGGAAGATGGGACTGAATCAAACTACCATTAACACCTAGAATCCTCAGCTATAATTGGGAGTCAATAATACGGAATTTGTTACGAATATAAACTCAGGGCACCTGGGTGGTGCAGTCGGTCGAGGTTGAACTCTTGGTTTCAGCTCAGGTTGTCATCTCAGGGTCGTGAGATGGAGCCCCACTTTGGGCTCTGGGCTCCGTGAGGAGCCTGCTTGGGAATCTCACCCTCTTCTTCTGCCCCTCCTGCTCGTGCTCTCTCTCTCTCTTTCTCTAAAATAAATACACAAATCTTAAAAAAAAAAAAAAAAAAGAATATAAACTCTTGTGTGACCAACTCCTAGCTCTGTTACTTAATTTCTTTTGTCTCTGGATATTTTTCTTTCTGTACTTCTCATTCCTCAACTATAAATTTAAGGTAATTATAATCATCTCATGCACAGGATTGATCATGTTCAGAGAGCACATAGTAAGTGCTAAATGAGTTAGCTGTTACTTGATTAATATTTTTGTTGTGGGCTTCTTTCACATTCAGGTTAGACCTATGCGAAGTACCCTAACCACCTTAGTGAAAGGCAATCTCCTGTGCATCCCTTTTTTTCTCCCCTCTATCTCACAGTCAATGTGATGTATCACATAAGTATTAGTGATATATGATAGTTCCATCTATATACTCAACAATTTATTAAGCATCTTCACTGTGCTAAGAGTTGGTAATATCATTAGAAACTGTACCTATTTTACCCAACTTATCTTAATATGAAAAAAATCAAAGACCCCAAATAAGAATTGCAGCTTTAGTTCTACCATTTGAAATGCCTCCACTGGTATATATTGAAATTATATAAGTAGATATAAATCAAGAGCACATTTGCCTCTGGGAAGATTTGTATCAGTGTATTCGAATTGGTTTTCTCCAGGTGTGGATATTAAGGGTATTTTAAATTTTCTTCTATCTTCTTTTTATTTTATCATTTTATAAAGTAAATAATTATTATTATTTTTTTTAAAGATTTTATCTATTTATTTAACAGAGATGGAGACAGCCAGCGAGAGAGGGAATACAAACAGGGGGAGTGGGAGAGGAAGAAGCAGGCTCATATCAGAGGAGCCTGATGTGGGGCTCGATCCCAGAACGCCGGGATCACGCCCTGAGCCGAAGGCAGACGTTTAACCTCTGTGCCACCCAGGCGCCCCAATAATTATTTTTAAATAAAAATGACTTTAAATTGGTAACACATTACCTTTACCTTGATATTGTAACTTTGTTTCATTATGATGCCACCTAAATCTGCTCTATAGAGTGATTAAGACACATAATTTTGGAATGTAGAAAGCACTTTAAGTCAATTTTACACTAATGGAAAATATTACAAAATACAATCAAATATGCATAATTAGAGTATGATTGAGAGAAAATGAAAATATTACATCTAGTCTAGAACATAGCCTTATGATTTACTATAAAATGTAAGAAGCACCTGCCTAGTGACTGGTAGAATTTAATTTTTATTAACCTCATCCAAATCTTATTGTCTCTCTCTGTAAAAATCAACTTAAAATAAGCTTACGTAATTCCTTCCTTTTTTTTGGATGCTGAAATGTATTTTTTTTTCAAATTCCATTGAGAAAGTCAAAACTACTGTTTCAGAGCTTACATTATATATCTTCTTGATGTTAATTTGATATATATCAAGTGAATATACCATGAGTAAATTTAATATTCAGAGTTTGAAAGGGAGATTTTTCTTGAGTCAGAAAACTTTAAATACTCAGCCAAAGACTTAAAAACAATTTTACGCCTTGGGGGGACACACAAAATATAATACATAAAAGCTTTATCTAGGCTCTATTTAATGCTTTTATTTTATCACAGGAGTTGGACATTTGTTCCAAATTAATTGCTTCTTTTCAGTTTTTATACAATGCATGTGTATTTTATGTCCCCCTTGCTTTGAGGGCTTTAAAATAAATGAAAAGTGTAATGGACTGGTTTGGATAAGATTCAGACTTTTTGGCAGACTCCTAAGTAACAAGAGCCAGCCAGTACTTAATCAAATAGTATATTTTAGTCTCTGCTTTTTTTTTTTCTTTCAGTTTCGAACTAATGCTGTTTAACTTAACTTCCCATCCATTTCATGTAAATTTCTGTTGTTTTTTAAGTGATAAAATGTTAGAAAGAAAGTAGAACCTATCAGTAATCTAAATGCCCTTTTATTAGAGTGGTTACATTTCCAAAATGGATTTATTCATGTCAGTATTTTCCCTTGTGTCATAGAAAGCAAACAGTGAAATGGATTTCTCTTTTTTCTTTTTTATCCACACGATTAACACTTTCCCAGGTTAATCTTTGAGACATTTGTTAATGTAAACATTTTCTTTTTTTTTTTTTAAGATTTTATTTATTTATTTGACAGAGATAGAGGGAACACAAGCAGGGGGAGTGGGAGAGGAAGAAGCAGGCTCACAGCGGAGGAGCCTGATGTGGGGCTCGATCCCATAACGTCAGGATCATGCCCTGAGCCGAAGGCAGGTGCTTAACCGCTGTGCCACCCAGGCGCCCCAATGTAAACATTTTCTTACATAGAAATATTGTTTCCTTTGAGTAAGTAAAAAAAGAGGTTAAGAAGGAGCTTGATACTGCTATCTATATCTGTATTGAAACACCTGTTAATTTCTATTCTCCATAATGTTAAACCTGATTTTTACATGACAATTACATTTTCCTTTTTTAGATAAAGCTATGTAGTATAATAGTATAGCTTGGAGTGAGATGAAAGCCTCTCAGATACTTGTGACAACTCAAACCCTTTGGTACTTAAAAAAAAATGTCAGTTTTGGTACTGCAACCCCAAGGACATGAAGGCCACTGTGATTAGTCACATGACTCTCCTGTAGTACCCTACTGAGATACTGTTGCCATAGCATTGAAAGGCAAATCTTCAACTAGCAACAATCCTTAGATGCTATCTGTACAATGTCAAATGATGCATCATTTTCTTCTAATAAAAATCATCTAAATGCATCCCCCAACCAAAATTTTGTATTGTCAAGAATTGCTAATTATTTTTGTATTGTCAAGAATTGCTAATTATTTAAAACAATAAGGAAGGATTATTTTAACATGGACACACTTTGTTCTGTTCATTACATTTGTGTTACCTACTAAAGAATGGATAATGAATTAAATTGGGAATGGATGATTTAGTTTAGAGAGTAAAATTAAAGCCCATGAATATAAGCCTATTTCTACAGTAATCTATTGAAGCCATGCATTTTCCCCTGAGTTTAAAGGTGCATTTATATAAGTTATTTAGGGAATCATGAGCATCAAGTATTCATTTCTACTGAGGTCATGCATAACTATGTTTATAATTCCTATAACATTCAGAATTGATAATGTTGCTTATTTTAGTATATACTAGACTAGTATAATACATGGGTGAAGAGAGATAATACATGTTTTCTAAAAATGTATTCTCAGTATCATTGCACCATGTAAATCAGATATGACTTAAAGTCACCAAAGGAAAGCATCAGAACCAGTTGACACCCTGATTGAGAAAACAGTGTACCAAGTCATGTATCCACAGGGATTTCAAAACTCTGTTTGCCTAGTAAATTGTTTGTGCCCAAGCTGGGCTAAACTATTTACCTCTTAAATAATTTCTAATAAGAAATACATCAAAATCCCTCTGAATCTTTGAACAATTAAAGTTGAATATGTAGTCTTTTTTAATAATATAACAAATATTTTTACATTCTGACTATACTAAATTGACCACAACTAAATCAAACACATAAGACACAAATAACCTCCAAATTTAAATGCAGTTAATATATTAAACCTGCCTGTGAACATGAAGCATTTACAATTCATATGTATTTTAGAAATTGAAATCTATCTTCTATAGAAAATTGAGGCCAGTATAACTTTAGTTTTTCTCTGTTAAATTTAAAAATCTAATACAAATAGGTTACCTGTAAATGTCTTCCTGATCCTATTATCTTTTCTGTACCTACTCCAGAAATATCTAGAATGGTAAATTGAGGTTTAATAGCATGTATGCTTTTATGTATTTTCTACATTGTGCATATACCTTTAAGAAATAGACACTAAGGTAGTTAGGAATCTAATAGCCATACCAAGGTAAAGCTTTTGAAGCATAAGGGGAAAGAGAGCAAGTATAGGTTAATTTCTCCAGCATTGCTTTTTCCTCTACAAAATCGCCATGGTTGTGCTTATATTACATTTGTGTCTCTTTAGGGAGATGTTTGTATGTTTTGCACGTATTTTAATTGGATTTTTGGTGCTTTTTTAAATAGTTGATTTTAAGTACTTTTTATATATTTTGTATAAAAATCCTGTATCATATATGTGTTCTGTGAGAATTTTTCTCCACTCTGTAACTTGTCTTTTAATTTTCTTAACAGTTATTTTACAGTGTATAAATTTTAATTTTAATAAGTTCCAATTTACCAATTTTTTCTTCTGTGGATGATTTTAGTGTCATATTTAAAACTCCATGAAAAATCCAAGATGGCCTATTTTTTTTCCTGTGTTTTCTCTAGAAAGTTTAGTTTTGCAGTTTACATTTAGGTCTGTGATCTATTTTCAGTTAATTTTTGTGAAAAATGTGAAGCAGAAGTCTAGTTTAATTCTTCTGCACATTATTGTTCAATTGTTCCCGCATCATTTATTGAAAAACCACCCTTTCTCCATTTAATTGCCTTACTTACGTCTCCAAGATCAATTGACTATTTGTGTGGACTCTTAATTCTCTTCCATTGATCTATATGTCTATCTTTTGCTGATACCATGCTGTCTTGAATACTGTAACTTTATAGTGAGTCTTAACATACGGTACTGTCAATCCTCCAATTTTGTTCTTCAGTATTGTGTTGATTGTTCTGTGTCTTCCTCTTTTCCATGTAAACTTTAGAATGACTTTGTAAATATCTCCAAAATAGCTTGATAGGCTGTTGGTTGGAATTGTGTTAAATCTGTACATCAAGTTGGAAAGAATTGACATCTTAATAATACTGAGTCTTCCAACTGATAAAAACAGAGTACCTTTCCATTTTTTTAGATTTTCTTTAAGTTCTTTCATCAAAGTTTTGTAGTTTTTCACATGTAATTTCTGTAGACATTTTTAGATTAATACCTAAACAGTTCATTTTTGTGTGCTGTTATAAAAAGTATGTTTTTTCAAATTTCAAATTCTAATTGTTCATTGCTAGTATATAGGGGAAAATGACTTTGTCATATGAACCTTGTATCTCATGACTTTGATATACTCGTTTATTAGGTCCAGGTATGTTTCTTTATCCTACACATACAATCATGTCATCTGCAAACATAGACAATTTTATATTTCTTCCCAATCTGTATAACTTCATTTCCCTTTCCTGTCTTATTGCATTACTAGGATTTCCAATATGATATTGATTAGAATTGGTACAACAGGACGTCCTTGCCTTATTCCCAGTCTTAGGAGGAGACCATCCAATACCTCTTTATTAAGTATGATGTTATCTGTAGGCTTTCTGTTTATGTTCTTTATCAAGTGACAGATCTGTCTTCTTTTCCTAGTTTACTGAAAGTGTTTACTATGCATGGCTGTTGAACCTTATTAAATGCTCTTCTATCTGTATTGTATAGACATATGATTTTGGTTCTTTAGCATGTTGATATGGTGCATTACATTGATTAATGCTTGAATATTGAACCAGCCTTGAATACTTCATTAAATCCTACAATAATTCTTTTTATACATTATTTCATTGGATTTAATAATTTCTTGAAGATGAAAAAATTTTATGTTCATGAGAGATATTGATCTGTAATATTCCTTACTCATATTGTCTGTATTTAATTTGCTGTTAAGATAATACTGACCTCATAGAATGAGTTACGAAGTGTTAACTTTGCTTCTATTTTTTGGAAGTGATTGTGAAGAATTGGTATCATTCCTTTCTTAAAGTTATGATAGAATTTTCCAGTAAAAACATATGGGCTTGTGTATTACCTTTTGGAATATTTTTAGTTATTGATTCAATTTCCTTAATAGATATTGGCCTATGCAGATTTTCTATTTCTCCTTGTGTGAGTGTTGGTAGTTTGTGTCTTTTTAAGGAATTAATCCCTTTCATCTCTAAGATATAATATTTGTGGGAATATAGTTGTTCACAGTATTACTTTATTATCCTTTAATGTCCATGGGATCAGTAGTAATAATTCCTCTTTCATGTCTAATACTGGTAATTTGTGTCTTCTCTCTTTCTAATTGTTTAGACTGACTAGGGTTTATCAATTTTATATCAAAAAAACAATTAATCAACTCTTTTCAAAGAACCAGGTTAGGTTTCCTTGACTTTCTGTTGATTTCCTGTTTTCAATTTCATTGTTTTCTGCTCTAGTTTTTATTATTTCTTTTGCTCTTCTTCTGCTTGCTTTAAACCTAAATTATTCTTTGTCTAGTTTCCAAAGGTGGAAGTTGAGATTATTAATTTTAGAACTTTCTTCTTTTCTCATTAAATATTATAAATTTCCCTTTAAGCACTGCATTCACTCTCACAAAGTTTGATAAGCTGTATTTTAACTTATACTTAGTACAAAATTTGTTAAATTTATTTTGAGACATTTGACCTGGTGTCATATAGAACCATATTGTTTTATATCCAAATACTTGGGAATTTTCCAAGTGTCTTTCTGTTGCTGATATCTAGTATTAATTCTGATTTAATTTTATTGTGGTCTGAGATCATACCCTGTATGATTTCTATTCTTCTAACTATGCTAATGTGTGTTTTATGACCTAGTGTGGTTTATTTGTGTGAATTTCCACATAAACCTGTGAACGTGTTACTATTGTTTGATGAAGTATATCAATTAGATCAAGTTGATTGAAAGTACTCTTCAAATCAAGTTCATTCATGCTAATTACCTGCCCACTTGGTCTATCAGTTACTAAAAGAGATTTGAAATCATAAACTATGATAGTATATTTGTTGACTTCTCTTTTCAATTCTGTCAAATTTTATATCATGCGTTCTAATACTCTGTTGTTAGATTCATATGTGTTAAGGATCATTGCCTTCTTGAAAATTGACGCTTTTATCATAAGTAATGGTTCTCTTCATCCCTGAACAACTTTCCCTGTTCTTAAGTTGGCTTTGTGTGAAATTAATATAGCTACTCTACCTTTAATTTGACCAGTATTATCATGGTATATCTTTCCTAATTACTTTTAACCTATTGGAATCAATTTATATTAAAATGGATTTCTTGTAGATATTTTGGGGAAATTTTTTTATTTGGCAACCCTGATAAGTTCTCTTTTTTAATTGGTTTATTTATACTATTATCACTATTTAAAGTGATCATTGATACAGTTGGATTAGTTTCTACCAGGTTTGTAACTGTATTCTGTTTGTTAAATTTTCTTTGTCTTTTTTCCCCTCACCTTTTCTGGTTTTAATAGAGTGTTTTATACAATTCATTTTATTTATTTTCTTAGCATATCAATTATATTTGTTTCAGTTCTTTGGAGGTTGCTCTGGAATTTGCAGTGTATGTTTCAAACTAATCCAAGTTCATCTTCTACTAACTCTGTGCTGTTTCATGTGTAGTACAGATGCCTCATACCAGTATTTGCAATTCCTTTCTCCCACCCTTATGACACAGACATCTTTCATTTCTTTTATCCATATGCTATGCTGACCAGTACTTCAAACAAAAAGTCATCCTTTTAATCAACTAATGATAAGAAAAACAAAGATTTTATCTTACTTTTATTTATGTATTTATTTATTCCTCCTATGTCCTTCTTTTCCTTATGTATATCTGAATTTATGACCTGTATCATTTTCCTCTTCTTTGAGAAATCTTTAATATATCTGGCATGACAGGAGTGCTAATGACTTCATTAAATTTTACATGTCTGAGAAAGACTTTAAATTTTCCTTCATTTTTGGATGACAATTTCACTGGTTATAGTATTTCAAGTTTTCTTCTTCTTTTTTTTCCTTTCAACACTTTAAATATTTCCATAGTCGTCTTATTTATGTGGTTTCTGACAAGAAGTCTACTGTAGTTCTTATATTTGTTCTTTTTTTGTTTGGCTTCTTTCAAGATTTTTCTCTGTTTTTGCTTTTCTGCATTGTAATATGATATGCCCAGGTGATTTTTTGTTTTTATCCTGCGTAGTATTTCCTGAGCTTTCTGGGCCTGTGGTTTTGCAAATGTCATTAATTCTGGGAAATTGTTAGCCATTTTTACTTCACATATTTATTCTGATTTATTCTCTCTCATTTACTTCTATGTAATACTTGCTATGTTAGAGTTTAAATCTGCCATTACATTACTTGTTTTCTGTTTATTCCTTCTATTTTTCACTCCCTCACTTCCCATTTTCTTTTCTCTTACGGGTTATTTTTATTTTGAATTATCTATAGTGTTTGAGGATATCTCTCTTTGCATACTTTATTTAGTGGTTCCTCTAGAAATTACTCTCTCCCTCTCTCTCTCTATATATATATACCCTAACTCTCTCTCTCTGTGTGTGTGTGTGTATATATATATATATATATATATATATATATATATACCCTATCATATATATATATACACACCTCTGTATATATATATACCCTATCACTGTCTTTTACTACCAACATTTTGATAGTATAAATGGAATGTAACAATCTTACTACACTTGAGGTCATTTTACCCTCCATGTTTTATGACATAGTTGTCTTTAATGTTACTTCCACATACATTGAGAACCACACCAGATAATGTTTTAATATTTGTCTCATAAAAAAAATACCCAGGGCACCTAGGTGGCACAGTTGGTTAAGCCTCAGACTCTTGGTTTCAGCTGAGTTCATGATCTCAGGGGTCATGAGATTGAGCCCTGCATCCAGCTCTATGCTCAGTACAGAATCTGCTTGGAATTCTCTCTCCCTCCCCCTCTCTCCCCCATACTCATTCTCTCTCTCTCTCAAATAAATAAATCTTTAAAAAATACTTAAGGGGAGAATTATTATCTATTATGTTTGACTTTTTATCTACTCTTTCCATTCCACTATTTCTTCTTTATTCTTGATGCTCCAGGTTTCCTTCTATTATTATTTCCTCTCTCTCTCTATAGGACTTTCTTTAGCATTTTGTTTACAGCAGCTCTCCCGTTGATAAATCTCTTGGGTTTCTATGGTCTGAGATTGTTTTTATTTCTGCTGTGTTCCTGAAGGATATTTTCTCTAGATATAGAGTTTGAGGCTATTAGTTCTTTTCTTTTCTCTTCTTTTCTTTCTTTCTTTCTTTCTCTCTTTCTTTTTTAGCACTTGAAAAGTATTGGACGACTTCCTTCCTTCTGTTCTCTATGGTTGCTAATGAAATATGCTGCTGTAACTTGAATTGTTATTTCCCTAGAGGTAATATATTACATCTTTTTTGACTATTTTCAGGATTTTTTTTCTTTGTCTTTTGTTTAGAGACAAAATATTTTATTTTGATGTGTCAGTGTATAGATTTCTTTAGATTTAGCTTCTTGATCAGATATGGAAAGATTTCAGTCTTCATTTCTTCAAGTGTTTGGGTTTTTTTTTTTTCAGCTGTCTACTGTTACTCTTCTTTTAGGACTCCAGTGACACAAATACTACATCTTTGTTTGTTTATAAATAATTCATCTATTATAATTGCCCAAAAATTATTGAGTCTTTTTTCATTTTTTAAAATTTATATTCTCCTTAGATGTTCAAATTAGATCATTTTATTGATCTGTTTCTAAGCTCAGTGACAATTTCCATCGGTGTCACCATTTTTCTATTAAATCCATCTGGTGAGTTCTTTATTTCTATTATTTCATTTCCAGTTTTAAATTTCAATTTGGTTCTTCTTTATATTCTTCTATTTATTACATATCGTTTTATTTTCATCTGTTTCAAGAGAGTCTAATTTCTTTTAGAACATTTTTATGATAGCTGATTTAAAATCCTTCCCAAATAATTTCACCATCTGTATCACCTTGATGTTGATACCTCTTGATTATTTTTTTCATTGAAGTTGAGATGGTCTTGATTTTTGATATGACAAGGGATTTTCGATTGTGTTTTGCACTTTTTGTGAGTTATTTATATTTTATTTTTTCAGTACACTTGGTCCTGGCCTAATTTTACAGCCCATGATTCAAATAGCAGTTTAGTTTCAAAGCTTTTGCAATCCTATTTTGGTATACACCACTTGTGTGCTACTCTGCCAGTCCAAAACCTGGGAGATACTACAGTGTGGTCCAGTTTTCAAAACTTGTATTACACTGCTTCTGCTTGCTTCCTGAATGGCTCAGACTGTATATGTAGATCCATTTGACCTGTTTGTTTCCTTTGTGGACCTATCTTGATTATTAACAAGATAATTAACAACAAACCTAGTCCTTAACCTTATATACACATTGCCCCACAGTTCATTTCATTAATAAAATATGATATCCTGTTACAACACCACAAAGAGACTCAACCTAGCTTTTCTTTATCCAAGGAAATGAGATTAATAATGAGCCACCTGGGTGGCTCAGTGAAGAGTCTGACTCTTGGTTTTGGCTCAGGTCACAATCTCCAGGTCTGAAGATGGAGCCCCACATTGGGCTTCATGCTCAGTGGGGAGTCTGCTTGTCCCTTTCCCTCTGCCCCTTCCCTGCTCATACTATCTCTCTCTCTAGTTCTCTGAAATAAATAAATAAATCTTTAAAAATATTTTTAAAAAAGATGTCTAGATGATATCAGGAAAAGCTTAAGCAAAAAGTAGAATTACTGTTTCTTTAGGTATTGGGAAAGGAGTGGGACTCTGATTTTTTTAAGGACCCTGTGGGAATTCATAAAATGTGGATGTAGCTGATCCACAGAACAGTGTTCTGAAATACAGAAAGAGATAGAAAGGAGGGGGAGGTGGGCAGGAGATTGAGATTATCTATTAATCCTTACAATTTTGTGAGGGTACTATAATTATGGCTGTGATTAATTAGAATTATGATCTTCCCATTTTGTAGATAATGTGACTATTGTTCAAAGCATTATGTAATGACTAGATTATAACAGAACACAGGCATAGACTAATAATTCAGAATCCCATACTTTCTTAGGGTTTATTGGATTTGGGTAGTTGACGAAGCATTAAAACATCACAACCATAGCTTTTATTTACAATAATAGAAAAGAACAGAGGCAGGGCCTGATTCTCTAAGGTTTTAGAATGCCAGAATAAGAAATTTGGACTTTTTTGAATCCAATCTGGAATCCACTGAAGCATTTTAAACATGAGAGTGACTCAAAGCATCTCCTCAGCAAGATTGATCTGATAACAGTATATGATAGATGGAGGCCCTGCCACAAGTCAGACAAGAGCACAGTTGGTGAAATATTGCAGGCATCATTGGAATGTAGCTTTTGATATGCTATCAGTATGTGGAATCCATTGGGGTAAAACACTATTTTAGAAAAGGATTACAGACTTATATAAAGCAAACTATCTGTAATTATGTAAATAGAGATTAAAATGATATGGACCACAATTTCCCATTCTCTAGGACATATGATCTTGTCCAGATGGTATCAGCAGTGCCCCCAAGATAATCCAGAGATTAATTAACAGCTTTGTGGAGGATTATCTTTTCCTTTCATCCTTAGAATTATCTAGTATTGGTCAAGGTTAAAGAGAAGCTACATAGATAAATATTGATTTGCTACAACAAGTACAATGAGTATTTCTGACCCTAACATATGTTGTATCCCTGATTTTTAATTCCTTAACAATTGGGCTTAAATATCCATTTTAAAGAGTATTAGCCAATATACTCTTAATTATTTTATCATCACCTACATTACTTGATGCAATTGTATCTTCTGAGCATATTAATAAGCTACCCCAGAAATCACAGAATAAAAAGTTATAGCTTATTACAGATCAAATCAGAGTTTATTAAACATGTTTAAAACTCAGAGCAAGAAGCAAGAGTGAGAGATGGGATAGGCTAACACAGTTAGAATAGGTTGCACATGGGAGAAAGAAACTGCTACACGAATCCTGTATTTTACAGTGTTCAAATGTACAGTCTCTCTTTTGCTTGGCCACCATACCCTTTTTTGCTGATAGAGTAAGTTTTGAGAACCAGAGTTTAAAGTATGTACAAAGGACTCATAGAAAAAAGGTGCCAGGGCCAATGACACACATTGCTCTGTCAGAGAGATGCAGGGGCAAGTAGCTTGCCAGTTAATTTGCTGACTAGCCATGGGTGTTATCTGCCTTTCATGGGTAGAACATATCTGAGACCATAATACAACTATACTAGATGTCACTAATGGGTGATGGATGTAGGGATGAGAGAGGTTTAACCCATAAGATGCAAATCAATATGTGATCTTTACATCTCTTTTTATCTTTCTGTGACACTTGTTTATTTTGACACACATTACAATTATTCTTTCCATCTTTAGCATATCTTATAGATTATTTATTATTTACTGTTTAGAACTCAGCTTATGGATTCTGCATATATCTCACCTGCTACTTGTTTATTCACTATCTGTATTTCACACATCCTCTGAATTTTGCCTACATCTCATAATCTGTCAGCTTATTATCTTGGCTTATCACTTTCTATGAGTTACATTCATGTTATTTGTTTACTTGTCCTCCATGGCAGAATTTAAATAGTTTTCAAATAACAAAGAAAATTCACATTACAGTACTTACACTACTGCTAATATGGCACCAATTTTAAGAATAAGAGTTTTCTCAGTGCATACATTAGACCACTAAAATTTGTAAGTATCTGGGCCATTTGTTTACAATCCCGACTTAGCTTTGACGTTCCATCCATGTTAAGCATCACTTGGTAAAAAAAAATTATGTCTTTTTGATTAGTGAAAAATGGCAGTTATTGATTTCACATGTCATCAACTCATAACATATACTATATTACCTATAACATTTTTCTTTGGATTTTAAGATTGCATAGTCAAAATAATTGGCCTATTGGCAAATGAAATCTAAGCTTCAAGAAATTGTAATATAAAAAATGGCCATGACCATAAAATAGATATTGGACTTACTCTGATATATGCCGGTATATTTTATATATCAAATCTACCCTCCCCCTGTTTTGTATTGTCCCTTTGTAGTGCCTCATTCTCCTGATATCCTCAAAAGAATAAAAGAATGACTGGCAACAAAGAACTGTATACCCAGTATAACTATCTTTCAAAAGTAATGGCAAAATACAGACTTTCTAAAGCAAGAAAAACTGGGAGATATCACTAAAAACAGACAGGGACAACTGAAAGGTGGAATTCAAGAATAAGAAAAATGATGCCAGAAGTTAGAACGGAGATATGAAAAGGTATCATAAGCAACAACAACCAGAAAAAAAAAATGTGCGTTTAACTAAACAATAGAATGATTATAAATTTGTGAGGCTGAAAATGGAAGACCCAAAATATAGCACAAGCATATCACATTAAGTAGGGAAATTTGAAAATATTTTGAAAAAACAAATAATAATGAAAATACTATGTGTCAAATGTATTGGATGCATCCACAGCTTTAAATGCTCAATTTTTTGAGAGAAGAAAATCCTAAAATTTCATGACTTATGGTAGCATCTTAAGAAGCTAGAAAAAGGAGAGCAAAGAAAATCAAATATAAGTAGAAAGAAGGAAATAAGATTAAAGGAGAAACCAGTAAAATGGAAAACAGACAAACAATAAAGAAGATTTAAAAAGACTTTTACAAAGTTAAAAAAATGACAACCGCTAGATATCCAGACAGACAGACAACATGAATTACCAGTATCAGAAACAAAGAAACTATCAATGTATACCCTACAGATATTTATAACCAGGATTATGCAAAGCAATGTGACAACTCAAATGAAATGAACAAATTCCTTGAAAAAATACAACTAATTGGGGCACCTGGGTAGTGCAGTCAGTTAAGCACCCAACTGTTGGTGTTGGCTCAGGTTACAGTGTCAAGGTCCTGAGATTGAGCCCCACACTGGGTGTGCTCAGCGCAAGTCTGCTTGAGTTTCTCTCTCCCTCACCCTCTCCCCCCAGGACTCACACACTCTCTCTCTCTCAAATAAATAAATCTTTTAAAAAATGCAATTAATCAAAAGCTGATATAACATAATATAGAAAATCTGAACATCATTGTCTGTTAGAACAACCCACTCCCCGACCTGGCCCCGACCCCACACACAAAATGCATGAGCAGATGTTGAGTGTCCTGCACAATTCTATAAAACATTTAAGGAAGAAATACCACTAGTCTTTTACCAATTGGTTCAAATTACAGAGGAATGTTATGAGTCCTGAATAACTCTAACACGAAAACATACAATCTCATTATTAGGAAGACACAGTGGAGGGCGCCTGGGTGGCTCAGTTGTTAAGCATCTGCCTTCAGCTCAGGGCCTTATCCCAGGGTCCTGGGTTTAAGCCCCGCATTGGGCTTCCTGCTCTGCTGGGAGCCTGCTTCTTCCTTTCCCATTCCCCCTGCTTGTGCTCTCTCTCTCTGTCAAATAAATAAAACCTTTTTAAAAAAGGGGGGGGGACAAGGTGTGTTGGTGATGCTAAAGATTTTTAATTTTTTTGATAGTCAACATATTGGTCAACTTAGGGAAAGTAAATAATCAAGTTAAAATTTTAAGCTTAACCCTTACAATATAATAGAAGTAAAAAGATGACAACATCATCCAAGCTAGTAAAGAGAGAAAAATGGAGTGAGAAAAAATTTAAAATAAGAAGAGTTTTTAATAAAACTTATAATTCCAGAAGAATTTAGATAGATAGATCAATGGGCATATAGTAGAAAAAAATAGAAAACACAAATTAACATTGTAGAAATCTAAATTCATCAATAATCATAATAAAAATGGACCAAATCATCAATTGGGAAGCTCAACTTGTCAGGTATACTTAGTCATATGATGTTGATAAGAAATATACCTGGGGCGCCTGGGTGGCTCAGTTGGTTAAGCGACTGACTCTTGATTTCCGCTCAGGTCGTGATCTCAGGTTCGTAAGATGGAGCCCCACAGCAAGCCCTGGGTTGGGCTCCGCACTGAGTGCAGATCCCACTTAAGATTCCCTCTCTGCCCCTCCCTGCCTATCTCTCCCACTCTTAAAAAAGAAAAAAGAAAAAAATATACTTAAGTTTAAGGTAGTAAAAATTTAAAAATAAAAGGGTAGAAAATATATCAAGAAAATGCTAAGCAAAAGAAAGCAAGTAAACAAATTAAAAGTACTTAGACAATACATAATTTAGAAAAAAGTTAAGTCAAAGACCATTGACAGAAATATAGAGTGTTAATCATTTATGGATAAAACAGTTTCACTTACTAGGAAGAAATCCTAAAGTTTCATGCAGCTGATAACAGATCTCTAAGATATATGAAAAAAATTAAAATTGAGAAGTCTCCTGAAACTGAGATTGCAACATACCTTTCTCAGCAATTGATGGATGAAGCAGACAAAAAATCAGTAGGGATCTAGATTATTTTAGCAACATAATTAATAAAACCATCTAATGTGTATATATGTAGTACCATAACAAACAAAAACACACCCACTTTTCAGACCAAGGCCATGAAGCCTTAGTCATACTCAAATAATTTATAACATGGTGTATTCTCTGACTACAATGCAAGTAACTTATAAATCAATAACAGAATAACTAAAAAGCAGCTTATTAGAAAAACTAGGAAAGTAGAAACGCAATTAGAAAATTTAATAACCACCTTTAGAGCTCATATGTGGAAAAAAATCATAATGGAGCATTTTATTTATTTATTTATTTATTTATTTATTTATTTTAAGATTTTATTATCTGAGAGAGAGAGACGGGGGAGAGAGAGAGAGAGCATGAGTGGGGGTGTAGGGAGAGGGAGAAGCATACTCCCTACTGAGCAGGGAGTCCCACGAAGCTCCATCCCAGAACCCTGAGATCATGACCCGAGCCCAAGCCAGATGCTTAATCGACTGAGCCACCCAGACACCGCCATAATGGAATATTTTACATGCTAATATTTAATAACAAAAATAATATATCTCCATTTGTTGTGTAAAGCTAAAATTACGTACTTAAAGGCAACTCTGTAGCTTTAAGTATTTTATATTAGGAAAGAAGGAAGGCTAAAAACTGAATGATGTCTGAAGTCAGCAAATAAAAACAGAATAAATGAAAAGATTGTTAGTGAAATAATAAAGATGGGTTAATAGAAATGAAATAAAAGAAAAAGCTTCTTTAGAAAGATCAGTGAAGCTTTGTTCTCTTGAAAACTGATAAAATTAAGCTTTGGCAAAATTTATCAGCCTAAAAAAAACACGAGGAAGAATGTGAATAAATAATAGTAGGAGTGAAAAATGGAATAAAACTATTATAGATGCATGAATGAGTAAGAAGATAAGAAAAATGAAGAACATTATATCAATCAATTTGAAAATGTGAGAAATATCTCTTTATAGAAAAATATACTAAAACAGAATCAGAGAGAAATATTTTTGTCTTTTTTTTTACTTTATAGTTTCAACAGTAGTCAAACACCTTCTCACAATGAAAAGACCAAGCCTAGATGAATTTATGGAAAGTTCTACTAAACATTCATATGGGAGATATTCCCTAAGTTACACAAATGCTTTCAGAGAAGAGAAGTATTAGCAATTCGAACACCGTAATGTATACAGAAGTAATGTATCATGGATAATTTTGGCTTATTCTAGGAATATTATGTTTTCTCATATTAAAAATACTTTAAAATATTTTGGTGTAATTCAGCTCATTAAATGGTTAAAGGATAAAAACTATGTCATCTAAGTAGGTTAGAGGAAAAAAAGGAATTTGGTAATATTTGTTATCTTTTCATGAAAAAGAAATTAGCTTTTTGGTAGGAAGCCAGATTATAACATTAGGTCAGAGAAAAGCAAGCCTTATGGAGTTTTAGCTCAGAGAAAGCCCATCTAATAGCTGCTAATAGTTCTGGCTGACACCTCATCCTGACCTTTACCTTCTCCCTGGCAGGAGTAGAAGGCACACTACTGAAATAGACACAATACCGAAACACGCATATGCCAGAAAAAAGGAGTCTGAGAAGTGATGTTCCTGGAGGCCTCAAAGGGGAACAAAAGAAGAAGATATGAAGGGAAGACACATGACTCTTGTTAGAAAAAAACAAAAGACAAGAAAACAACCTGATCATGAAGGAGAAGGTAGAATGTACCCTGAAATTGAAGAGTAGGAAATTTGGGGAGGGAGGGAGGGTATGCTATGGAAGTCAGTGATGCCTAGTCTGTAAACACCAGGTGTGGTAGGATAGATCCTCCATCACACTGAAAATAGTGGCGTGGTGGGGCGGCTGGAGCTGCTTCCCAAGCTGTGACAAGAGCCTGACGGCAGATTTACTTGGGGGACAGCACTAAACATGTACATACCAATGCCCTCCCTTCTCTGTAATGTGATAAGTCTGATTGCTGCGGAAGGAGGATCCCAAAGGTTGTGCTTGTTTAACAACATCCAGGATGATTCTTATATCCTTAACATTTTGATAAGCCTTGGCCTAGCTATCCCAGTGGAAGTATGCCTCTTCTTTTCATCTGTCCCATTTGGAATGAGAACATGGAGAATAAATTTCAGGAACTTGAGGAGGGGCAAATAGAGATTATCCAGTTTCGTATGTTATCCATTGATTTGAAGTTAATTTTTAAATTTTCTATTTATTAAATCTGTTAACTTTTGTTGTGCTTCTAGAGCTTAAAAGGTATACATGGTCTGATACCACACATCAGGTTTATTTATTTGTTTGACAATTATTCGCAGATAAGGACATAAAATGTCCTTGATTTTGATATAATTCTTATTCTATAATATCTGGCCAGATTTTTTCTTTAAAGGAAGGATAATGCAAGAGAGATTCAGGAGCTATTATAAATTGATATACTGCATTTATACGTTATTTAAGAATCAAGAAAGCCTGAAATTAAATACAGCTCACATAATAATCTTGTTTTATTAAACATCCTTTAAGGTTAATAGAAGTGGATATAGACAAAAATGATAGGGGTATTTTTATTGGGAAAATAAATTATTTCCCAGGGGGAAAAAGTGTATTTTTAAAATTAAAGACATTTTATAAACATATACTAGAGCAAGAGGATGAATGGAAAGTAGCTGTAAATATTAGTTAAAAACATAGTTGATAAGTGTTTATAGGGTAACACAGTTGCCACAATAGCTACTTTGCATTTATGGAAATGTAAAATATATGTAAGAGAGAATGAAGATATTCCTGCTCTATTTCTGTGCTGGTCAGACAACACAGTCTGCAGCGTGGTATGCAGTTGCTAGAGCTGTGCTTTCTAGTGGGCATGCACAAATCAGGTGTGCTAAGGGCCTTTTGATCAAGACTATGGATGAACAATTGCAGGAGCCATAATGTTTAATTGTATACTCCAAGAATACTCTGTATTAGAGTTGGGGTTGTTAGCAGAATAAGAGCAGAGGGATCTTATTTATTATCAAATAGCTTAAAGGCCACTGGATATAGAAGTAGGGACAATGTGAGGAAGTAATAAAAGAACACAAAAACACAGATTACAGAACAGTTTTCGAGGTAGAATGATTTGCTTTGGACTGTATAGTCCCCACTGGAAGTCTTAAAATATAGGCTGGATGACTTAAAACATGACCCAAATCTCCTGAGAAGTGTGTCATGGTTCCTCCCCTTGAGTCTTGGCTTTCTGACTGCCTGACCAGTAGCAGATGGAGGAAAGGATGCTGTGACAGTTTTCAGACTCTGGCGTTAAAAGGCTGGCTGCTACTTTCCATATCTTGGTACACTTGCTTTCGAAACCCAAGCACCATGCTGTGTAGGAGCTGAAGCTGTGTGTGTGGAGCCCCACATGGAGGAGAATTGAGAGTCGCCAACTACTTTTAAGACTTGCAATGGTGCCATCGTGGAAGTAGGTCTTCCAGTCCCAGTCTAGTTGCCCAAGGGTCCCCTAATGTACTTTCCCCTACAGTCCCAATTACCAAAAAAGCAGAAATTTTCTGATTTATTGCAATCTTTTTGAAAAAGATTTATTTATTTGAGAGGAAGAGACAGAGCGAGCGAGTGGGGGAGGGGCAAAGGGAGAAAGAAACTTCAGCCACTTGGTGCTCAGCACGGAGCCTGACACAGGGCTTGAGATCGTGACCCTGAGATCATGACCTGAGCTGAAACCAAGAGTCTAAAGTTTAACCAACTGTGCCACCCAGGTGCCCCTGATTTATTTCAATCTTAGCCATCATTTCATTTCAGTCTGCACCCTACTCCAACGCTGTCTTCTGTCATCTTCTAGTCTGCAGTCTGGGACAACTCCTTGCATTTCTTTTTTTCTTAGATGAGCAGCTCTTACACGAAATGCCTTCCTCTCAGGCTTTTCCTTATTAGTGTTTAGACCTTGATTAAATGTGCTGTTTCCTTTTATTCTTAATGTCTTCCAAGGCCTTATCACACACCTGTTATTCTTAACTTTTCCATGACCCAATTTAAAAGCTTCCCTTTTTAAAGTTTTATTCTTCTTCTCTTTTAATGGATACAGCAGGCCCTTGGCTTGGGTAACCAAAAATCCAACCTGTCAAAAATTCCATTTAGTATGATTATTGGTAGATCAAAATCCCATATCTCTACTTTACAATTACTACTGCTATAATAGCTAAAGATTTGTCTTGGAGAGAAAGGAATATTTTTCTGATGGTTTTGATTTTCTTTTAAAGAAACACTTCTACAAAGGAAGAAAAACTTCTTATACTGTCACCACTGAATTATTAATTTAAAAAGATAGTATGATATTGTGGGGAAAATAGGCTCTGATTCAGACAGAATTTGGTTTAATTCTAGTTTTTCCACTTACTAGTTATATTGCTTCTGGATTTCTCTAAATCTCACTTTCCTCATTTGTAAAATATGGAGAACATACCTATTTGTCAGATAAATTAAATTTGATGGAGCTAATGTATCCAAAGCTTTAAGTACAGTTTTTAAGTCAATTGACATTTTAACTATCACAATAAGGCTGTCACTACTTGATAAACTTGGGGCAGTTTGATATAGGTTATGTAGAGTATCATGTGTTCAGAATAAACAGTGATCAACTTCAACACTGTTTATTCTGAAAGATGGGTACAGAATGAGAAGGATCCAGGAACTTCTCATTTCAAAACCGTTACAAGGAATTTTGGATTCCAGTAACTTTGTGTACAGAATAATGATTCTAGGGGCGCCTGAGTGGTTTAGTCCTTAAGCGTCTGCCTTCGGCTCAGGGCGTAATCCTGGAGTTCTGGGATCGAGCCCCACATCAGGCTCCTCCGCTGGGAGCCTGCTTCTTCCTCTCCCACTCCCCCTGCTTGTGTTCCCTCTCTCACTGGCTGCGACTCTCTGTCAAATAAATAAATAAAATCTTTTTTAAAAAAAGAATAATGATTCTAAGAAAATTATTGATATACAGTTTAGATTTATGGATTCTCCTAAAAAGGAAAATACATGAAATGACACAGAATACTTTGAGAGAGAATCTAGAGGAGTGTTAGAATTAAATAAGTGTAAAAGCAACTAGCAAATCAAGAAAGATGCCATACAATGTAGAACAAGGTGTAAAAAATAATAAGGAGGAGAAAAAATTAGTTTTTGTTTAAACAAGAGCGACATTCTTGAGAAAAAATATTTGCAATAAAAATATAGTAACTTTGTGTTTTTGACAGAAGAAAACATTTGACTCATCTTTGGCCAAGGTATATCATGTTGTAGCTAATTAGCTATTTAACGATATGTGGATTTAAATATTGTAAGTTTGGAATTGGCTCTTAAAGCCTGAGTGTTTGTGAACTGCTTTGAAATTAAGTTTGATGATATGGGTATTACTTTGAGGCATTTTTGGAAAAGCAAACATAGGTGGAATTATAACTCATTTTTAATCTTACCCTTCATCGTAATTACCCAGAGTGCCTCTACTTACATGCATACACAGTGTTGCTTATAATTAATAAGTACCAAAATGAAGCACACTCATGACAAACAAAGTACTACAAAATTACACTATCTAGTATAATGATTCAGTTCAAGGGATGGGCGATGAACTGTGAAATATATAAGAAATCATACATTGAACATCCATAATAGATTATAATAGACAAAAGTGCAAATTTTTGAGGACAAAAGTAAGAGACCTTGTCAAAGTTCACCTTTATTTTATATTAAGGTGTTGTACCTTCAAATGTTTCCTGATAGAAATTTGAACTAGAACTCACAAAATGGAATCAACAACATTTAGATCAGCTGTATCTTAGACTAGCGAGTAGGTACAGTGGTACGATGAAGTTAACCAATTTTTCAAGTTTTTAGGAATTTTGTGAGCTCATGAACATCACTTTTACCTGCAATGAGCCATAGGGGGAGCATTTTTATACCACAGACATTGGTAAACACTATAAATCAGCTTTCTGCTTCCTTGAAGAACGAGTTGTTAAATATTTACCAGCACATGACTGGTTATGGAAGTCACACTTTTTGTACTTTTACTGAATAACATTTGTAGAATTTCTTGGGGAAATCTTTCAGCATCCTTGCTAATTTTTAGATTATATTTTATGAATGACAGATCATACTGATTACTATTATTTCTTTCTATAATCCTCAGCCATTCTTGATTAAAACAACATTAAAAAGAGCCTGTTTTTTAAGAAAAGCCAGTGACAGGGTATCCCATTTTCTTTCTCTCAAACTATCAGATAGAGAAATTAATATCTGAGAGACTTCTGAATGAAGAATTGGCCCTAAATTCTAATTTCTAAATATTTCAAAAGAAGGCATAGTAAAGCAAGTATATCAGCTAATGGTTTTTCATTGATCAGTGATCAAGCCAAATAGAGCTTCTTAGCTCCCACTCCAGGAACTTCTTGACATATAATACTAACATTTCTGTTTCAATCTTGCCTACTAATAATAGTGGTAACTTTAATGATAACTGTTCTTAAAAAAGATTTAATAGAATTTACTCTAGACAGGTGCTTCGTACTTTGCTTTAACTATGGACATTTCAAAACACATATACCTCTTTCCTGTATTTATCTTCAATTTATTCATCCTGCTGGTCTCTGTGGCATCCGCAATTTCTTTTCTTTCCTCTACAACTAAGTGTGAGTGCAGTTTTCAAGTGTGACACAAAATATACCACTTCAAATTCTCCTTTCATCCTCTCCTATCACTCATTCTACTTGTAAATTACCTCCCTACACTAAAGCCCATTTTATTATTGAAGTTTGTGCCAGTAATACCAAGTAAATGTTAACTTAAGTTTATTATATATTATTATAGCTTTTTGACTAGATATGGCATACTGTAACATAGAGAAATTTATGTGGAATCCTATGCCTACAGCATCATCAAAAGCAGGCACTACTTGACAATATAGCCCCTCACTTCCTAAGACCCAGCCTTTTACCTCTGAAGGCAGAGATTGGGGTTGATACATCCACAAACCAAGGAATACTTAAGATTGCCAGCAAATCGCCAGAAGTTAGGAGAGAAGTCTTGAATGGATCCTTTTTTCGTAGCCCTTAAAAGGAACCAACCCTTCCAACACTTGGATCTTGGTGTCCGATATGGTAAGAGAATAAATTTCTGTTGGCTAAGCCACCCTATTTGTGATACTTAGTTATAGCAGTCCAAGCAAACAAATACAAGTAAGGAAGCCATGTATTGCCTAAAAGTGTTTTCTGATGAATAAATGGTGTGAAACCAAAAAGTCAAAAAGCTGAGCAGAAAACAGTAAATAAGAGATTGGAAAACTGAGTCAGGTTTTTGATAGATTCATAGTACTAGGGAGACAAAATTTGTTATTTAGGTATTCCAAAACAGCCATGTTTGAAGGGCCAAAATTCAGAAGAAAAAGGGAAACCATTGATATTATCTAATGCTTTTCCTTTCAAAGCATTTGGAAATTTGTAAGTGGGATAAAAGAAGAAGAAAGAGTCAGCATAGTTGCTGAGAAGTCACACGGGGCTACTGAGAGTTTTGTAGTGCTGGAGACATAAAAAAAAAAAACAAAAAAAAAAAACGAGTTTAGGATCCTTAATGAAGAAGTTCTGAGGAAAATGCACCAAACTTTCAGCTAGAGATATAACAAAGAAGCAAGATGAACAGGAAATAGAAGAGTCCTCAAGTTTCACATTAGCCTAATTCCAGATGGAAAGTAATACAATTTTTCCTTATTTTGATTATCTGCCAAAATAAAAGTACATCATCTCTGGAAGAATATAACATGGAATAGAATCTACAGGGTTTTTTTGTTTTGGGGTTTTGTTTTGTTTTGTTTATGGCATCCCCAGCATTCAGTTAAAATTTAACAGGAAATCCAAACAACAGGAAATAAATGACCAAACCCAAAAAGGTTAAACAAAAATAGAAACAGACCTAGAGCTGACCCAGTTATTGGAATTATCAGGTAAAGACTTTTTAGAAAACTTTGATTAATAATTTTTAAAAAATGACAAGAGGAAAATGTCACCAGAGAATTTGATTCATTAAAAAGAATCAAATGAAAATTCTTAACTGAAAATGTAATAATTGAAATTAGGAAGTTAATAGATGGCTTTACCAGTATATTAGACATATGGGAGGAGAGTGTTAGTAAAGTAGATTAAGGTCAACATAACATCTTCAGAATAAAGCCTGGAAAGAAAAAAAAAGAAGAAGAAGAAGAAGAATGGAACATATACAAAAGACCATAAGAGATAAATAGGGAAATGAGGAAGTTACTATTAGTCCCAAAGTAAGAAGATAAAAATTGGGCCAAAACAATATTTGCAGAAATACTGACACAGATTGTCTAATTGAGAGATGAAAGACTTCAAGCCACAGATTCAAGAAGTTTTATGAACCATTAGCAAAATAAATACAAAGAAAACCACAAGTACATCATGGGATATTTAATAGAAATCAAAGACCATGAATAAAATGTAAAATCAGTGAAAGTAGGAGATGGATTGTGGTTGGGTAGATGAGAAACATTACCATCACTGGAGATACAATGAAATTAACAGCTTCTCCTCAACCAAAACCGTGAAAGTAAGAATACAGGGGTTTGACATCATCAATAAGCTGAAAGAAGTAATGGCCTAGAATTCTATACCCAGAAAAAAATTCTTCAAAAATAAAGACATATTGAGAAAGTATAATTGATAAAAATCCTAACTAAAATATTAATAAGAAGATCCTAATGCTACAGTAAAATATAATACACCATGATCTAGTGGGATTTATACCAAGAATACAAGGATGTTTCAGTATTAGAAAAATGTATTAATAGGATCCACCATACTAATAGGTCTAAGGAAACACTAAGTTATGTTTATTTCCATTTAGTGTAATTACTAATATTAGGGGTTTACATCTACCACCTTATTATTTGTTTTATATTTGATATACCTATTCTTTTAATTTCTTTTTTTTGCCTTATTTCAGACTAAGCAAATAGTTTTATCCTCCTATTTACTTCTTTTAGTTATGTGTTATTTTACTCTTTTATTTTTTGTAACCATAGATTATAATATTCATTCTTGACATGATTCTATGTGAGTTATTACCTTTACCACTTCCTGTATCAAAGTGAAAGAATCTTAGAAAATTTCCATGTTATTATTTGTATTATTATTCTTATGTATTTTAATTCTACATATACTTTGAAATAATCTGGACAATATTTCTTTTTGTTTGATACCTATACATTTTTTTAATTTTTTTTTTGTTTGATACCTACATTGTTTTCCCCTACACATTTATACTTTCTGTTGCTCTTCATTCTTTCCTGCATTTTTTTAGTTTCATCTGGGAAAATTTTCTTCTGTGGTTTCATCTCAAATAATTTTCTTCTTTTGAAAGAATTCCTTTAGTATTTTTTTTTTGTAGAATATGTCTTTTAGACATATTTTTATTTTATTTCATTTTTTAGTTGCAAATAATTTCGAAGTTACACAAAAGTCGTAAGAATAAGGATAGGAAAAAATAACCATTTGTTCTTTTCCCAGATTTGTCAATTATTATTTATTTTTTCCCTCTTTATTTTCTTTATCATTTGCTCTCTTTCTTCCCCTCTCTCTCTTACTCTAACACACACACACACACACACACACACACACACATTTTTAACTTGAATCAGTTGAGGTGAAACTGCATACATTACAGTTGTTTATTCCTAAACACTTCAATGTGTATTTCCTAAGAATAATTATATTCTTTTTTAAAAAGCCACGGTACAGTTATCTAACTCTAATATAGTAAATGGTGACACACTAATTTTTCAGTTTTGCTAACTGAACCAATGGTAATCATTTGTAAGAATTTTTTCCCTCTAGCTCAAGATTCAGTCTAATGACATATATTGCATTTAAGTCTCCTTAGTGTCCTTTAATCTGACATATTTCTGCAGTCTGTCTTTGATGACTAATTTTTGATGGATGTAGTAAGAACTCCTTCTGATTTTTAAGTTTACTCACCCCTTTAGTTCAATTGTGCCTTTTCTTGTAAGTCAGATATGTATGAATCCTAAAGTTGTAGGTGATGGTGGAGTAGGTGGGGAGTGAATCCATTTTTATTATGCCTACCATCTTGCTGATACATTAACTCTTATGTCCTCACAGCAATCGTAAGAAGTAGGTATTTTATTTCCAATTATCTCAGGTAGTAAATGCTACACACTGGAATCCCATAATTTGTCACTAATAGAAGGTGATAGTACTGCTGCTGAGATCTGTCATCCTGGGGTAAGGGAGCTGTTCTCTCAGAAAGCAGAAACAAACTACATGCTTTCATTTACATGGTATTATAGCCAATTGTCAAACCCTGTGTTACAAGTAAAATAGGGTTGATTCCTTTTCAGCTGAAAATAAAAATCTGTTTTGCAACATACCAAAATGCCATCTTTCCATATTATATGAGAAGAAATTCTTAGGTGTTTTTTCCTCAAAAATCGAGAACTCTCTAGAAAATTAAGGCAACACTGATCAGTTTAAGAATGATATATAATTTTCTTATTTGAAAAAAGATAATTTTATATCTATGCTCTAAAATACTTTTGTAATATTACAAATTGGGATTTTTTTATGCTAACTTTATTGAGATATAATTCACATATTTAATTTTCTCTTTTTGTTGCTGATGATTTGAGTTTTTCTTTATTTTCCTTTTAATTCATCTTTTTCCAAGAGGAAAAAAGTAAACAATAGTCTTTGATAAAGAAAAGAGAAAGATGGAACAATCTGCCTAAATTCTTCCAGGTTCATTGGGAAAATATGAAGCAGATTTACCAAATACCAAAAACTATAATTTCAACTTCATAACAAAAATTTTCCTGAGATAACATATTTATGTGTTTTGTCAGAGAAATATAAGACCATTGTTTTATAAAGAATAGTCTGAAGTACATTCATTTAAATTACTTACACTTATTTTCTTTTTTAACCACTTATTTAGCTGTATTTCTATTGAGATGTATCAGAAACACATTCAGTACTCAATACATGCATGCTGAATGAATGAATGGCATTACATTATAATGTTTATCAAGCTGCAGAATAATTAATGGTATTCTAAAACAACTCTTAAAATGGAAAAGAGGAGAAAGCCTCAAAAGAAAGAAAAAAAAAAGAAATGATAAGTTTCTAAGACCATGCAATTTAATTCTGTTTTAGACCTAAATTGAGATAAGAACCGCCTACAGTCTCAAAAAGTCAGTTGTCGATTATAGCAGCCAGGATTTATTTATGAGTCTGGGCATTCTGAGTAGGACTGCTGATTAATGCTCCTTACCATTCTGCTCTGTTTCTACTGTTGACTCTTGTGCACATTTCTCTCTGAGAATATCATCCCTGTCAGCAGCTTCAAGAAACGTGGAACTGGCCAAATGCTACCCCTGTCCTTCACTTGAACCCTATCCATTCGTCAACAATCAAACCAAAATAGAGCAACATCAGGAAGCTTTTCTTCATGTTGCCAACTGGAACTGACCTATCCTTCATCTGAACCCTCTTTGCACTTGGTTTCTCTTTCTTGGGGTTGCTGACTGAGTGCATTGTCATCTCCTCCACTTCCCTTTTTAATTCGACATTAAAAAGGACCATTACTTCAGAAGAAATGTACCCCCTTCCTTGATATCTTTTTTGTTATAGATCAGAGTTGGAGATGAAAAAATTTTACTAGTGAAGAATATTTTAATATTCTTAATTTAATTCTAGAGCTGTTTTTAGAGCCATGCATATTAAGCTGGAAACAGAGAATCACAAAAGACAGGGGTATATATATTTGCTTTTCAAAATGGAATGTAAATCAACTTGTCAGTTTGGTACAAGGGCCTCCAGAGTTCAAAAGTATGAACAGGACAAAAGTTATGTAAAGGAAGAGGTATACAAAGGATAAAATGATAATAGAGAAACATGGGGAGATTGTGGTAATGGGGGTGAAGGTGGTGGTGGTGGATAATAAGTGAGTCAGCAAACAGAGTAACTACATTCATGAAATTGTAAGTGTGTGATTAATAAGAAAAGGATGGCATATTCAAAATATATCAAAGCTGAATCTTTTGTGGTATAGAACTTTATATTCTATAGTTACATATTGATGCTCCTAAAGGCAGAGGCCACTCAGAAAAGCAGATGTTAGAATGGTTATGTAAAGCAGAATAACACATACAAATCTTAAGTGGAACAGTCAAAGGGGGGGAATATGACTATTTCATAGGCAGTTCTCACAAACTTAGTCTATTTCATTTTATTTTTTTGTTCTGTCAAAGTTATTTTTATGGGTCAGGACAATGCGGGGTAAAGAAGCATGGAAACAAGACCATAGATTCTCTTTAAAAAGCCAGGAAAACACAGTTTATTTTGACCCCAATCCTAGGGGATGCTGCACAATTAGTAGGACTTTATCCCTCAGTGAGCAAAGTTCTTGCTCTGTGTTTGAAAGCCTAAAAAATGAAGCCATTATGATGGACAAGACTGCTGATTCATCCTTCTCCTAGAAATTCAGGACACATCTGTGCTATTTTTGATATAAATTAGATTAATCAGAGATTCATTTATTCCAAGTAAACTGTTTTGAGGTCTTGTGAAGGAGCAGCTCTCTGGGGATCAGAAGGTCTTTAGTGCAAATCCCAGCAGACAGAGATCTATTTCCTCTTAGAAAGTGAACAGTGTTCCTAGAAAAGAACAGAATTCTCTGTGTCCAACATTGCAAAGTATAGACTGATATTTGAATATTTTCTACTATCAAGTATAATTTTAGTAAATGGTTCTGGAATTAACAACTATTACAAAGCACAGCATGAAACATAGCTAAAAACAAAATTCAAAACAAAACAGAAAATAGAGACAAAACTTCTTGACGTAATTTAAAAATACACAATATATGGAATTTGTTGAAGGGCCATCTCCTACTTTCATTTCCTACCTCTACCCCCCCATACACTTGTTAATGATAAGTTGTTTCATATTTCTGAGATGACTGTGTGGGAAGAATGTTTTTGTCCATTTTACCACCTTGGCCCTTTCATACACACCTTCCTGCCCCATCATCTCCAGTTCCCCATAAGTCCATTTCTGCCTGACTTCACAATCAGGAAAGCATAGGAGACATGTTGAAATGCTCAGTGAGGACCTAGATATTGAACTTGGTGGTTACAGATCATATACAGCCATGCATACCTCTGTTCCAGCCCCCATCATTCCTCTGCAGGAACTTATAACCTGTTCTTCCTTTCCCTGTTTCCTAGGCTCTGGGCCATCACCTGGTACCATGAGATGCGACATCAGAAATCACTTGCTTTGTTCAGATTTCCTGCTTTTTTTGTTTTAGAGGTGTACAGTCATCTCTGCTTCATTAAGTCAGAATGTTAAGGGAATCTGTATCTGCCCTCCCAAAGCATGTTCTAGTGCTGACAGATAATCAGGAGGGCCAAGCCCAAAAGTTATTTTGGAATGCAGAAGGCTGTTATGGGAGCAGGTCTCTCACTCCATCAATATAATTGGTATTCACAGCACTTTTTAAAGAGAGTTTTCATAGCTGTAAGAGTGAAGAGCATGCTTTCAGAGGAAGTCAAAAGAAATAACAAAATTGAGGCCCAGTGTGTTCTCTTGGTCAGGTTACCATACTCTAGGCATCACCAGGGCTACTTTAAACTTTTGCAAATAAGTTATTGCCAAGAAGTTTTTTACAAAGAACATTCAGAACATCCTTCCATGTGCTTCTCATTGTCTTTCAGGGAAAACAGTTATTTCCAGTTGAACACACAAACCACCTGTCGAAACCTGATTTTTTACAGAAGGTTGATAAATAGTAGAGCACAGATGCAGCAATGAATATTTTACCAACATATCCATATGTGAACTATTTTGGAACTATTCTTGTTTAGTACTAAAAATGTTTCATGTTGGAAAAGAGCATGCAATGAAACTGGCTGAGAGTCTCATGTTCTTGGTGAGAGGGGCACAGTAAGATGAGTTATAAGGATAAGAAAGTGATAAGGTACTATATGCTTTGAGTGCTGTTTGTGAGGAAAAAAAGTGGCTTCGGACTTTCATTTGTCTTTTCTTCAACTATGGTCAGAAGGTCATGATGGCTGTTGGGCACATGGCCCTATTCTTTGGTGCAAGAGAAAAAAAGCAGAAAGTATAAATGAACTGATAAAAAAAAAGGCAAGGAAATAAATACAATAACGATAAAACTTAGAAGGTTGCTGGCCACTGCTGCTTAGCATAGAGGGCAATGGTGGCTCACAGGTCATGAAGATATTTGCAACCAAAGATTTCAGCTTCATGTCTCCATGTCTTGAGCTATATTATTCCATCTCCTGAAGTATTTTATCTTTCTACCATTGACATCCATGGGCATGCCCTTCTCAGATCTCCCATGAAGGAGGTTCTCTCTGGCTGTCCCGTCTTTGGGATCCAGGACAATATTCATGCTAAGGGCATGCTCTTCCCCAGCTGCTGTCAGCCAATGACTTCTCCATCAGACTGAGGAAAATTTTCTTGGGGCTTCACTGCAACTTGAGGCTTTTCCTCCTCAATCTTTTGACCTACTGTCTCTTCTTTTATTGGTATCTCATCTGTATCATTTTCTGAAGACCTTCTCTACCTACTCCTGCTACTTTCCCCTCTGTCCTTCATAAGCATTTTGCCCAATAAATCTCTCCCACAGTTAATTTCCTCTTGGTAAAGCTTCTCAGAATACCTGAACTAGCACACACTCCAAAACTAATCTCCTTCACTTTTGAAAAATCAAGACCAAGCTCATGAAGACTCCTCTACTCCTTCTAACTGGTTATAACATCTTATTTCTTGAATTCCCTCCCACAAGAAAACTCTGTATTTATATTTTATAAGAGAGTTTTATAAAACCTAACTTCTTTTATCATAATTTACCCTCATTTTATTTTTTTTTTAATTGGAAGATAGACTCTGTTATGCTACTTTTAAAATATTTATTCTTCTGCGTTGCTTACCACATATGCTAGCTGGCATATAGGAGGCATTCATAAACTCTTGGCTGAATTCGATCAAATGGATTGTCATCTTACTGTATAGGACTTAACAGCCATTAGACAGTAACTTACATGGCCTGTTGGTTCTCTTCAATGCATAGCATTTTCAACGTGCAAACGTTGCCCGTTTATTATTTCTGTGGTATACTCTTAATGTTCCAGCTGGATTGCTTTTCAGTAAGGATTAGCAGATTCAGAATTCTTTTTTGCAGTTTGACCATTTATCTTTTCGAGCATTCTGTGTGTTTGGTCACGTGCTAGGTAACAAAAACACAAGGAAGAAAAGACATGGCCTCTATCTACAAACAGCTTAGAGTAGAGTAGGAAAGACCAATACACAAAGGAATATGGTAATAAAAATTTTGAAGGCTCATGATATATGTCTGTACAAGACTCAATAGTAGCATAAAAAAGGGGATGGCCACTTCTACATGTGACGCCAGGGAAGTTTTCAGAGGTATGATAATATTTTACAAGAGTCTTAGAAAATCTGTAGGCATTCACATTGCAGAACTGGTAGAAGCCCTGGTGAATGCTGGGTCACTCCCTCTCCTGGTGCCCTCTTGAGTAATATAGGACTTGCTCCCCTCATTTCTGCCAGTTCTGCAAGATGGCTCTCAGCTGACACTTCTGGTTAGCATGGCCTCTAATTAAAAACATAGACAAAATGAAAACAAAAACAAACCGACTCACCTAAGGTCAGGCTTCTTTCTAGGGGTGACTCCTCCTTAGCCAGTGACTGATCAGTATGGGGTTTAAATGCTTAGACCTCCCCCCTTAGCTCAGGACAACTCTGAAGGTCCATTCCAACTAAGAACTATCTGTGGGGTTGATTCTGTTGGGACTGAATTACATACTAATTCCTTCCTCTGCCTAATTCTCCCCCACTTAGGTTTTAAAACCAAGGGCACTCCTTAATAAAAATCCTGCATCCCAAATTGTAACAAGTACATTCAGCCCAGACAGGAGTAAGCAGTGTAAGCAGAAATGTGGGTATAAAATGGTATGGCTAGTTTGGGTTCCTATAGTCTTCTGCTGAAAATGGCCTCCGAGCTCTCTACATGCTTTATATATATGTAGTTTTTGCTGTGTTTGTTTTCAACTTTTTTACTGAAGTAATAAACACATATTCAGAAAAGTGTTCTTTTTCTGCATTTTTATATCTCCCTTTCATGTTTTCTTTTTCCTCCTACAGCAAGAAAAATTCTAGGAAATTTCTTCTGAATCATCTAATGTTTTGTATTATCCATACTACTTTCACATTCTGTGAATGTAAAAGTTGAGTAAATAAAAAAGGATACAGATTTTTTCTTTGATTTTAGTAACATCCCTATAGAACAACATCATTACACCATCAGTTTTCGTTCTCTCAATGATTCATAAAAAAGCAGATCGCTGTAATACAAAGATTTACATTGAATTAGAATTTCCCAGCTAGACACATGCTCATAGACCAGCTAAGCCCATACATAACCTCAAAGAATTTCCCTACTTGGAAAAATACTACAGTGTGTTTTCACCTTTACTGTGCCTCATCTCTTGTTTTAGTAAAAATACACTAGGAAAATCACACATCGAATGGTGCAGTGGTCCTTGTCCAATCCCAACCAATGCTGACCTTAAATGCCTGAATAGAAGAGGCTCATCGGTCACAACACATCATACCATTTCCTATCCCATGTATGTTAAAAAGCCTTATATTGACATCATTATTTGAAGTTATACCTACCGAAACAGAAAGATCAATGCTTTTTAAACAAAGTAAAAATTGAACAAGTGATTATACCGGAAAGATGGTGTGAAGCTAAATGTGGCAGAGATAAGAGAAATGGGACAATCAGCCATCCACTTTATTGGACTCTGTAAAGTCACAAAGATGTCCTTAAATGGGTATATGTGAATGATAGGTTAATTTTTTTTTATTTTAATGTTTTTTTATTATATTATGTTAGTCGCCACACAGTACATCCCTGGTATATGATGTAAAGTTCGATGATTCATTAGTTGTGTTTAACACCCAGTGCACCATGCAATACGTGCCTTCCTTACTACCCATCACCAGTCTATCCCATTCCCCCACCTCCCTCCCCTCTGAGGCCCTCAGTTTGTTTCTCATAGTCCATAGTCTCTCATGTTTCATTCCCCCTTCTGATTACCCCCCTTTTCTTTATCCCTTTCTTCCCCTACCGATCCTCCTAGTTCTTATGTTCCATAGATGAGAGAAATCATATGATAATTGTCTTTCTCTGCTTGACTTATTTCACTTAGCATTATCTCCTCCAGTGCCGTCCATGTTGCAGCAAATGTTGAGAATTCGTTCTTTCTGATAGCTGAGTAATATTCCATTGTATATATGGACCACAGCTTCTTAATCCAGTCATCTGTTGAAGGGCATCTCGGCTCCTTCCATGATTTGGCTATTGTGGACAATGCAGCTATGAACATTGGGGTGCATATGGCCCTTCTCTTTACTACGTCTGTATCTTTGGGGTAAACACCCAGTAGTGCAATGGCTGGGTCATAGGGTAGTTCAATTTTTAACTTTTTAAGGGACCTCCACACTGTTTTCCAGAGTGGCTGTACCAACTTGCATTCCCACCAACAATGTAGGAGGGATCCCCTTTCTCCACATCCTCTCCAACAATTGTTGTTTCTTGCCTTGTCTATCTTTGCCATTCTAACTGGCGTAAGGTGGTATCTCAGTGTGGTTTTGATTTGAATTTCCCTGATGGCTAATGATTTTGAACATTTTTTCATGTGTCTGTTAGCCATTTGTATGTCTTCATTGGAAAAGTGTCTGTTCATATCTTCTGCCCATTTTATGATTTGTTTATTTGTTTCTCGTGTATTGAGTTTGAGAAGTTCTTTGTAGATCTTGGATACCAGTCCTTTATCTGTAGTGTCCTTTGCAAATATATTCTCCCATTCCGTGGGCTCCTCTTAGTTTTTTTTGACTGTTTCCTTGGCTGTGCAGAAGCTTTTTATCTTGATGAAGTCCCACAGGTTCGTTCTATCTTTTATTTCTCTTGCCTTTGGCGATGTGTCGTGAAANGTGGGCTGTCTCTTAGTTTTTTTGACTGTTTCCTTGGCTGTGCAGAAGCTCTTTATCCTGATAAAGTCCCATAAGTTCATTTTATCTTTTATTTCTCTTGCCTTTGGAGATGTGTCGTGAAAAAGGTTGCTCTGGCCGATGTCATAGAAGTTGTTGCCTATGTTCTCCTCTAGAATTTTGATGGATTCCTGTCTCACATTGAGGTCTTTCATCCATTTGGAGTTTATTTTTGTGTATGGTGTGAGAGAGTGGTCAAGTTTCATTCTTTTGCATGTAGCTGTCCAATTTTCCCAGCACCATTTATTGAAGAGACTGTCTTTTTTCCACCGGATGTTTTTTCCTGCTTTATCAAAGATTAGTTGCCCAAAGAGCCGAGGGTCCAATTTCTGGGTTCTCTATTCTGTTCCATTGGTCTATGTGTCTGTTTTTGTGCCAGTACCAAGCTGTCTTTGTGATCACAGCTTTGTAGTACAGCTCGAAATCAGGCATTGTGATGCCCCCAGCTTTCTTTTTCCTTTTCAACAGTTCCTTGATGATTCGGGGCCTTTTCTGGTTCCATATAAATTTAAGGGCTATTTGTTCCATTTCTTTGAAACATGTCATCGGTATTTTGATGGGATAGCATTGAAAGTGTAGATTGCTCTGGGTAGCATGGACATTTTAACTATGTTAATTTTTCCAATCCATGAGCATGGAATATTTTTCCATCTTTTTGTGTCTTCCTCAATGTCTTTCAAGAGTGATTTATAGTTTCTAGAATATAGATCCTTTACGTCTCTGGTTAAGTTAATTCCGAGGTAACGTATGGTTTTTGGTGCTATTGTAAATGGGACGGATTCCCTAATTTCTCTTTCTTCAGTCTCGTTATTCGTGTATAGAAATGCAACTGATTTCTGAGCATTGATTTTGTATCCCGCCACATTACTGAATTGCTCTATAACTTCTAATAGTTTTAGGTTACTTTTTAATTCTCATTTTTCTTTTTCCTTTTCCCGTCAACTACATGCTTATTGATCTCTAAATCAACAACATCCCTGAATTTTGGTCATTTCCTACAGTTAGGATTTGTTCCTTAAAATCAAACTGATTGCAAGCTCAGCCCTGGAGGTGCATTCTGGAATCATCATTTAACATAATGTTGAAGAGATGTGGGAAAGAAAGATATGCATTTTGGGAGTGGTATGTACACAAGATGCAAATGAAGGCGATCCAGGCAAAGCAAAACAGGGTGATTCTAATTTAGTGCTCAAATTAGTTTTGCAGATAGCTAGACACTTGTCTCTCATTTTCAATCACTTCTCTGTTTGTAGAGCACTTTGATGGGCTGTCTTGATAGCAAAATTATAGGCAATTAAATTTAAAGGGCTAATTTTTCCAATGATTTCAACTTCAGAAAAATAAAATAGGAGATAACTTAAATACATCTCATGAAGTGAAATGGTATTGTTTCAAAGGATCAAAAGCTTTGTCTCTTAGAGAATCAAAGGGCCTAGCCTTTGGCATCAATCACATTTTTTCATGAGAAACAGAACTTTTCAGTTCTTGAGGCTTCATGACAGAGAAAACGATTCAACCTATCTGCTGTAGGGCTTGCTCCAAGATGTGAAGATAAAGAGGTATTTGGCAGCAGCTGTTAACCCACCTGCAGAGAAAACTTCTGTCTCATTTCATCTGTTGAATTGTTCACACGATCCAGACTAATGTTTACTTGTTCACAATTAAAGATATGCCTAGTCTTCAGAGATTGTTCAAAAAGACTGTCAGAGAGCCTGCAGGGCCTGAATATTAAGCTGTTCTCCCCGGTTAGATACTAGTTCACCACATACCTGATGCCTACCCAGGAACGTACATTTGGCTAACTGAGGCAAAGTAAAAAACCCGAGTTAAGGAAAACTTGGCAATCTTCTTACACCCACCTTTGTAGCGGCAGCCCTGCATGCTGTATTTATTTGCATTTCATTTTCTACGCATATTTATGGTAACCCATTAGGACAGCATTGTGATGTACCTCTATCTCAATCTCTGCTTTCCCGGGGTTCCATCTGTCCTAAGGCATGTGGATTATAATACCTGCTTGTGCTAAAATGTGTTGGATAGAGGCTCTTTTATCCTAAGAATCAATTGCATCTCCTTAGAATGCATGGATGCCAATAACATATTTCGGTTTCTCATACCAGAAGATCATGCAATTGGGATGACTAAAAGCAAAGCGTATTAAAGAAAAGCATATGTTTGAAAACTGAAGTGTGGCAGCATCAGCACGAATCGATGTCTGGATAGCCGCAGTAACCAATGCTAAGACTGACAATTATTTTGATTGTAAGGAAGAGGAAATAGGTTTTTAAGCACAAAGGAACTTATTTAAATAAACTTCTTAAGCTGAAGATACCTTAGAAATCCCAAGTTGAGTTTTCTGGCTGATATGCTAGGTAGAATCGTCGGTTATTTTACTCTGAGACATAAAATCTTAATATTAGGTTTCTTGGTGATTTTAGTTGAAGTTGAATTTTTAAGGGTTTTGAAGTACTTGACATTTAACACCTATTAGAGTTCTCTTTAAAAGAATTTAATTCTCCTGTGTCAGGATGATAAAGATCACATTGTTTGCTTGAGAGACAACTGTTTAGCTTCTTAGGTAAATATAGCATAAGAACAAACTTTGGAATCATACACATCCAGGTGTGTTTGTAGCTATTCAGGTCAGCCTGGGAAAGGGATAGTTTTATGACTTTGTGTAAAGGCATGCTAAAAGGGGCAAATTATTGATAAAATAAAAACATGCGGTATTAGAATTGCAACGTAAGAATAAACAAGGTAACAGAAATATAGCCAGTAATAGTCCTGAATTTAAGTACTCAATAAACATTCACATTCAAATAATACTAAGAAAGACTGAGTTAATAAAAATCACGCTGAAATAAAGGTAAAAATACGAATTGAAGCATAATATAATATCTGCTCTGGTTCCCCATGATATTAAGCTACAGAATGAATATTGCCATTAGTCCATCATTAATAAAATATGGAAGATGGGGAAAGAATGGGTTATTTTGTCAGCTAGAGGTTGTTAGAACCTCTTCTTTTTTAATATACCAACGTATGATCTAGACATTGATTCCTTCGTTACACAATGCAATTTGAGAATGTGTCAGTCTTGACAAATGATTAATGTATAGAAAATATTAATAACAGGATTCATGTATGGGGAGTCAATTATCTTTTCTGCTAGTTGTATGAACCTAGGCAGGACATTTTACAGTTTTGTACCTTGGTTTCCTTATCTGTGTTAAGTTATAATTGGTTTTAGCTGATTGCCAGGGTTCTTTTCAACTCTAAAAATCTATCACACAATAAGCGCATATCACTTTTTCAAGGAGTTCACAAATATGCCATGCCGATGAAGTAATAATTTATAAAATAACATCTTGTACACTGACGTAATGCTTTTTTTTTTTTTTTTTACAAAGTGGAAGGTATGTAGTGTGTATCCTATAGGATAGAATTAGCCACAGTCATAAAATAGTTACGTGTGTGCCAGAAGTTCTTTGAAATCCCCAAACCGTTGCTTTAGGAAGGATGAAACAAAGAAAAGGATAGAAACTGGGGAGAAGGAATTTTGCCAGCCTGTTAAAAATAGGCTGGCACCACATGAGTTCAGTCCCAGGCCCTTCTACTTGCCTCGTGGCCTTGGGAAAGCTATATAATCTGTCTACGTTTTAATTTCCTCATATGTTTGATGGACTGATAATGGTCTGTATTTATACTGAGTTGACATGCAGAATAAGAAACCTTACAAATGAAATACATTTAAAACAGCACTTGTCACATAATAGGCAGTCAGTGCATTTGGTTAGAATCTATTTTCATATTTTTGCTCACTCATGCATCTCTAATAGCAACTCAATGAGGTAATTTTTTTACTACCTACATAGTATAGATAAACTGAGTCAGAAACCTAAAGTAGCTTACCCAAAGGTCAAACAAATTATTAAGTTGCGGAGCAAAGATTTAAGTCCTTTTTGGCTCAAATCGCTTCCCTAAGTCAAGTAGAACATACCGCCTCCCAAATGTTCTCTTGTTGTCCTACCTGCCCCATCTGCCACCTTTTGCCCTCTGAACCATCCAGAATTTTTCACTGGTAATGGTACTGGTAATTATTTATGCCTGTGGACTGTCATTGATGAATTGTAAATTTGAATCTTTGTAAGAGACATTAAAGATTATTCTCTGTACTTCATTTACACACGAAGAGACTGATCCAGAAAGGTTAAGAGAAAAGCATTACAGCCATATTGGTGGTTTGTGACCAAGTCAAGGCTGGAAACCAGTCTCCTCACTTCCTGTTCATTGCTTTTTCCTCTTATTATTTTATAGTCTTCTCTATACATATAGACTACTATTGTGAACATTTCTATTTTCATCCAAAATCAAAGATAAGTTTGTTTATGATGTTTTAGGTGAACCAATACAATGATGCATTGGTCTGGTAGATCTTTTTTCCAAGTCAGACTCTTAAATGATAATATATTCTTATGCTTGAACACTTATGTCTGATTTTGATCTCTGTATTTATTCTTAATAGACTTAATTTTTAGGGAAGTTTTAGGTTCACAGCGAAATTAAGTGGAAAGTAGAGAGTTCCCATAGACCCCCACCCCAACACATATATAGGCTCTCCCACTATCAATATCCCTCAAAAAGTGGTACATTTGCTACAATCTTTGAACTTACGTGACACATCATTACCACCCAAAGTCTATAGTTGATAAAAAGGCTTATTGTTGGTTTTGTACATTTTTTGGGGGGTCTTAACAAATGTGTACTGACAAGTAGCCACCGTTATAATATCATACAAGAATAATTTCACTGCTCTAAAAATTCTCTGTTCTCCACCTACTCATCCCTCCCTTCATCCCCCAACCCTTAGTTTGTATTTATTTTATCATCGGTTTGACCTTTGCTTTACCCTGAGGATAAACAATTCTGATTTAGCTTATAAGACATGCTTCAGTGCCTCTCAGCATCTGCAGGTGTTTCTCATTTGCTGAAGAGCAATTGCTTGGCTTGTTCAGAACTGATACCATATTTGGCATGGTATGACACTAGTTGGGATGCTTCAGTATTATTTTTCTGAGAGTTACACATTCAAAAATGCTAACAAATTGATCAATAAGTATTTATTGAACAAGTGCATGCTGTAGTTAATATATTGATAGATAGCTGCTGTTTCCATATTGAAGATAGCCTCAGAATAGGAGCAAATGGTCGTGAGGTAGGCAGAATAATAACCTTCTGAAGATGTCCACATCTTACTGAACCTGTGAATGTGTTATATCACTTGGCAAAAGAGGCTTTGCAATTGTGAGTAAGAGTATATACCCTGAGCTAGGGAGATGAAACTGGGTTATCTAGGTGGGCTCCATTTAATCACAGTGGTCCTTAAAAGCAGAGCCTTCCCAAGCTGTGGTCAAAGAGAGGGCTAAGAAAAAATGTTCAGAGAATAAATAATACAGTGTTGCTGGCTTCAGAGACAGAGAAAGGGGTATTGAAACCAAGGAGTGTGGTCAGCCTCTAGATGTTGGAAGTGAATTTTCTTTTAGGGCTGCCAGAAATGCATACAGCCCTGTTGACATCTTGATTTTAGCCTAGTGAGACCAATGTTGGCCTTCTCACCTACAGAAATGTAAGATAATAAGTTTGTGTTGTCTTAAGCTAGTAAGTTTGTGGTAAATTTGTTACAGCACCAATAGAACACTACGGTTCAGAAAATATGCTTCGAATCTGAAATGTAATGACTGTGTTAATGCATATTTCTATAAATTCTCTATGCTATTGTTGGCACATTCCTCATTTTCTCATCACTCCTGGTAAGAACTGAAATATGAGACAGTCATGTCAGCATGTTTATCACAGTACTTTAATTAGCAAAATAGTGAACTGAGTTCCTTAATTCATATAGGAGAACACATTTATAAATAAAACTACCATCATCCCAAAGTAGGGATGCCCTTTGCCTTGCCAATGGGTTATTTTAATTTTTGAGAGGTCATTCTCTTTTTCAGAACTCCACTCAAGGATACTCTCTCTAACTATGGACTATGAGAAACAAACTGAGGGCCTCAGAGGGGAGGGGGGTGGGGGATTGGGATAGACCGGATGGGTAGTAAGGAGGGCACGTATTGCATGGTGCACTGGGTGTTATACGCAACTAATGAAGCATCGAACTTTACATCGAAATCCGGGGATGTACTGTATGGTGACTAACACAATATAATAAAAAATCATTTAAAAAAAAAAAAGGATACTCTCTGTAATCCATGGAGAGGTCTCTGCCATCTATGGGTTATCTATGGCTATGAGTTTAATTCACTGCACTCTTCATAAATTGAATGGAAGAGAAAAGGGAAATAAGTTTATCATTTTCTGTAAACAAAAGTTATCTTTTTTTTCTCTCAGTGTGTTATCATCTTCATCCTTCTGTTTTCCTCTCTCTACTTTTTACTTTTCTGTACAGAGAGGCATCTGGTGCTTCCTGAGATTTTGTTAGCTAACATTCTGCCAGATCTTTCTTTTTTGTTATCATTTATAGTCTGATCTAACTGTAGGTGACTGGCTATGTACAGGCTCCCTTAATACATAGCAGCTCAATTGTACCAATGCTCCAAAAAGATATGGAGAACAAAATGTACTCTGGATTATCCCCCAATAAGGAGAGCAATGTGTTGAAATGTGTCCCTTCCCAAATTCATATTTTAAAGTCCTAACCCCAAGAACCTCATAACGTGGCCCTATTTGGCAATGGAGTCATTGCAAGTATAATCAGTAAAGATAAGGTCATAGTGGAGTAAGGTTGGGCCCCTAATCTGAGACAACTGTTATCCTTATGAAAAGGAGAAGTTTGGACACAGACATGACAGGGAGAATACCATCTGAATGTTGGAGTTATGGTATTGCAAACAAAGGATCCACCAGTATCTGGGATAGAGGCTTGGAATAGGTCCTTTCTTCATGCCTTCGGAGAAAGCATGGCCCTGCTGACACTTTGATCTCAGGCTTCTATGCTGCAGAACCATAAGACATAAATTTCTGTCATTTAAACCACTTAGTTTATGGTATTTTGTTATGGCAGCCCTAGGAAACTAACACAGAAGGTCTTATAAACTCCCCATTTATTCATGTGACATCTAATACAGGAGTAATGACTGCTGCCCTCCAAACTCCAGGACATCTAGAAGGAAAAGAATTTCATGTTCTAGGTAACCAGTTTGTTAGCCCCACAGTCTCTGCCTCTTATTTGAACACATGCAATTTTTTTTCAGTTTTTGAAGTACAGTTGACCCACGATGGTACATTAGTTTTGGGCATACAGCATAGTGATTTGATAAGTCTATACTTTATGCAGTGCACACCACAAGTGTAGCTACCATCTGTCACCATGCAACATTCTTAAAATACCATTGACTGTATTTCCTACCCTTTACCTTTCATCCCCATGACTTACTCGTTCCATAACTGTAAAGCTGTACCTCTCACTCCCACTGCAACTTTTTTAAACATCAAATAAAATTCACATGCAGATCAATGTGATCAAAATATCATCAAACAACTTCATAGACCTTTTTAACTATGTATACCCATACTGTGAATTAACATTTATACCCTGAAATTTTCACAAACTAAGAAAAAAACCTTTAACAAATTCTTTTGTCTTATTTATCTGACTTTTGGGCATTTGGTGGCAATTAAAGTATTATGAAGCATTCCTAAATATTTTATAGCATCCTGCAAATTTTGACTTCCCATTATTCAATCATAAACTTTTCACAGACTTTAGTGAACTTTGTATTAATATAGTAGTATGTATGCACAATCACACAGTTTCTTCAATTTAAATTGCTAGCTGAAAGAGCTACAAATTGCTAAGTATATAGTATATTTAATACTTTCATACAATATAGCGCCTACATCAGGGCATGTAGACGGTTGTCTTAGTCCATATGCTTTTTTCTGAAATAGCACTGAGATCAGCCAAAATTGTAGTCTCAAGGAAACCATAAGGTTTGCAATGCTTTAATTTTTGACCAGTTTCCAATAAATGATTTAAATGCATGCTTCTATGGAATTAAACAAAAATGTTTAATTTAGGACATTTAGCCTGGAATCCTCAAGACCCTCTTCCTAGAGCCCACAGCCTCTAAATGATGACAGCACATGAAATTGTCACAAAATTCTTAATGCCTCAACCCATTTGACTGACTTACATGCAGTAACTATAAGTAGCGAGTCCCACCATTAGACAGTGTTGTGGGAACAAATTTTATCAGCAGCTCCTCTGAAATAATTACATCAAGCAAAAAATAATCCAGTACTATCACTGTTCATAAAAGTAAAGGAAAAGAAGTCAATTTTACGTACCCCACATCAGGCCTCATTAACCTATTTACAGTGTAGCTCTACATTGTATGTTAACCATACCAAAATAGCCGGAAGATGACCTTTCACAAGAAAATGGTGAGGAGTATGAAGGGAACAGGAGGGCACAAGTCCTGTGTTGTGTCTGTAATTTTCATCAGGACCTTTTATTCTCTCCTTGTTGGATCTCAGTCAATTTGTAATTGTTCTTTTATGTTACAGCTCTGGGTATCTATCCTATTGTTTATTCTCTCTTTTGTTCCTTGCTACCCCTTTAATTAGTGCTATTTTGTTATCGTATCTAATAAAGCTTTGCTTTACACATGTGTTTTAGATAAAACAAATATCAGATCTTCTAAAATATTTAATGCACCAGAATTGTAACATTTCATGATTTTATTTTAATTTTTTTTCTTAATTGCACAAAATTCAGCTCGGAGACCTCACTTGCCGGTATCGTCAAGAACCTCAGACAATTTTGAGGCACTTGGGTGGCTCAGTCAGTTAAGCATTTGACTCTTGGTTTCAGCTCAGGTCATGATCTTGGATTCATGAGATCAAGCCCTCTGTGGAGCTCTTAGCTCAGTGAGGAGTGGCCTGGAGATTCTCTCCTTCTCATTCTCCTTCGCCTTCTCCCTCTCCCTCCTCCTGCTCCTCCCCCCACTCCTGCTGGCTGGCTCCCTAAAGTAAATAAATAAAATCTTTAAAAAAAAAAAAGGAACATCAAACTCTTTTTGATGGAGGGCCTTCCCTGGAGACAAGGCCCATGGTCAGTAGCCTTATTCTTGGCTAAAATGCTTCTTTTCTAGGGCTGAGCTTAGTGGGTTCTGCTGGCTGAGCTTAGTGGGTTCTGCTGGCTGTTTCCACACACTCCATGCCAAGCTCAGCAGTAAGGACCACTGCATTTTTGGTTCCCAAGTGGAGTTCAAACACAGCTCTGCCTCTCTAACTCCTGTAGCATGCTCTGTACCTGCTCCTAAACCCTCACAATTTAGGGAATTTAAAACAAAATAATACAAAAACAAATAGCAATGTCTAAACAGCATTTCTAAAGTGTGTTCCATGGAAAACTACTTCTTCCATTTGTAGCTGTTATGCTTAAAAATGTTTATCAAATTAGTGCAGGAGACATTGAATTAAAGTAATGTAAAAAGATTTATTTATGGTAACATAACTTCTCTCTTTTGGTATGGTAATATTACATTTGAAATCTTCAAGAGGAGAAAATACTGATCATTTCCTGACATTTTATGACCACCAAATCTTTTTTTATAAAACCAAACTTAACTAGTATTTCACATAATCCTCTTTGGGACTCCCTAAAATAGGATGATTGCATAATTTTGAAATATAAGAATAATTGTACCTTTCTAAGGAACACACATGGTCTGTTACCTTGCTACTCAAAATCTGGTCTGAGGACCAGAACTGAGCAAGTCTCAAGGTGACCCCTATGTCCTGTTAAGCCTGAGGCACTCTTCTCTAAACCCAGGCTATTATTTACCGATGAGTTTTTAATTTGTGGGGAGTAAAAGTGTTTCCTTGGGGTACATCTGCTAAACCTATGTAAGATGCTTTAGTCTGAGGAAGGAGGTGTTTATATACCTTCCCTCCCTATTTCTCATCCTCAGTAGAACTCACCCCAATGCACTCACTCACTCACTTACTCAAAGACTAAAACACTCATTTGGGGCTAGAAAGAAGTAAAAAAATGGATCCAAGCTGAGATTTCTTCCTTCTGGAGATGAAGAAAAAGTGAGCCACAAGAACATCACAGAGGGCTGGGTTGGAGAACAACTTTATCAAGTAAGTGAGGTAATTTCTGGATTTTAGTAGACTAAATGACCAATATATTTTTTTCCAGACACAGGTGATTGGTAGATGAATATGGTATGTTTTAATACCCAAGGTTCTGCCAGTGGTAGACAGTTGGCCAGATACCAACAAGCCAAAATGTTATCAGGAGGGCTGACCCAAATAAAAGAAACCAGAAATTATCTTTAATGCATTTATACATTTATTTAAAATTATAGAACATCAGCCAGTGGAGTTAAACAGTTGTTTATATCACCCTGGGAGAATGGCCTGTTGGCAACTCATTTAGTCCATTGACAAGACAAACCTTCACTATATGTACTTTAAAACGATACCCAGTGAGACATAAATAGATATGTACTTGCAGCATCATTTGCCTGCAGTAATACAAATTAATGCAGTGCTTTAATTACATGTGGCACAAAAGCTATTTTTTAAAAGAGGTCATCTTTAAAAATTGCCAAAAATTTCCAATTTCTGTGCTGAACAGTTCTCCTCTGCAATATCTTCTGTGCCCTAATTTTTCTCTCTAGGCTGAGCTGACACTGTGTAAATGATTTATGGTGACAAATAGTAAAATATATAATTTCTGCATATGATGTTTACCAGTTGCTGTTAAAATCTAATAGAGAAGAGGGGCATCTGGGTGACTCAATCAGTGAAGCGTCTGACTCTTGATTTCAACTCAGGTCAGAATCTCAGGGTCGTGAGGTTTAGTCCCATGTCCTGCTTGCACTCAGCATGGAGTCTGCTTGTCCCTCTCCCTCTGCTCCCCACCGCACCACAACCACTCACACTCTATCTCAAATAAATAAATAAATAAAATCTTTAAAATCTAATAGAGAAGAGCAGGACCATCTTTAATGAAATTTGGCTCACCAAAAATCCAAAGCTAAAATACTAGTTGCTGAAAAAAAAAATAAATAAGTAAAATACTAGGTGCTAAATTGACTTCAGCCGGAGGTTTTGAAATATATTCAATTAAAAGATTCTGTAACTCAACTCTTAGGCTAGCTAACGCTTTTCCACGGAATGGAAATAATAGTTATCATAGGAGCCCAGTGGCTATCAGGATTTCTGTTTGGCATAAAGTGTGTTTGAGGGTGAGACATCTTTGTCAGCTTCCCCCTACTCTCTGCTGCAGGACATGAGCAGTAAGTGCTGTGAACCATCCTATTTTGCTGCCCTCTAAACAGAGAACTGATACTGTCACTCAACCGTGAGAAAAGCAAGAGAAGAGGAACAGTTATCAGCAGTGCTATCTGATACTTTTCTTTATCTGGAGGTTTGCCTCAAGGGATGTCAAATAAGTCTACTTCTTACTGGTTGATTTTTGAACAAGCCACCGACTTCTCCTTTCTCTAAGTGCTTGAGTCAGAATTGAATCAGAGGGACAGAAGAGGCTTTTGAAATGTGCAATCTAAATAATGTTGCTCTTCAGATGATTATTATGCATAAGTGTGTACATATTTGTATTTAAGGAGTATGTTAGGTCAGTGACAAGGGGTGAAAACAAGAATATAATCTGATAGCAACTCAGAAAATATTTAATGTCACTTTACTTATTATTCCTCCCCTTCTTTAGTTCCCATAAAAAAAATGAAAATTATGGCATTCACACCAGTCCTAATGAGGACTGAGGTCAAGACAAACATGTATTTTCTGAGACCTTTGAAATACAATACATGAGCCGACAGCTTTCTCTGGAGAAAAATTCCTTCTTGGAAGTTGAAAATTCAATAAGTGATGCATTTTGACTTTTTGAAATGGTGAGTTCTAAAAATCAAGGCTCTTTACCAACCTTTTCAACCAAGTCAGACTACTTCCCAGTGTATTCTCCCTGTTGGAAGAGCAGGGGAGGCCATTTCTACATATGTGCTCTCCAGATGCCAGAATATTCCCTCTGACCTGGCAACGTCTGCTCTTGTATTGCTGGAATGGCATTTTCTGGGTCATCTAATGTGCCCCTTCAAATTTGCTGAAATGTCAGCTCTTTGTTGGGGCTTCTCCAATGCAATTTTGCTTCCCTAGCCACCTTGTTGGGGAAACAGCTGGGCAATGTTGGCTTTACCCAAATGTGTCAAATTGAATATTGAATCAGCAAGGTCTGTAAATGTTTATTATTGAATTCCAGCAGATCTCACAGGATTTGATTCTGTAGCCAGAGCAGGGCTACCTCACCCTCTTTACTTAGATTGAGCATGGAGAATTTCATGTCTCTGCATAATATGAACCAGAAGACGGTTGTGCACACCAGATCAAATTGTGGCCCCTTGATATAGACGGTTTATTTTTTCCTGATGAAATGTGCTACATATTCTGGGATTGCTGCATCTTTCTCCTTCCCAGTGGGGAAGAGAATGTCCGGCAGCATCATCAAACTCCTGCATAGCAAAAACAGAGCCTCTTTCTGGTTCACGATTGGTTTGACATTGTAATTGATTGCTTACTCTGCTCTGAAAATATCTTCAATGTGGCAGAACATCCTTATCCATATCAAAACTGTGAAGGGAGTTAGTAAAAAGTTTTTTGACAGAACAAATTATAGCAAATGTGAGAAAAATCAGACTTCATTGTACTGTCGTTCTCTGTGACAAATATTTCGTCAGAAGCAGATATAGATTTATTCAAAAATTTCTTGAAAGCTTATTCTGTTCCTAAGATTTTTTTTAGATCAGCTGCTGCAATTCCCCTTGACTGTTGCTGGAAAAAGTGGAGACGATGAGTCAGTGTATAAGGATACCCCTTCTCTCTTTCCCTTCCTTCGTTCCTTCCTTCGTTCCTTCGTTCCTTCCTTCCTTCCTTCCTTCCTTCCTTCCTTCCTTCCTTCGTATAAGGATACCCTTTCTTTCTTTCTTTTTCTTTCTTTCTTTCTTTCTTTCTTTCTTTCTTTCTTTCTTTCTTCTTTCTTTTTT
>NC_048218.1:53931914-54009628 GCF_002007445.2 Ailuropoda melanoleuca
TCTTTCTTTCTTTCTTTCTTTCTTTCTTTCTTTCTTTCTTTCTTTCTTTCTTTCTCTTTCTTTCTTTCTCCTTTCTTTCTTTCTTTCTTTCTTTCTTTCTTTCTTTCTTTCTTTCTTTCTTTCTTTTCCCCTATGGCCCTTATTCTTCATATGTATTATAGTTGCTGCCATACTTATGAGACTTTTCCTATCATATATTAAAGTCTTTGAGATCAGGGATTTAACCTCATATCTTGAGCAGAGGAGTGTTCAATTAATCTTTAACTTGAGAATAAAGGCTACTAAAAGAGATCAGCAAGTGAGTACAGAGTCAGTCCATGACCCATTTTTCTGAATTGAGCAGCTGTCTATACTCACTTTCTCAAGTCCTATCTGCTGTGTGTTTTGAAGGAGACAGATAAATGAATCTATCACAATTTTCAATGAGTTTCAAGACTATGTGGACAGTCAAATTCACATCACCTACTTCTCTGTGAATACTTGTTGTGATCTGCATTTTACTTCTGTTTAATATGCTGGCACTTGTTCTCTTTGCAAACAAGAAGTCATTTCTCTTTCTCTTTCTTACTTCTAACTCTTAATCCAGACCCTTTATATTCACTCAGAGGAAGTGAGAATAACTGTGAAGTTATTCACTAAAGCTTCATGTTGGACATAAATACATTTCAATCAAATGTCTCTGCCACTGACATGCCAAGGAAGCCTTTGGGTGCCTTTGAACTTTCAGGATCAGGCAATTGCAGGGAGTATCTCACTTACTGAGGCTGGCGGTGCTGCAGACCAGCCGTGTTGGTGACCTATTCAGCTGAGGGCGGAGGTTCCTTTTGTCTCCTGAACAACCTGCCCACGCAGTCGTCCTGTTAAGCTTTGATGTAAAATGAATTCACATGTCACCTTCAAATATACATGATTAAGTGAATCTCTACCCCAATCACCATCATAAACCTCAACTGATAAATATGTTAGATGCCATCTCAGGTGATAAAATAAAGCCTGTGCTTGTTCATACAACTGTGTGACCTGCTGTTAGTCACAATTCATTGCCGATAACTAATATAAAAGAGTTTTCTCTAATAAGGGAAAAATGAAAGGAGTCTTTCCTGGGCTTAAGACTGGAGCTGCAAATACATTTGTGTTCTATTTAAGAGAAATCAATGAATTCATTTCAGCAACCCATTTATTGATAACCTAATGTACGTTACACACTGCGCTGGGATCTGGGGTCGCCGGTTCCCTTGAAGGAATTCACTGTATAATTGCAAAAGTGATGGCCTCAACATTGAGGCTCTGGAAAGAGCCCACTGGAGTCTCCTCACACTCTTTGCATGCCACGTTCATCTCCACGGCCTGTGCATCGTACTGTTCCCCTGAAAAGTTCCAGACTATCCCCGTTTGTCTACTTCTTAAAACTCTAGAATTTATTAACTTACTCAACACATACTTATTAATCTAGTAACTAACAAAAGGGAATAGAGAGCTAAACAAAACAAGCATGGCTTTCTCCCTTAAAGAACTTTGGTTCTAGTGGGCAGAGACCTGTAATGATCTAACAAATAAATTAATAATACAATTTCAGATAGTGCTAAGAAAAAAACTTTTAAGATATAATAGAAAGTAACTGAAGTGAGATAAATTAGACAAAATAATCACAGAAGGTTCCCAGCACGATGGCATTTGGGCTAAAAACTTGGCATTGAGAAGGAGCTGGCCATGTGGAGATCTGGGATGAGAACTTTCTAGGCAGAAAGAACTTTGAGTACAACGGCCTGAGTCAAGAACCAAGTTTAGTTATCTGAGGGACAGAAACAGATAGCCAGTAAACTTGAAATATCAGGAAGTCATTCAGCAGAATGGAAAACAGTAGAAGAAAAATTCTGAGAGGTAACAGGAGCAGATCATGTAGGAACTTCTAAACCACAGCAAGGATTAGGGGTGATAGGTGTGCTGGAATACTACTGGATGCTTGTAAGTAGTGGAAGGGTGTGAAATGTTGTATGTCTTAAAAATATCACACTGGCTACTGTGTGAAGAATGGATTCTAGAGAGCTAAGAATAGAGACAGTGGTGCCTATTTAAAGGTTATTCTGAGGATTTGAGGATATGGTGGTGTTTACCTAAACAGGTGGGATCATGATGGAAATGGAGAGACCTGGTTGTCTTGTATACTGCATAAGCCCTTCCCTTGTTGCTTAGACACACTCTCTTTTCTGATCTCCCATCAACATTTTGCCTCTATAAGGCAATTTCATAATTTAATAATTACAATAAACAGTCCTGATTGTTTATTATTTACTAGTAATTGCACCAAGTGCTTTACAGACTTTGTATCTATCCTATACATAACACTGTGAGTGAATACTATTTTTATCCCTATTTTTCAGAAGAGGAAACTAAAGCTCAGAGAAGTTAAGTAACTTGTAGCTAAGAAGTAGAGCTAAGATATGAACCCAGCTCTGTTTGTCTTAATATTATAGACTCCTAACTTCTATTTTATATTGTCTTCTATTTTTTTCTGTTTTGCTAATTGTGTTAGACTTATCTTTCTAATTATATAAGTGTCATACCTTCTTGCTGGTTACACCAGACACGTAGTTAAGAGGTATTCATATTTATTAAATTTGCCAACATTGCTGCAACCAAGAGATGTGTATGGCAGATCTGATAACTGAACTGTCCTCGGCACTGTGAAGCTCTAGTTTTAACTGTAGGGACACCAAATGTGAAATTGAGAAGAAACAGGACTTGTGAAATTTAGAAGAGAACTGTAGGGCTGGCAATGGCTGTGGAGTTGCATGGAACCTCCAGAAACAGGAATTAAACTGGCTGATGGGGAGACCGTGAGGAACGAACCAAAGGCCTGTAGCAGTTGACACAGATTTGTGACTGGGCTAGAGCTGGCTCCATGCAAATGACACCTGTATGTTTAGAAAGGTTAGAGTGCTTGCTTCCATGCTATGTTTTTTACCATCTTGAAATTCTTAATAATTTTCGATTAAGGGGCATCACATTTTCATTTCATGTTGGGCCCCACAAATTATGTTGCCTGTTCTGCTAGGCAACTCAAAGTAATCCAAGAGAAATGCAATAAAGATGCATTAGGATCTGCCAAAACCACTGCAGAAGCATCTTAATGCAAACACCTAGAAATGATGGAATTAAAAATAAATAAAATCATAAATGCTCTTTCAAATATGGTTGCATTTTCAAAAATCATCAAGTATTATATATTGAGAAGAGGCAAAACAAAACAAAACAAACCAGAACATTGAAGTCATTGAGAGGGACTCACCTTACCAGGTACTGATATTTAAAGTAAATCTTCGGTAATTAAGTCAATCGAATTAACCACAAGATGAGATAAACTAATAGATCCAGTAGAGCCCTGCACACACATAACACTTCATATACCTCAGAAGTGATAATGTAAATCTGCAAGGAAAAGGTGGATCACCCAGAAACTGCTATTGGGAAGTTAGTTATCCAAACTGGAAAAAGGAAACACATCTCTACCTCATACCATGCAATAAAAAATGTATTTTGGTGGAGTAAGATTCTAAGGTGGAAGTTATGCTTTAATGTGTTAAAGAAAATAGATCTGTCTATATTGGTACCTTATTACCAATGAGGTTAAGGAGCATTTCTTAGAGTATTTTGTTTCCTATCCTGTGAATGTGCATTTGTAAACTTTAGTGTTTGTTTGCTAAATGCTTATTTGAAAGAAATCTGTAGTTTTTTTGTTGTTATATGTTCTGAAAACTCCCAGTCAATAGCTTGTCATTTCATTTTGTTTAAGGTGATTTTTTAAGAGAAATTTTTGATTTAAAAAACTCGATAAATCACAAAAACTTGAATTTTCACTTAAAAATAATTTGCAGAACAATATAACAGTATTTGGATAAAGCTTAAAAATTATAGCTATTTAAAATTGTATTACTGTGTAATGATTAAATGCACATATGATATATGGTAAAGGCAAAAATTTGCCTGTGAGGTCCTGATCAAATCCATTTTTAGTCATTAAACAATGCTTGCAGGCACTAGCCACGTGAAGGACACTCAGATTCTGCGAGGCACACAGTAATGGTTACGGTCACTTCTGACCTGTGAGGCACATACAGTCTTGCACGAGAAATAGAGTGTGCATGCAAGTTACTAAAATACATCTGAGAAACCTTCTAAGGTCTGAAAACATGCAGATAAAATGATTTATGATCCAGAATTGATTGATTGGGTGGCCTAAATCCCATCTTCCCCAATTCACTTGTTACTAAACTTAGAAAAATGTCTAATTCCACCAATACCTTAAACATATCATGCACTTAGCACTATGGGCAGTGTGGGTTGGGTGGGAGAGGACTTTGGGGAAGTAGACAGTGGATGGTGCAAGGTGGACTAGACAGGAACAAGAATAGGTTAACTTTACTATGCCTCAGGCTTTAGCTCCATGACTTATTAATATGATGATATTATATAACATATCAGTAATATATAAATATTATTCTGATAATTTGTAGTATTATAATATTAACAACATTAGTGTAAGGTAAATGTTATTTTATCCAATTCACTGAGACAGAAATGAAATCCCAAAAGTCAGAGGCTCAGTGAATAGCAGATCTAAGATCCAAATCCCAGGGGTAGCTAACTCTTGGTCTATGACCGTTCCTGTAGTCTCACACTGTCTTTTAAGAAACTGTATTATTTCTTTTCTTTTTTTTTTTTAAAGATTTTATTTATTTATTCGACAGAGATAGAGACAGCCAGCGAGAGAGGGAACACAAGCAGGGGGAGTGGGAGAGGAAGAAGCAGGCTCATAGCGGAGGAGCCTGATGTGGGGCTCGATCCCCTAACGCCGGAATCATGCCCTGAGCCGAAGGCAGACGCTTAACCGCTGTGCCACCCAGGAGCCCCAAGAAACTGTATTATTTCTTATCTGGACATCTTTGATTCTAAGATAATATGTACTTTTAAAAAATGCATTGTTACTTCTATTGATCATTTGTCATGCTTGATCTCTAGACCTTTCGGATCTCAAATGAAGCCTCCATGTATACATAGGTTGAATCCCATACATCACACTTAGAAGAAGATGTCTTCACAATATGTAAAATGTACTATTTAAAAATGGAGGAACATTGTTATCATGGAAAATGACTTTTATTTGCCCTCGGTTTTTGTTCATAATTTCACTCCCTGAGTGTTTTGTTGTCATTTGGAAAAACAGGAAAATGATTTTGAATATTTTATGACCCTTGTTAGACATTTACTTATTTAGCCAATACTTATTGAATGTTACTTATGTGCTAGGTCTTATTCTAAGTGCTCTGGTTGCAGCAGCGAGCTAGAGAGAGTTTGTGCCTTCACAGAGCCTTCACTCCAGTGGGGGGAAAGAGAGAAAGAGAAGGGGAAAAAAGTAATAGAACTTCAAATAGGGATGTTTGCTATGAAGAACAAGCAGGGAACAGAATAGTCAGGGACTGGGAAGGGCAGCGATGATAAGGAAAGTAAATTTACAGGTCCAGATGATATGACTAATTGAAAGAAATTTCTCTCTGACTTGGCATTTATGTGATCAGCCAAGATGCTTGCTTTGCTCCATTCGCACTCAGGTTAATTAGTTGGGAGAGATTCTTGACAGACATACGGTTGTGAATGTTTGCATTCATTTATTTTTCTTATTTCCAAGAGGAAAATGAGGATTTAACTTGTCAGATGAAGAAAGGTTAAGTGAAGTAAGTTTTCATCTTTTTCAGAAGGGTGTTTTTGTCTTGCTCTAGGTTCAGTACAAATTTGGAGAGCATTTTTGTGGATAATACAGAAAGGAAGTTTAGATCTGCCCTTGGAACCCAGATTTCTCAGTCGAAAAATCTCGGAGTCCCTTTTCTCTGAGACACAATGTGTAATTTCATGAAGGTTACTGTAATTCTCATTTACTTCCTGGAGAAAATTCTTGACATCAGCTTGAAGGTGCTCTTATAAGAGACTCACTATAGAAACATTCATTTCTTTTCAGTGTATTTAATTCCCTACTCTGACACTGGCTAGTTAAGTGACCTTGAGCAAATTGCTTTCTCTCACAAAACTTCTGATTCTCCCTGACAAATTCCCTTTTCTTCATCACTCAAACAGGTCTTGAAATCTCATCTCCCGCAGGAAGCAGTTCTAATAAATTAGAGAAGAATGATTAATCCCACTATGTCACTTCCATTGTGCTCTTCTGTTCTACGTACCTACTAAATGCACTCATTCCCCCCAGTTTATAGCTAATAAAGACACTTTGGCTTTAATTTCATGATTTATTTAAAGCCAGTTGCTTATGTTGTCATTCCACCTGCATATTTACCTATTTTGTCGGTTAGATTCTAAAGTGATGAAATTATACTTGCAGGTGTCAGCCTCATTGAAAATGAACTTTACCCTCTATCTTCTAATTCTACTCAACAAAACAAGAGGAGTTTTTCCAAACCCATCTAAAAAATATCAGATGGCAGCTTGGGTGCCAGAGTTATGGCCTAAAATAGAGATTTCTCTGAACATAGTGACTCATTATGGCTTTAATATCTGTGTCTCCAGTCTTAAACCCACGTCCAGTGCATGGCAAGTGCACAATACTTTCTGGTCGAGTGACTGATGGTCATTTAGCACTGCCTAAGACACCAAGGACATTGGCCCTAGGATTTGAGTTTCCCACAGAATTCAGTCCAAGACTGGTCTCTGGAGAACTTGGGGAGTGAAGGGATAGAGATTCTGGGAATCCAGCTTACTACCATCTCTGACACTAATTAGCTGAATGATCTTGGGAAAATCACCTATCTTCTTTGACACTCAGGTGTGTATATATATATGGAATTGAACAAGATGATCTCTAGAGTAACTTTTAGATCTGATATTATAGGAGTCCATGATTTATTGATAATACCTGAAATAAACCAAAACTTTTCCTAAGGACTATGCATAAAAGTAGGCAATGCTGTGGTCAGAGGTAATGTCTGGGTGATTGTGGTCCTTTCAGATAGGATGGTGTTACAATGGGTATATTTGCAAGTGTGACAGGGAAGGGATTGTTTTGTGAGCACCATGTCAGGCATAGCAGGGGACTAACACAAGACTTCCACCAGCTACAGGCTGGAGATAATAGAAGTGTGATGCCTAGCTGGTAACTCGTTCCTTTTTTTTTTTGGCAAAGAATGTTAAGGGAGCCTACGCGTGTAGAAAGTAGCAGGAAATACTATTTCTTCTAGTACTGCTGCTACAGCTTTGCGTACAATGTGCCTTACACTCAAGAGCATTGTAAGAATGCTTTTGTGAAAGAAACTTCCTGAGCCTGGTCTATGCCAGGGAAATGGGCTGACACTAAATAGCCCAAAGGTCCCCTAAGCAGAATGCGGGGAGTATTAACATATGCATTACAATGCATTAACATTAGGAGTGATTAAATTAACTATGACCTAAACATAACAATGGCTAAATCATCCTCACCAGGCAGAGCAGAAAATTGCACACAGCTTTTTGGTATGGGGCAGTGAATAAGATCACAGCACCTCGGTGTCGGTGAGGCAGAGGCAGCACTAAATGAAGGCCCTTGGATTCACAAGGTACTCTGGCTCATTTCCAGGGATCACTTCCCCTGCAATTAAACATCAAGAGGGCATTTATGTGCCCCATACCAACTCAAGGCTGTCGCATTTATTTATCCCTTTCAAAGTCATATATAGGAAGAGAGAACATTATTGTCCCACGTGGACATATGGGCAACATCGGGCCAAATAATAAACTGTATCTGTTTCTGTACATTGCAAACCTGCAGCTTTGAGGGTCTCCCTGCTGCTAACAGAAGAGAGTGCAGAGAGATGACAGCAGAGTGGCTCCATCTGGAGTATCCTTCATGGGGATTACTGCATGACTTTACAGGACAGCCCCACAAATCATTACACTGGGCATTCATTAGAGGAAAAAAACTTCTATGAGAACCAAGACCCAGCACATTGTGGTCCCAAGAGCTCCTTCTTGTTCAATGGCCTATACTAATCTTTGTTAGGGAAAAATAATCTTTTTATTTTTTTGTTTGAATAATAAAGAACTCCCAAGCTACTTGAAGGGTGTCAAAAGCTCACTATGTGGTCTTTTGTGCTCTTTGGCCACTGTGTCGCTCCCATGGGCTCCTGTGATTTTGAATTTACCCTCACCTTTCTCATGCTTGATTGTTCTCTTCCCCCATCTCTCTGCTGTGAAACAAGAGCTGTGTACAGGCAAGTGTCTATGGAAGTTGCTGGTACTTCAGTGGAAAGTGTTAGGAATAATGCTGCATTTTCCTGAAGACTTCAAAAAACAAAACAACTGGTTGGTTTAACCTTTTCTGAGAGTTTTCTGCATGATTAGGAATACAAGCATACTGCTTTGAATCTGGGAACTCCCCTATTTCCTTTAGAAAATAGAACAAAACGAAACAAAACGTGTTTTTTTGCTGCTTCCTGAAAAAACATCTGCTTAATAAGAAATAAGCACAAATTGTGAGACTATTTCTCAAAGTCTGGCCATGTTTGGGGCTCAAAGGCCACAGTCTCAGGCGATGTCTTCATTCCTGGATTTCAACTTTTCATGTGTTGTAATGGGAATTTGGCCTATAGGACATAGTTATATTAGCTTATAAATTACACTCCTCTGCTCTCACGCTGGTGAAGAATAAATTCTTAAAGGTAGAGACATTGAGCAATTGAGTCACGAACATCAAATGGTTCTCAGAATTACCTTCTACATTATGAGAGTCTGTAAATCCTGCTCTTTTACCACATGACTTTTATAATACTCCTGTTACTGTTTTTGTTTGGTTTTAGATGGCTTATTTGAGTTTTAGCTTTTAGCCATACTGATAATTTCCTGGGGATTCTGTCTAGTAAAGAAACGATCTTTGGGGAAAATGATGGATCAAATCCTCCTATTTCAAAACATAAGTGATAAATAAGATTTCCTCGTGTGGAAAATAAATTGGAATTCCTTAGCAGATATTCATTTTACTCACACATTTCCTCCCTTCTCTACCCAGATTCCATCCATCTAGGCTTGGCTTTATGGGTATGTGACCAGTGTCGTCTGCTAAAAAATAATTAAAGAAGGCAATGTAGTTATACAAACAAACTTTATTTAAAACTTCACGAAGCAGTCAAGAAAACTGCAAAATGGGGCCAAAGTCAGGAAGCTTTTAGAGGATACAGAATAGGGAACAAGGAATTAAGTAGGTAGCCCAGAGTTGGCTTGGCTTTGAGGGATTTGCTGAGTAGATATACCACCATTCTGGTCAAACAGAGCATTTACAGGGACGCAAAAGCTACCTAAGTTCCAGTTTGCTGGAACATTACTCAGGAACAGAGGTGTTAGTCTACCAGATTAAAACTAGAACCAGGAAACAAAATAAGGTGTATAGTGTACAGAACAAACACATTTGCCTACTGCGCCTTAGTGATAGCTGTTGTCTATGGACAAGGAAGTGAACTTCTTCCCATTTGCTGTGAGTGATCAAGGAAGAGGAGACACTCCTTATCTGCCCCAGTTGGTGCCATACCCCATCACATACCACACACTTTGCTTCTTTGCCTATGACTGTTAATGAACCAATCAGTACTTTAAAGGAGGTAACCAATGGACTAATAAAAGGATAAGATTTGAGTCATAAAAAAGTGGTTATTTTTTTTCCTTTTCATGAGATCTTAGGCAAAGACAGTTCTTAGTGGATCTAGTCTCTTGATATAAAAAGATACCAATAAAAGCCAAAAGATACAGGAAAAATCAACTCATTTTTATGTACTATACCCATATTCCATTTAACAACCTTCCCTATGGAACAATTCATTATTTTATGAATCATTGAAATGTCTAACAGAAAGTAAGTCTCTCTTTCTCTCTTCCTCTCTCTCTCTCTCTGTATTTATGTCTATATCTATTCATAGCCACAGCCACTGTGAGCTATGCATACTGAAAGTGGATGCAGCCACTTACTAGAGTGTGGGATGCACACTCTGTTTATTCTTTTCTAATCTCTTTTACCATTTATTTCACGTATAGTAATTTTGGACCCATGTAAGCATGCCAGTAATGATAATGTACTTCTAAAAAGAAACAGAGGGAAAGTACTTTGCAAGCTTGAGGCTTGAAGCAACTTCAAGGAAAAGGTCAGGGAAACACAGGGTAAAAGAGAGCGGGAAGGTGGAGATTGACATTATGATGATATCATAACAATCCTGGGGCGGAGGAGGATTGGCCACAAATTACACAAGCTGGAGCTGGAAGAAATTAAGGCCTGAGGTCAATCAAGCCTTCAAGGGGTAGGAGAACCACAGTCACTGTCACTGTAAAATTCAAGAATTCAAATCTTTAAGAATTTTGCAATAAAAAATCTGTCTTGTGCTCATCTCACTCAATATGTTTCTGTATTAGTCTGTTGAGCTACCATAACAAAATACCATAGACTGGGTGGCTTAAACAATAGAAATTTGTTTTCTTACTGCTCTGGGGGCTAGAAGTCTGACCTCAGAATCCTAGCATATTTGGGTTCTTAAGGAATCTGTCTTCCTGACTCTCAGGCAGCCTCCTTCCCATCATAGAGTGAGCTCTTCAGTATCTCTTATTAGGGCACTAATCCTATCATGGCCCCACCCTTATGACCTTATTTATCTGTAATCACTTTTTTACTCCAAATGCAGTTTCATTGGGGGTTCAAGTTTCTAGATATGAATTGGGGGGGCACAATTCAGTCCACAGAGTTCCCTTTCTAGAAATTTTTCCTGTGCTCTCCAACAATGTGTGTATATGCAGCTAATTTGGCAGAATCCTTAATAACTGGCCAGTCAAGAATACAGTAAGCAGAAACAATCCAACAATTCCTTATCTATGTGGCCAGAATGTCCAATTGAGTCTTTTTCACATTTCATTACTGTGAAAGGACTTCTCCCCCCACTACTATCCTTTAATGTCCCCCATGATTATATTGGACCCACCCAGATAACAGATAAATTTCCCAATTTGAAGTCATCTGTCACCTGATTAGATACCTTAATTTCATTTGCAACCGTTACTCCCCCTTGCAATGTAACATAACATACAAATGGGTACCAGGGATGAAAATGCAGACATCTTTGGGGGAGCCATTCTTTTTTTCTGCCTATCACAATACTAGTATAATTATATTAGAAGACATAATTTCTTGTACTTGTAATCTAAAAAGGTAAAGAATAAGTAAATCAAATCATTAAGTTTGGAACCTGGATTTGACCTAAATACTACTATGCTCCAGGGAATTTTAATTTCTGGGTTCCTAAAAATAAGCCTTCTAAAATTGGATAATACTCAAATTAGATTATGTATACAAATTAAAGTGAATTTCATCAACAGCACGCAATTCAATTGTACTCCAATTTTCTTTAGCATTCAATCAGCTGACACTTGCAAATTTTCAAACAGTTTAATAAAGAGGAACACATAAACTTTGGGATAGGGAATACACTGAATTTGAAATTAAGACTCAGTATATTCCAATTTCAAATGGAAAAATTTTAGGAAGTGAGTATGAACAAAAAACCTCCCTATATTTAATAATGGATGTGGAAATATGAAGTTGTTTCTATTACTGTAATTTTAAGAGTTTTACAAATAATTATTTTTTTTAAAGATTTTATTTATTCATTTGACAGAGATAGAGACGGCCAGCGAGAGAGGGAACACAAGCAGGGGGAGTGGGAGAGGAAGAAGCAGGCTCCCAGCGGAGGAGCCTGATGTGGGGCTCGATCCCAGAACACCGTGATCACGCCCTGAGCCAAAGGCAGACGCTTAACGACTGAGCCACCCAGGCACCCCTACAAATAATTAATATTCATTTCATTACATTTTGTACAGAGAATATTTAAAAATACTATCGTTTTACTTTCATTATCTCAGGAAATGCTTAAATATAAGTTACTTGAAATAATAGTACACTCTTTTAAAAAGAATATGCAAATCTATATCTTCATTGCAGTTAAGATACTTACTAAGTGCTTACTGCATGCAACATTTGGAAGTACACAAAATTTTATAGGATATAGACTCCTGGAATTTATATACCTGGTAAAGGAGAGGATAAAGAAAAAAATATAAAATATTACCTTTGTATCACCTTATATTTTATTTTAATGCAATTAATATAAAATAGAGTATTTTCCCATTTTTTATTTTTAAAACTGAAACTGCTATTGTGAATCAATACAGTTCAGTTGATTGCAGTAGGGTTTGCAGGTACGGAAAAATGGTTTTTGTTTCAATTATTTTAGCTGAGTGAACATAGCTTATTTGTCCCTTTAGCTTCCATATACGCATGTTCACAATGATCAAAAGTCAGAGTAAAAAAATTAAAGCACCAGGATAGTCATTTCATGTTTGCTCTATACACACACACACACACACACACACACAAATACACATACAACTTGTTATTTTGATGGATCATGTCTTAAAAGAACCTAGAGAATAAAGCCATGTTGTGCAAATATTTCATATTTTCTCCTGGCATACAAATACTAAATAAATACTTGCAAAATGAATGAGCAAATAGTTCTCCTCAATGAAATTATTCAATGTAGGAAAGTCTTTAAGGTTGCAAAGAGACAGCCTCAGATAACATCCAATATTGGATTTTATTGAAAATTTAAGTGGGAGTTTAGGATTTGAAAATAGTTTCATCTTTTCACTATATGACCAGTGTGGGTCCTAGTACTTCTACCCCTGAATATAGCAAAGCTTCTGTGGAGTGTACTTGGCCATCATTCAGAACCACATTATGTCCTGACTTTGCTTACCTATGGTTTTTCTTTTTCTTCTTGAATATTTATCCCGGAATATGTTAAGACACAACACTAGTTCAGGGACTCCCATAGCCCCATCACACAGCTGCAATAGTCATCAACCATTGCCACACTTTTACCATTTCAGTTTTCATGCTCCTTGCCGTTACTGCACTGGGCGATTTTGAAGCAAATCCCAGCTCTCCTGTCATTTCATCCAAACGTATTTATAGGTATGTCACATTTTTAAGTTGACGAAGTGAATGTGACTTTTTGAGAGTGCCTGGCTAAATAAATGTTTCTATTGTTTTCTATTGGGTAGCCTTTTATTGTTGATTTATAGGAATGTATTATATATTCTCTGTATGCATTCTTTGCTTTTATGTGTTTGTGTGTATGTTTAAACAATATCCTTTCCCATTTCTTAATTTGTCAAGTTTTGAGTTTGTTTATGGTGTATTTGGATAAATAGAATTTCTCATTTTTGTTATAGTCCATCTTATCAATATTTGTCTTTTATATAGTCAGTAATTTTTCTGTCCAGTGGAAGAAAGTGTGACCTATACCAGTCGCAGATATGTTACTGTATGTTAAAAAAAGACCCTGCTTTATTGTTTGCCTGTACGCAATCTGTTTTTTAATTCTGATATTTATCTGTACACTCTTTTTAAATTTTCTGATTTACAGATAATGATACTTTTATTTTTTCTTTCCAAAGCCATGAATTTTTTATTTATTTTCCTTTCCCTGGAAGGCCCAGTACAAGGTTGAATAAAAGTGGTGACACTAACATCTTAGTCTTGTTCTCAGTCTCGGTAAGAAAGCTGTAAATACTATTACTAGCTTTGATGTGTATTGGAGGGTCTTTATAGATATTCCTTATCAGATTAAAAATTATTCAATTCCTGGTTTTATCATGAATGGATTATTGACATGATCAATGATAACTTTTCTTCTTTCTGTTAATGTGGTGAGTTGTATTGGTTTTCCAATGTTAAACCAACTTAGCATTCGTGAAATAAGCTCAGCTTGGCCAGGGTACAGTCATTACATATATGAAAGAATGTGATTTCCTAATACTTTGGTTAGAATTTTTGCATATAAGTCTTGCATCTGTGTTTATTGTACAGATTGTCCAGTAATGCTTTTTTTTCCTTACATTGTAATGACATTTTCAACTTCTGATACCAAGTTTATACTGGCCTCCCATAATGAATTAGAAGCATTTCCTCTCTGTTTTGGGTCACTTTGTGTAACTTTTTTTCTTTAGTAAGTCTTTGGAAGAACATTGAGGAAATTGTCTCAATCTAAAGTTTCCTTTGTGGAAAGGTCCATAGCTAGGGATCAAATTACTAGATATGAGATTATTTTGATTTTTTACATCTATTGGATTGTTTTGCATGCTTTTCCACTTCATCTTTATTTTCAAGTTTTCTGGCACAAAACTTCTTCATAATATCTACTTATTACTGTAATAAATTTAGGATCTCTAACTTGATGTTTCATTTTTCATTACTGATATTAGGAATTTATTCCTTCTTTTTTATTTTCCTTAGTAAATCTTAACAGCAGGTATCATTTTTATTAGTGTTGTCAAATGACCCAAATTTGGTGGTGTTGATTTTTTTATGTGTGTGTTTTCTATTTAATTCATACATTTTCTTCTTTTTATTATCTGCATTTTACTCTCTTTGGGTTTAATTTTCTGTTCCTCTGTTAATTCCTTCAGAAGAAATTTTAGATCATTATGTTTCATATTTTTTCCTTTTCTAACATATGCGTTTGATACTATAGATTTCCTCTCAAGCATATCTTTTGCTGTATCCCACAGGTTTTCACATATTTTATTTTCATTATCACTTAGTTCAAATTAATTTCTGATTTCCTTTGTGAAATTTCCTTTGCGAGATATATAGTCATAATATATTTCAGAATAGAATTGCTTAACTTCTAATAGTTGGGTATGTTAGGTTTTTCTTTATTTAAACTGATTTATAGCATAATTCTTGTCTGGTCAAAGGAAATGCTTTCAGATGATTTTAAAGCTTTGAAAAATTTTAGATCTCACTTTCAGACTGAACATACTATCATTTTGGTAATTACTGCATGTATACTTGAAGAAAGTGTTTATTCCATCAGGGTTGGATTTAGTGTTCTTTATGTGACAAGTAGGTTAATTTCATTAATCTTGTTTAGGCCTTCTGTATCTTTTCTGTTTTTACTTGTATATACCATCAGCTATGAAGAGAGGTTTGCTTTAAAGTCTCTCATATGTGACATGGGCTTTCTGTGTTTTCATTCCATTTTTGCTTTCTGTACTTTGAAGCTCTGATACAGGAACATGGATTGTACATTGTGATATCTTCCTGTAGGTTGACCTTTTTATTATCATGAGATGTATCTTTTTATTTTTTGTAAGTCTTCTGGATTTAAAGTCTACTTTGGTATTAATCTTCACCAGTTTTATTTTGCTTAGTGTTTGTATGATATTCCTTTTTCTGTACTTTAATTTCATCCTGTCTTATATTTATATTTAAGATGTGTTATATTTAAGGCATGTTCTTATGTTTAAAGGGTGTCACTTATAAGCAGCATATTGCTGGATTTTTTAAATGAAATTATAGATATGTTTAGGCTTATATTTACCATATTGTGATGTGTTTTCTGTGTGTCCCATCTTTTTTATATTCTTTTTTATTCTTCATTTTGCCTGCTTTCAAAATAAACTTTTTATTGTGTGACTTTCCCCTTGGGAAAAGTTAAAGGGAAACTTACTTAAACATTTTTTACTGTTCTCTCCAGTGTAAATAATATAAAATGCATATTTGAATTAGTATAATTATAATTACAAAATCTAATATAAAATAAATTACATATATTTAAATCACTATAAAAAATAAAGTATAATATAAAATACTCTATTTTCATTGAAATTTTCATAAGTTTCTATACGTTGCTTCACCCTTTTGTTGAATACATTGTTTACTTCCTTACAGAATTTCCTTCAGTTAAGAATTTTATTGATTGCACCCTGTATTGTCATTTAATATGTTCTGTTATCCCCTGTGCTTCTTTTCAATTAATAATTGGATCTAGAGGCTTGATCTGCTCCAGGCTTGATTTTTGTTTCACCTAGTACATTTCATAAATGGTGGTGTGTGTTTCCATCAGATGGTACTTAGTGTGTAATTGTCTCTCTTTTAGTGATATGAGTGGTCATTGGAGTAATTTCAGTTATGGTAATATGTAGAAAACAAAATCAATGGGAAACTTACTTTAAATAACATGAGAATTTCAAAATATAACAAGTTACAAAATCCAACATACAAAAATTAAAAGCCTTGGGGTGCCTGGGTGGCCATGTTAGTTGAGCATCTGCCTTAGGCTCAGGTCATGATCTCAGAATCCTGGGCTTGAGCCCTGAGACAGGCTTATTGCTCCACAGGGAGCCTGCTTCTCCCTCTGCCTCTGCCTGCCGCTCCCCTTGCTTGTGCTCTCTCTCTCACTCTCTTTCTCTGTGTCAATTAAATAAATAAAATCTTAAATAAAGTAATAGCCTTTGCATATACAGATATCAATAAGATGACATAATGGAAAAAAGATTCCACCGCTATAGCAATAAATAAATAGAAAAATAAATACTTGTAAAATAACTAAATGAAACTTAATGAAACATAGAAGCTTTGATGTAAATAAATGGAATGATGTGTACTATGGTCTTAAGGAATCTCAGCATCATAAAGGTATCAATACCTTTCAACAAAACTAAAAGGCAACCTATAGAATGGGAGAAGGTATTTCCAAATGACATATCTGATAAAGGGTTAGTATTCAAAATATACAGAGAATTTATCAAACTCAACATCCAAAAAACAAATAATCCAGTTAAGAAATGGGCAGAAGACATGAATAGACATTTTCCCAAAGACATCTAGATGGGCAACAGAAACATGACAAAATGCTCAACATCACTCATCATCAGGGAAATACAAATGAAAACTACAATGAGATATCACCTCACACCTGCCAGAAAGGCTAAAATTAACAATGCAAAAAACAATAGGTGTTGGTGAGGAATATGGAGAAAGGGGGACCCTCTTGCACTGTTGGTAGGAATGCAAACTGGTGCAGCCACTCTGGAGAACAGTATGGAGGTTCCTCAAAAAGTTAAAAATAGAACTACCTTATGATCCAGCAATTGCACTACTAGGTATTTACCTAAAGTATACAAAAATACTAATTCGAAGGTATACATGCACCTTGATGTTTATACAAGCATTATCAACAATAGCCAAATTATGGAAAGAGCCCAGATGTTCATCAACTGATGAATGGATAAGGAAAAGGAACAATGAAATATTACTCAGCCATAAAAAAGACTGGAATCTTGCCATTTGCAACAACGTGGTTGGAGCTAGAGAGTATTATGAAAGCGAAATAAGTCAGTCAGAGAAAGACAAATACAATACGATTTCACTCATATGTGGAATTTAAGAAACAAAACAAATGATTATAAGGGGGAAAAAAAGAGTTAAACCAAGAAACAGGCTTTTAATTATAGAGCACAAAGTAATGGTTACTAGAGGGGAATTGGGGGGAATGGGTGAAGTGAGTGATGGGGATTAAGGAGTGCACTTGTTGTGAGGTATGGAAGTGTTAAATCGCTATACTGTACACCTGAAACTAATATTACACTGCATGTTAACTAACTGTAACTTAAATAAAAACTTAAAAATAAATTTAAAAAGATATCAATATACTTTTGATAAAGTATAAAATTAATTTTAACCATCAGTTTCCCTCTTCCCTTTTGCTTCCCTAAACTTAGTATATTGCTCATAAAGTTTTTTGGCAAAACATTAATAACCAAATTAATAGCATTAATAGCCAAAAAAATTAAAAATAAAGTGGTATATGGGGGTGGGGGATGAGGTGTGGGTTGTCTCTGTAGTTATTAGAACATATTGTAAAACCCTTGTAATTAAAGTAGTGTTGTATTAGTTCATGAACAGATAAATTAATAGAGCAGAAAATATGGGCCTTTAATATTTGATAAAGATGGTATCTCAAATTATGGAGAAAAGATGGAGGTTTTAATAAGTGGTGTTGTGGCAATGAGATAGCTTTATTGGAAAACAAAAAAAATTGAAACCTAATCTTAAATCACCTGCATTTGTGTGCGTTTAGTGCTTAGCTCTGTTAGCTGTCATCCAACATGTTCTACTAGATGGATTGTCACATCCAGCTCTCCTTGGTGTGGAGCCTATCTGTCTTTGTCCAATCTTACAGAGTTTATTTAGCTCTGGTGCCGATCCCTACCTCAATCAGTTGGGACAGATATATATATTTACATCCAATTATCACTTTACATTCCACTCTAAAATATACACAAAAAAAAGATTTTTAAATTCACTTTTTTTAAAAAAGTATCTGTTCATTATAGCCACAAGAGCTTTAAGATCTTCCCTTAGAACCAGTCAAGTACAATTTAACGAAATTATATATTCTCAATGTATATTATATGTAATGCACATATTCAAAGGGAATGTTATAACTGATTAGTTAAAAAATAAGTGCTCCTTGTTTCAGACTTTCCATTTCAAATCTCATTGATCTCTCAAGTCTTTTGCAACTGACTTTCCTTTGCATAGTTCATTTGGCTTGGAATCTGATGAAAGAATTCTGACTTCTTGAAAAGCTCTTGGAATAGGCCTCTGTTGCTACGGGAAGGTATCCAAAATTTATGGATCAGTAATCTAATCCAGACTGGCAACTCCCATGGAATGAACTGATTTCCCTTTTGTTGTATTTACTCTCTCATGGAACACCTGGTCATAAGCTCTATTCACCACCTCAGCCTGTACTTCAAAATCACCTTTACAGACCATGCTCCTCCCTTTCACGTAGCAACTGATTTTCCATGTCTGTACTGAGAAGTTGAATGACACGAACCATTATGTAAATGCCGTGTCTGACAGTTTTTGTAGTTCAGGGTCTTCTTCCTGTACCCCAGATTCCATGCTTTCTAAGTAGACAAGAGTCAATATGGAACACTATTTTATGCCACATAAAATGGTGAGTCCCGTCTATTATAGGATAATGTATATATGAAATAGTCTTTGCTGGGAACAAGCAATGTCATAAAGTGCAAAAGAAGTATAACTTTAGGAAGAATAGCAGAAATGTTCTTTAAATCATTTTAGAAAATGTACTAAGAAATAGGTAAGGGTTATGATAACACCAGATAAAAACTTTGAACTTTTGAGGTTCTAAGAAGATTTTCAAGGTAGTGGAAAAAGTCACAATGATAATTAGAGTTTAGTCTCAACACTTTTAGTTTTGTGACTGGAAGCAATAACTTTAATATAATTTCCCTGTTTATATCACTGAAAGATCAGTGCAGGTAACTGTTAAGAGCCTTTCAAAATCTGTCTTTGGTTAATCTAAACCTTGATACTAGACATATATATAAGACTGAATTTTCAAGTGACTTAACCTAAAGTACTTTGATTTGAGTTATATAGGGAAGACTCCTTTCTTAAAAAAAAATTCTGCCTACCCTACACTGGATATGAAAATATATTTGATCTCTTTTCTATCATGAAAACTATTAGGAGAATTGATTGTTTAAGACTTGTCAACCTGTGAATCCAGACTTCTAAGAATAAATGTTGTTCTCTAATAATTCAAGAAAGGGATACAAATGGAGAAGAGTGCTTTAAATAGAGGGGAAGAAACCTTTTCCTATTTTGAAATCAATCTTCAATCAGTTTTTTCTTTTTTTTAAATAAATATCAGTAAACCTCCAGGTGAATTTTCAATATGCTTTTCTCTTTGATTCTCATGGTATTGCCAAACAAGAAGTCCAGGGAAGAAAAATCCACTTGATTAAAAAATTGTCTATGAGGAAAGAGATGGCAGCAATGTTATCCTTTTTAGGTTTCTGCTCTTCAGAGATAATTGTGTTACATGAAGTTCTTAAGAAATTCAGATTAAAACCAGATATATGTGTTGTAATGAAGGGATATATATGTTAAGATATGCAGATATATCTTACAGAAATATAATACAAATGGAAGAAAAATGAACAATGTATTTTGATGTAATATTTGTATATCCATCTATCCTGGCATGCCTGCATATATGTCAACAAAGTTCTGAACAAAGCTGTAGAATATTGAACACGTATATATGCATGCAGTATAATAAAATCCAAAGGAGGCATAACTTCAAGAAAATAGTAGATATGTTCTTCCCACAAGTCTAAAAAACTTACTGATAAAAAGGCAGAGGTTATGATTATGCAACATAAAAACTTTAAATTTTTGGGGTCCAAGGAAGATTCTCAGGGTAGGAGAGAACGTTTGCGGTAACTCATTCTAGAAAGAGCGGGTTGCATTTTCACCTCATGAAATCAGTACTGGTCTCAACAGACACAAGCTGAAAGTGGGGAAAATAAGTAAGTAAGTAAATAAATAAATAAATAAATAAATAAATAAATAAATGAATAAGACACCAGCCAACTCCAACTGCAGGGGGATCATTTTTGCAGGCAGAAAGTAATTATCCAGATGGAAGTTAGCCAGGACACCAGAGAGAGAGTGAATATTCCAATCTCGGCTCAGAATCTGTGGGATTTTTAATGAACACAAATGGTCATGACCTTGAGTTTTATGCTCCATCCACAAGAAGAACTTCTTAACACCAGTGCTGGGGCGTTCCCTCCCTCAGCCCCTGCTGTGGGGCCCTGATTCAGAATCAAGGATGAAGAAGTCTGTGAATCCCATGAGGATAATGAGGACCCCTGCAAAAATTATTCGGTTCAATTAAATGACTAATTTTACAGGATAGTAACAGTGCTGTTTGGCTGCTAGTAGCAAACTGCAAAACTGCTCAATGAATTTCTACAGAGGAAGTTAGTATTTTAATGACAAATTTAGGACCATCTATAAGCACTTAATACTGTTTCTGCTGCCACTTGGAACAGTTCTCCCATTCTCCCCAACACCAGTTTTACTTTTGTTCATTAGTCAACCCCTCCCTGTCTTGGTTTTATTTTGCACACATGTATTTGATTTGTGATGAATGGATGACAGATTAGCCAGATTGCAAATCCTAATTGAGCAGAGGTCCATGTAATGTAAATCACATGGGCCAGCATCCACTTCTTTTTGCCAAGGCAGCAGCCTTCGAAGTTGCCAGATAAAATGACAGCCCTCAGGTTGAATACTGAGCATCACTGATGACATGTTAGACTTTTCCAGCGCTTCTTAACATGAACCAAATTCTGACTCTTGGCTTCAGCCCACAAATTACCAAAAACAGAAAGCCTCTAGGACACCGCTGTAATGAAATTGTAAGGCAGAAATGGGAAAGTAACTAACTTTTTGATCACTTACTATATGCCAGACCTTGTACTAGGAATTTTATGTATATATTGGAATGGGTACTATTAATGTCATTTAATAGATAAGGTGGAGGGATGTTGTTTCTTTGCAGGAATCCGAACAACGAACACCTCCCCAAGCTCCTTTGTAATTAAAAATATAAAATATATCTACAGCACATATATACATGCACACCCATGCACTCAAGAACAAACCCAGGCTAGAAATTCATGCTGTTCAAATAGAGCTGGGAAAAGAAACATTTTGGTACAATTATTCCATCTCATTGTATTGTATCTGTTGTAGAACTATGATAAATTGTAGCATAGTTGCCAAAATCCAGACGATAAAGTTATATTGTGCCAGGCTTTTGTTTCCCTATTTCCTCCTGATATGTCCCCTCACCCTTCATTTGTTGTACTCTATAAAGGGGGGGCAGCTCTTTCAAATATTTCCCACGTTTGCTTGCTTCTATCGGAATTCAGCTAATAGGAGTAACTGGCATGGCACTGAGGGACAGGAGAAAGAAAAAGCCAGGTTAAGTGTCCTTTCTCTCTGCCTCAGGCAGTGGATAGTGGCTTTGTTCTCTCTGCTGGCTTCAGATCCTATCAAAGTTGTTCCTTTTTCCTGGTCCCAGCTCTAGATAGGGAACCCAATTTTGGTTAATGATCTGATAACATTATCTCCTTTCTTTGATCTTTCAGTCTGATGGTAATAACACTGGCTTGCCTTATTGCTTTCTTGATGGTATTATCTGCAGCATAAAAGATAGTTTTGATGAAGTCTAATTTACTTTTTCTTCTGTGACTTGTGCTTTTAACTAAGAAACTGTTGACTAATCCAAGGTCAAAATGATATATTACTTCTTTTTTTTTTCTAAGATTTTTATAGTTTTGGCTCTTACCTTTATATCTATGGGTCCTTTTGAGTAAACTTTATCTTTACACATGGATATCCAGTTGTCCCAGGGACCTTTTCTTGAAAAGATTATTCTTATCCCATTTAACTGACTTGATACACTTGATTACTGTAGCTTTGTAGTAAGTGTTGAAAAGAGACATGTGGCTCCTCCAAATTTGTAGTTCTTCTATAACATTATTTTGCCTCTTTTAGGGCTTTTAAATTTCCATGTAAATTTTGGATCAGTATGTCAATTTCTGCCAAAAGGCCAGGTATAATTTTGAGAGGGAACTACACTGAATATGCAGCTCAGTTTTGGGAGTACTGCCATCTTAATATCTTACTGAGTCTTCACTCCATGGTGACGGGATGTCTTTCCATTTTTTTGGCTTTTCATTAATTTATTTCAAAGATATTTGCTTTCATTAATAGCTTTTTTAAATTAAAAAAATTTAATTCCAGTATAATTAACATACGGTGTTATATTAGTTTCAGGTGTACAATATAATGATCCAGCAATTCTGTACATTACTAGGTGCTCATCAGGATAAGTGTATTTTTAATCCCCTTCACCTATTTCACCCATCCCTCCACCAACCTCCCCTGCAGTAACCATCAGTTTGTTCATTAGTAATTTTAATATTGTCTTGCCACATATTTTGTGATATTTATTCCTACTTCATTCTTTTTGATGCTATTACCATTTACATTGTTATTTTTTTAAAGATTTTATTTATGTATTTGACAGAGAGAGGGTGAGGGAGAGAGGGCCCAAGCAGGGGGAGTGGCAGGCAGAGGGAGAGGGAGAAACAGGCTCCCCAATGAGCAGAGAGCCCGATGTGGGGCTCTATTCCAGGACCCCGGGATCATGACCTGAGCCAAAGGCGGACACTTAACTGACTGAGCCACCCACATGCCCCACATTTACATTATTTTGAAATTTAATTTTTAAGTTGTTTACTGTTAGTTTATAGAAACATAATTGATTTTTATATTGATCTCATATCAAGCAACCCTAATGAACTCTATCACTACTTATAATAGTTTTTATCTGTGGATTCCTTAAGATTTCTATGTATATCCTATCATCTGTAGATGATAGTGCTTTATGCCTTCCTTTCCAATCTGGATGCTTTTTATTTCTTTTTCTTGCCTAATTGTCCTGGCAAAAACCCATAAATACACTGTTGAATAAAAGTGATGAGAATAAACATCACTGTCTTGTTCCTGATTTTAAGTTGTAAACATTCAGTCTTTCATGATTAAGTATGATGTTAGCTGTGGGTATTTTGTAGATGTATTTTATCAGGTTGAAATATTTCTTTCCTGTTTCTAGTTTGTTGAGTTTTTGTTTTTGTTTTTTTTTTTTTTTTTTTTTTTTTTTTTTTTGGTCCTTTCAATCATGAAAAGATGTTGGATTTTTTCAATGGCTTTTTCTGTGCCTGTTAAGATAATCATGTGCTTTTTGTCCTTTAGTTTATTACTGTGATATATTACATTGAGTGAATTTTGGATGTTAAAACAATGTTACATTCCTGGGTTAAATTCTTGGCCAGGGTATATAATCCTTTTCATATTTTGTGGATTCGATTTGCGAGTATTTTGTTAAGAATTTTTACATCTGTATTTATAAGGGATATTAGTGAATAGTTTACATTTCTTGTTTTGTCTTTGTCTGGTTTTGTTATCAGGGTATTATTCGCCTCTTAGGATGATTTGAGAAGTGTATTTTTTCTCTTCTGGATTTTATAAGATTTTGTGAAGGATGAGTATTAACTCTTTAAATGTTGATATAATCTACCTGTGAAACCATCTTGCTTGGAATTTTTTGTGGAAAATTTTTGAATTACTAATTCAACTTCTTTATTTGTTTTTGAATATTCACATTGTCTATTGCTTCATGAATCAATGCCATTAATTTGTGTCTTTCTAGGATTTGTTCATTTCATCTAGTTTTTTAATTTTTTTGGCATACAGTTATTCATAGTATTCCCTCACAATCATTTTTTTAAAATTCCGTAAGGTGAATAGTAATACATCCATTTCCTCTACCCTCTTTGTTGTTATATATATGTCAATATATAACTGTTTCAATGCTTTATTAACAGTTGAAAATAAACCCAAAAAATGGAAATGCTGACATCTTAGAAGACCAGGAGTCTAGGGAAATAGGTTTGCATTTTGTCCTTTTTTTTTCCTTTAATTAAATCCATCTTAGCAAAAGTAGATTTTGAAGATTTAGATCTTGTAAATTTAAATTAGATTTTGTAGATTTTTGTGGATTTAGTAGAAAAACATTAGCATGACAATATCCCAATGGCTCACCTATATATAGAAGCTCATAAATAAAGTATTTCTCATAAATTACCTAAATTATTATGAATAGACACAGCCTAATAGGAAATGTATCTAATACTACTTTGCATCTGAAAATACTGCAAAAAAGAGAAAATAACAGATTTTCACAATTGACATAGTTAGCCAAAGTATGCTGTTCTTAATTTTTCATTAATTTTAAGATAAAAACAGAAAAGTTTTGATTTGGGGGGTGCTTGGGTGATCTGCCTTCGGCTCAGGTCATGGTCCCAGGATCCTGGGATTGAGTCCAGCATCAGGAGGGACTCTCCCTCTGCCCACTGCTCCCCCCCCTTTACTCTCTCTCTCTGTCAAATAAAAAGTTTTGATTTGGGACTCTAATAATCCCCATTATGTAAAACATATTAAAATAACTATATTATTCCAACATATTCTGAATTATGGGTTCTTTTCCTAAAACCATTTTTTAGATGTTTTCTTCACACCTGAATTTTTTGCATGATAAAATGAAAAGTTAGGTATAGTAGCATCTTACCAAAGTTGCCACCCAAATCCTTGATTCACATGAGCTTCCACATATGGGCAAGCCAGTGGGATATTTTCATGCTTTCCTGAATGTTGCCAAATATGCCATTGGGTTGATATCTAAATTAAGTCTCCTCACAATGGGCTATTCTCTAAAGGGGAAAAGGAGTCCAATTTGTCATGAAGGAATCTTCCAGTCTTGACCCCATGTGGTTACTTACAGTTATTAACTCCCAGTAGTTGTTAAGCACAGAAGATAATTTATGTAACTAAAACAAATATCTTATGAAATACATGTTAGAGCAACATTTGTAAGTAGCTACTGCCTTCCCCCTTCTCATTAGGGCAATTTATGTTTAAATTAATGCAGGCTGATGGAAAACTTAACTGAAGTCTATTGGTTGTTCGTATTCTTCCTTCTACTTCTGCCACATCCCTCCCATGCTTAACGACCACTATTGATTACATACTCTGCCAGATGCTGTGGGCATACAGAAATTAAGTTAAGACTTTGTTCTCTACGAGTTAACATTACACAACTAAGTATAATACAATGCCACATGGAATGAGTGCCAAGTCAAGGCAAGCATATTGTGCTGTGGGTAAACAGAAAGAAAAGAATGACAGGGGCTGAAAATGCTATGAAGATGTGAAGCCATTTGCCTTGAACCTTGAATGATGACTTGTCATTTCCTGGCTTCAAAACAATCCCGGTGAATGAAATCTTATGAAAGTTGTATTGATATATAATATACTCAGGAAAATGCTGTAAGTGTGATATGAATGAGCCATGGAATAGGCAGAAATAAGTAACAGGCTATGAGTTTAAAGAAATAAGAAAGGGCTTATTTGTGGAGTATTTCTCATACTGTGTTAACATGTTTTGACCACATACTATACAAAAATATGAATCATGAGATAGTTTTAAGATAGAAATAAATTATATTTAGGTCATCAAAATTCTTTCAAAGGGGTAATAAAAGAAAAAAAAAAATAAAAGGTATATATTGACCCGTTGGGAGAGGTATTTCCCTTTACACCATCTTTAGGTCTTCATAAGAGGAATAGATATTTCCATATTTTTAGGAAAGAGAAAAATGTCTGAGTCTTCATAGGAGTAAATTCTCTCCCTTTGTAGTCCTGTTTAACATTCTCTTTCATGGTTCTCTCCTTTTGGATTGAGTCTTTGTCCCATGAACATGGTACAGTAAGACAGGCTGATGTGACCTGGTAGAGGAAGCTTAGACTTCTTATTCTGGGGCTTAGGGGTAAGTCCTCTTTGTTTTTGGACTCATTAGAAGACTTAGTATTTCACTGCGGGTTCAGAAAGGAGTTTCTCAAACTCACCACTATGATACTTTGGCCAGATAATTCTTCGCTGTGGGAGGCTCTCCTATGGATTATAAGAAGTTTAGCAGCATCTATGACTTCTAGCCAGTAGGTTCCAAAGCATGCCCCAGTTGTGATAACTAAAAATGTCTCCAGACATTGCCAAATATCTTCTGGGGGAGTAAAATTGTTCCCAGCTGAGAACCACTGTTTTAGAGACAGAGGGGAACAAGGAGGTTTTCAGTCTGTTGGGTATCAGGATAATACTGGCCTCAAAGAATGAATTTGGAAGGTTCCTTCCATTTCTATTTTTTGGAATAGCTTGAGAAAAATAGATATTAAATCTTCTTTAAATGTTTGGTAGAATTCTCCTGTAAAGCCATCTGGTAATGGGCTTTTGTTTGTAGGGAGTTTTTTGATTAGTGATTCAATTTACATGATTTTTATAAACAGAAAATCAGAAACACTCAACCAAAAAACTGTTAGATCTAAAAAGTAAATTCAGTAAAGATACAAAATTAACATAGAAAAATAAGGAGTGTTTTAACGAATTAACAATGATTTTTCTTAAAAAGAAATTGATCCCTTTTGTAATAGCATCAAAAACAATAAAATACTTAAGAGTAAATTTAATTAAGGAGATGAGAGGTCTGTACTCTGAAAACAATAAGACATTGGTGAAAGGAATTGAAGACACAAATTAATGGACAGATGTCCCATGTTCATGGATTGGAAGAATTAATATTGTTAAAATGTCAATGTTACCAAAAGCCACCTGTAGATTCAGTGTAATTCCTATCAATAATTCCTATCAACATTTCAATGATGTTTTTTCATAGAAGTAGAACAGGCACTACTAAAATTTATATAGAACCACAAAAAGTTCTGAATAGCCAAAGAAGTCTCAAGAAAGAACAAAGCAGGAGGTATCATACTTCCTGATTTAAGCTATGCTATAAAGCTATAGTCATCAAAACAGTATGGTACTAGCATAAAAATAGAGAAATAGACTAATGCAACAGAATTGAGAGCTCAGAAATAAACCCAAGCATATGTGGTCAACTGATATTTGACAAGAGAAACAAGAATACTCAATGAAGTGTTTCAATAAATGGTACTGGGATATTTGACTATTCACATGTAAAAAAATGAAATTGGACCCCTATCTTATACCATGGACAAAAACTAACTCAAAATGGATTAAAGACTTAATTGTAAGACCTGAAACAATGACTAGAAGAAAAACAGGAATAAAACTTTTTGGCATGGGTCTTCTTCGTGTGTGTGTGTGTGTGTGTGTGTGTGTGTGTGTGTTAGATATGACACCTACAGCACAAACAACAAAATAAAAAAGAAACAAGTAGGACTCCATCAAAGTAAAAAGCTTCCTCAAAGAAAAAGCCCATCAACAGGGTGAAAAGAAAGCCTATGGAATGGAGAATATATTTACAAACCATAGATCTGATAAGGTATATATATCCAAAATATATAAAGAACTCATGCAACTCAAAAGCAAAAACCAAATAACCTAATTAAAAATGGGCAAAATACCAATAATATTTTTCACAGACCTATAACAAATAATCCAAAAATTTGTATGGAATCACAAAAAGACCCTGAATAGCCAAAGCAATCTTGAAAAACAACAAAACTGGACGTATCACAGTCCCAGATATCAAGATATACTGCAAAGCTGTAGTAATCAAAGCAGTATGGTACTGGCACAAAAAAATACACGTAGATCAGTGAAATAGAATAGCCCAGAAATAAACCCATACATTTATGGCCAATTAATCTCTGACAAAGGAGTCAAGAATACACAATGGGAAAAAGACAGTCTGTTCAACAAATGGAGTTGGGAAAAATGCAAAAGACAGCTGCATGCAAAAGAAAGAAACAGGACCACTTTTGTACACAATACACGAAAATAAACTCAAACTCTATTAAAGACCTAAATGTGAGATGTGAAACCATAAAATTCCTAGAGGAAAACAGGCAGTAATCTCTTTGACATCAGCTGTTAGAAACATTTTTCTAGATAAGTCTCCTTGGGCAAGGGAAACAAAAGCAAAATTAAACTACTGGGACTACACCAAAATAAAAATCTTCTGCACAATAAAGGAAATCATCAACAAAACAAAAGGACAACCTACTGAATGGGAGGAGATATTTACAAATGATATATTCAATAAGGGGTTAAAATCCAAAAAATTAAAAAAAACTGATACAACTCAACATCCAAAAACCAAATAATCCAATTTAAAAATGGGCAGAGGACATGAATACACATTTTTCCAGTGAAGACATACAGATGGCCAAGAGACACATGAAAAGAAACTCAATGTCACTAATCATCAGAGAAATGCAAATCAAAACCACAATGAGATATCACCTCATACCTATCAGAATGGCTAGAATCAGACACAAGATATAACAAGTGTTGGCAAGGATGTGGAGAAAAAAGAACTTCATGTATTGTTGGTGGGGATGCAAATGGTGCAGCCACTGTGGAAAACAATATGGAAGTTCCTCAAAAAATTAAAAATAAAACTACCATATGATCTAGTAATTCTACTACTGGGTACTCACCCAAAGAAAATAAAAGCACTAACTCCAAAAGATATATATACCCCTGTGTTTATTGAGGCTTTATTTATGATAGCTAAGATATGGAAGCAGCCCAAGTGTCCACTGAAGGGTGAATGGATAAAGAAGATGTGATACATGGTCCATATATAGATGAGTATATATATATACTCATAAGTATACACACACACACACACACACATACACATCATATGTATGTACACACTCAGCCATAAAAAAGAATGAAACTTTGTCATTTGCAACAACGTGAAAGAAATCTAGAGGATATAATGCTAAGTGAAATAAGTCAGTCAGTAAAAGACAAATACCATATAATTTCACTCATGTGGAAATTAAGAAACAAGACAAATGAACAAAGAAGAAAAGAGAAACAAACAAACCAAAAAGAACCCAGACTCTTAAATATAGAAAACAAACTCAAAGGCGCCTGGGTGGTTCAGTCAGTTAAGCGGCCAACTCTTGATTTCAGCTCAGGTCATCAATCTCAGTGTCACGGGATGAAGGCTGGTGTCAGGCTCTCCACTCAGCATGGAGACTGCTTGAGATTTTCTTTGTGCTCTCCCTCTGCCCGCCCCCTGCTCATGTGCTCACTCTCTCTCTCTCTCTCTCTAAAATAAATAAAATCTTAAAAAAAAAAAAAGGAAAGGAAAGGAAAACAAATTCATAGTTGCCAGAGGAGAGGGAAGTGGATGGGGAGATGGGTGAAATAGGTGGAGGATATTAAGAATATACTTACGATGAGCACTGAATAATATATAGAATTGTTGAATCATATTGCACACCTGAAACAAATATAACACTGTATGTAAATTACACTAGAATAAAAATAAATAAAATTTAAAAAATTAAAAAACTAAAAATAATTTTAAAATGGTCAAAGGACTTGAATAGACATTTCTTCAAAGATGATGTATGAAGGGCCAACAGGTACATGAAAAGATGCTCAAGATCACTAGTTACTAGGAAATTGCAAATTAAAACCACAATGATCTATCACCTCACATCTGTTAGAATGGCCATCATCAAAAGGATAGAGAGAACAAATGCTGGTATGGATGTGGAGAAAGGAAACCCTGTGCACTGTTGGTGGAACTGTAAATTGGTACAGCCAGTATGGGAAATGGTATGGAGGATTCTCAAAAAATTAAAAATGGAACTACCATAATTCTAGCAATTCTACTCCTGGGAATATACCCAAAGGAAATGCAATCTAGCTTGAAAAGATAGCTGCAGCCTCATGTTCATAGCAACATTATTTACAATAGCCAAGACATTGAAAGAAACTTAGTGGATGGATAAAGGAGTTGTGGTATATAAATATAAAATGGAATGGAATATTAATCAGCCATAAAATATGAAGAAATCCTACCATTTGCTAACAACATGGATGGACCTTAAAGACATTATGCTACGTGAAATAAGTCAGACGGAAAGAGACAGATATGTTATGATCTCACTTACGTGTAGAATCCTAAAACAAAACAAAACAAAAAACCCATAGAGAAAAAGATTGGACTTATTACCACAGGTGGAGGGGTGGGTGGAGGGGGAACTGGAGAAAGGTGGACAAAAGGTACAAACTTCTAGCTATAAAATTAGTAAGTTCCAGGGATGCGATGTACACATGATGACTGTAGCTGACGCTGCTGTATGATGTATGGGAAAGGTGGTAGGAGAGTTAATTCTAAGAGTTCTCATCACATAAGAAAACACTTTTTTTCCTAGTCTTCTTTTTTTCTTTTTATTGTATTTGTTAGCCAAACCTGTTGTAATCATTTCCCGATAGATGTAAATCAAACCATCACGCTGCCTGCCTTAAACTTACACACTGATATGTGTCAATTCTTTCTCAAACTGGAAAAAAACATAATAGGCCTATGAAAAAATTGGCCAGATCCTCATCCACAGTAACGTTATGTAGTTACCTTAGTGCCAGCAGATTAGACAATGTCCTTTAAAACGAGTCAGGACGCACAGTCAGATTACTTAAAGAGGGGAATCCTTTTATAGGACTATTGGGATGAGAGAGATGGAAACACTTTAAGGAGAGATTGATTTGCACAGAAGTTCAAGTGCTAGAATGAGATGTGAGCAGTGAAAACATGACAATATTGATATTCTTTAGTCTTGTGAACATATATGTCCCCTTGAAAGCAGAGCTTGTGGAGACTTTTTGCAATATAAAGACTATTATGTGTTTTAAACCTACTGCAGATGGGAAGATTAAAAAGAAAAAAAATCCAAAATATAAAAAGTTGAGAATGAAGAAGGAAAAATAATCACCAGCTGGCAGATTAGGTATAATTACGATTAATGATGATGATGTTATTATATTCAAAAAGCAGTGAAACAGGGAAGCCACACTGGAAAAGAGAGCAACCATAAAGTTTGAAATATTGGCTTATCTGAGTCATATAGTTGTGTACTCTCTGAGTTGATGTAGATGCTCTTCACGGCATTAGATAATTTAGAAATAATATCTGTTGTTCTATGCCAGTGAAAACAAATGTGCACTTAGAAAATCAGTGGGCTTAAAATTAGATTAGGTGTAATTTTTCTTTAAAGATTTTATTTACTTATTTGACAGAGAGAGAGACAGCCAGCAAGAGAGGGAACACAGGCAGGAGGAGTGGAAGAGGAAGAAGCAGGCTTCCAGTGGAGCAGAGATCCCGATGTGGGGCTCGATCCCAGGACTCTGGGATCACGCCCTGAGCCAAAGGCAGACGCTCAACAACTAAGCCACCCAGGCGCCCCTAGATTAGGTGTAATTTTTTAAAAAGAGCCTTTAACTTGAAATTATCAACAAAACGTTCTATATCCATTAGCAAGAAATAGTCTGATGTTGACTTAGAGTTGGAGGAGACCGTTTTGCACAAACTGGTATTCCCAATGAAGAGAGTCACACCCAGAGATCTTACTCATCCGTGATCACACGAACGATTTAGTCAAAGAGTTAGGGCTAAATCCCAAGATTCTTGTTGCACACATCAGGGATCATTAAAACTGACTTTTAAGGTAGTGACTTTTAAGAATTATTAGGTGAAATAAAGGGAACATTTTTTCACCTCCCATTGGGGAAAAACAATAACTATTGTTTTCCTTTTGAAGCAGTAGTGGTTCTCTTAATTTGTTGTTTAAGGATTGAGCCTCTCCTTGGACTTGCTAGAACTGCTTGTACACACAGAGGGAAGAGTATATCCTAGATAACCTAAGATGTTTAGGAATCATGTCTATCACTAAAATTGTACAATTCATTTTCAAAGGTCTAGAAAATTCCAGCATATCAAGTCATGAGGTAGAGATCTTAGGCACAAGACAGTCTGTATGATAAAACCTACAAGATGTCCAGATAACTAACTCCAGAGAGTGAAACTCACAATTTCAGGATTATTGTCTTTTCTATTAAATAAACTAACACATGCAATGCACTTAGGGTAGTACTTGACGTGTGGAAGGTACCATACAAGTGTGTGCTATAGTTGTCATGATATTTATGATCACCTTCATCTTGCTCTCTGATGTTCTCCTGAGCCTGACATGGCTCCAGAAGATTGGAGAACTTTTAGCATGTATGTTGTGTATCTCTAATGCTGAATACTTTGTCTTCCATACAAAAGGTAATCAAAGGTTGCTTACTGAATGAATACTATTGAATACTCTCACAAGGGGACAGCTTAACATATCTCTTTCTGTGTAAGATAAACCCAAATACAACAACCATGAACTTAGTCAAATTGCTCTAGAGTCCTAAAGCAAAGGAAAGTAAGATAAGTGAAGAAGAAAATTTTACCCAGGGAAAGACCAAAAAAAAAAAAAAAAAAGGGAAGAGGATGGAATTTGTTGTGAGGTATAAATTCATGGCTCCTCTCCATGGATGTGGTAGGCTGAATAGTGGATCCCCAAGCTGTTAATGCCCTAATCCCTAGAACCTGTGAATATGTTATCTTACATGATGAAAGGAACTTTGCAGATGTGACTAAGTTGAGAGTCTTCAGATAGGAAGCTTATTTTGGATTATCCAGGTTGACCAATGTAATCACCGGGGCCCTTAGAAGAAGGAGGCAGGAGTGTCAGAATTAGAGAGAGAAGACGTACACATGGAAGCAGAAGTCAGGGAGGAGACAGGATGCTGCTCTGTTGGCTTCAAAGATGGAGGAAGGGGCCATGAGGGCAGGAATGTAGCCAAACTCTAGGAACTAAACAAGATAATGGAATGGATTTTGCTCTAAGGCCTCTGCAAGGAAACACATCTCTCAACACCTTGATTTTATCCGAGTGAAAATGATTTTGGAAATCTGACTTCCAGGACTGTAATGTAATAAATCTGTGTTGTTTTAAGGTTTGTGGTGACTTTTTAAGGCAGTGTTTAAAAAAATCTGAAACAATACAGCATCTCTGTCTATGAATGCATATTAGATTGTAATGTGAAGTTACTAAGCTTTCTGGCTTTATAGTTGTAGCTCTTGCATCTGTTAGGTGTGTCCAGCCATCTCATTCTAAGAAAGTGCCTTTCTTCTTTCCTTCTTAAGCTTTGTGGGTTTTTTGTTTTTGTTTGTAAGATCAAATGTAAATTTTAATAGTGTAGATAAATGTTTCTCTAGGTATTGAAAGACACCATATAGACAGAGGGTCACACTCATGATAACACTGAGTGGCAGTAACAGGCTGGGGATACCCTAACTGATACTTAAGAAGATTTCAAGAAATTGTTTTTGTTTTTTATGATTGATTGATTTATTTTGGAGAGCAGAGAGCTTGGGAGCAGGCGGAGGGGCAACAGGAGAGGAAGAGAATCTCAAGTAGACTCCCTGCTGAACAAGGAGCCCAACGGGAGGCTTGTCCCATGACCCTGAGATCATGACCTGACCCAAAATCCAGAGTCAGACGCTTAACCAGCTGAGCCATCTAGGCACCCCATCCTTCTTCAGCTCTGTTCTAAAAGACATTTGTACATGAGACCTTGTTCTTCCCAAACCTTACCAGCCTGTGACCACTTCTACAGTCATGACAATTGTAATTCAGGATTCACTGATCCTTGTCTCCCCTTTGCAAAGTTTCCGTGTCTAAACCATTCCCAGGCGTCACCAGAGGTTGCTTTACATTTGCTCCCCAAACAGTCCACTTCTGCCGGGGTTACACTGCACTTGGGATACCATCCTACTCCCACGGGTGTTTCCAGCAGACACATTTGGCATGCTAGCACATACTGTGCTCTGCCCTAAGTGCCACTGGCCCCTGTTGGTTGCAGCCACAAAACAGTGCTGCACCTTTTAGTGTCGCAGTGTGTGGGTTAGTTTGTAGGGAAAAAGAATACCTCTCTTCTTAGTACTCTGTGGTAACTGAGTCCCAAGGCAGTGCTCCCAATACCTGATAGAGTGTTTAGTGAGACAGTTACTTCATGTTTTATTTAGGTCCCCCCTGTTATCCATGGTGTCCAAAAGTGAATTGAAGTTGGGGATGTCTGGGAGATAATGTGAATGAAGACTCCATGTCATAGTCACAGTTGCCCCCTTCCCTTGAGAACCATGGCATTTGTACTGTATCCAACTCCTTTGGCTTTGATCCTTCTTCCTCCGGGAAGTTTTTTTCCTGGAAGCTAGCTCACTCGTTTCCCAAATGCATTTGCATTCAGTCTTCTTGCTCCATCTAGGAAGTCATGGTTAGCTTTGAATATGGCTGCCTCTCAGACCTCCTGAAAATCATCTTTTAGGGAGTTTTCTCCATCAATTCACTTGTTATTACTTAATGTCACTTGGACTCAGTATGGATTCATCCTTACCTCCATTTTTGTGCTTACTGAATCCTAATATATTTTTAATAACCTGGGAGTGACTGTTTACAGTGTTTTCTCATAGTGCAAAGCCAGGACTAAAATACCAATCTACCTGAAAAGATTGCCATATAAATAGTTTTGTGTCTGAAAATATAATCTATTTTAAGTCCTCTGATCTGGGTTTTGTTGTCACAATATAAAGAATCCAATCCACCTGTGTATATTCTGTTTGCAAGAGTTGTCATCACCTGCAGGATTTGTAAGAAATGTTTATCCACCCTACATAGGAGAGGTGGATTTGAGGTTTGCCCTGATTAGGTTAAGCCTGAGTAAATAGCCAGAAATGTTAACTGTGGCCAAGGATGGTTGGTAAATAAGGAGTGCTCTCAGTGCTTTCAGTTCTTTATAGTTGAATGAGCTTATTTGAAATAACAATTTCCACTTCGAACTAATTTGAACTAATTACTATTTAAATGAATAATTTCAGCTTCATATTATTGCTCGGGCTTGTTGTGAAAACTTAGGAATGAACAATGGTTATCTCACACTTTAGTCAGAGAAATTGCTATCTTCTCAGCAAGAATATTATGCTCTGGTAACAGCTCTGTCTCTGTATTGCTTATCTATTAATGCATAACAAATTTACCTAAATACTACAAGCTTAAAACAACAAAAGAGTGTTCCCTCATATGGTTTCTGGGGTCAAGAATCTGGAAGCAACTTAGCTAGATGGTGCTGACTCAGAGTTGCTCATGAGGTGGTCAAACTGTGGCTCAGGGCACAGTTCATTCTAAAACTTGACTGGGGATGGAAGTTCTACCTCCAAACTCTCACATGGCTGTTGGTAGAAAACTTCACTTTCTTGCCATTGAGCCTGTCTTTTGAGGTGATTGTGCTGGCTTCCAGCAGAGTGAATGAGCATGGTGGGGAGCAGGGAAACAGAGAGAGAGAACTGACTTTTATGATCTACATTTCTGAGTCACATACCTTCACTTCCACATATTAGATTCATTAGAAGCAAATCGCTAAGTCACACCCACACAACAGAAGGTGGGATCATTGGGGACCCATCTTGGAGGGTGGCTACCACAGTCACCAACTTGCTAACTGAATGTGAGCAAAACTATGCCTCTTGGAGCTTTTGGGTTTTTTTTCTTACAAGTTCCAGGATTTTTTTTTTTAAGATTTTATTTGTTTATTTGTCAGAGAAAGAAAGAGAGAGATTGTACAAGCAGGAGGAGAGGCAGGCAGAGGGAGAAGCAGGCTCCCCACTGAGCAGGGAGCCCGATGTGGGACTCGACCCAGGACCCTGGGATCATGACCTGAGCCGAAGGGAGACACTTAACTGACTGAGCCACTCAGGTGTCCCACAGGATTTTAATAGATAATCTCTACATGGATTTGGGCTCTCAGGGACACTAATATGCTGGAGAATGGTTACAGAGCAAAGAACCTGAGCAGAAACATAGTGAATGGGAAAATTTAGCTTTAAGGCCTTTACCCCATTCCCCAAAGTGCGGAATTTTGTTTTTGTTTTTTTTACCACCTGAAACATCTTCCAAAGATGCCTTCCAATGGCTAATAGCAATTGGAATGAAGTATCATAGATTATTTTACATATCATTTTTCAAGGATCATTTTTAAAATTCCCTCATCTTACCATGAAGGAAACGGAGATCCAGAATTGTTTCATATGCTATCACAAGGCACAAGACTAATTATTGGCACTTATGTTTGTACAATATTATATGCAATAGGACTATTTTTGCTAAGAAAATAAATAAATAGCACGTATGGAGAATTACTATGTGCCTGGAGCTCTTCTAAGTGTTCTTTTAATCCTCCCAACAGTCCTTAGCGAGGTACAACCATAATGATTTGCTTCTGTCACACATACATGCCATGGCATAGACAGATTTAACACCAGACAGTCTGGCCCCACGACTCAGGCTCTGAGCACCCACACTGTGTACAGAGAAGCTACAGAACTTGCACATGATCCCAAAGCAAATGCAAAAGGAGGGCCAAGTCAGGAATGCAGCTTACTTATACTGTCACCCACCCAGGGAATTCACACTCTTGACAGAGGTGGTGGTGGTTCTGGAATGATTCTACTCTTCTTTAAGTGTATTCAGACCCCAAGACCCTAGGGAAATAAAGATAAAATGGGTGACTACATCAGATCTTAGGATTTTGAGTGCCTCAGACATTCTTAAATGTTAGGAAGTCGATGTGAACCCCAGTTTCTTAATTACATGTCAAGCTTAGTAATTTTACATTCCAAAAGCACAGAGTTTCCCTGTTGCTATAGTATCTGTTAGATATGATGATTTCATCTTTTGTCCAGCATGTTAAGAAGGAGCTGGGTTTCAGTGTGGGATAAAATATGATAGTAGCTAGGTTCGGGTTGACAAACACTAGTCTCAGTAAGCACAAATTATTTCTCTTGTTTTTGTTTTCAGAGTGAATCACATGCTAGAGAATCCCCAAAATAGTTTACATCGAGGTACACAGGATAACTAAAGCTTCTCTAAAGACTATTTTCCCCCCGTATTTGTTCTGTTTTATAAATCTACTCAACAATTCAGAGAAAATTCTGAGCATATTTTCTGGCTGCTTCAGTAAAACAGCATAGAGCACATAGCCATATGCTGATGCTTTGAGGAAAGAGTCATATGGACTAGAATGTTGACTCTCAATTTTCTTCATTTTTAATATGTTTAATACAAATTAATACTGAGAGTACCACAATTTAGTATGAAATATGGTTGGTCAGATAAAATACAGGGCACCCAGTTGAATTTACATTTGAGATAAAGAGCAAATATTTAGTTTAAAATATTTGGTATATATTTATACTAAAAAATATCCATTCCTCATCTGAAATTCAAATTTAATTGGGCATCTGTACTTTTACTTGCTGTATCTGGTAAACTTAATTTGGGGGCTTGAGAAGAGTTTAGAATGTTCTCCTCCCTACTGTTTTGGGGACTGATGATTTCATTTCTTTGGACTCCGCTTTGAAGTGTAACTAAGTAACAGCTGAGCCTCCATATCTTATGAAAAAAGTGGTGACTTTGAGGTAAGATAGCCTATGTTCCAACTTAGCTCTGCTATTCACTATTTGCACGACCAGGAGCAAAGCACTTAAATTGTCTGTGTCTCATTTTTTTTCACTGGAATCCTAGGGCTGCTAATACCCACCTCAGAGCATTCTTCTCAAGACCAAATATATCAAAATCCTTGAGGTTCTCCCATTATAATATCCATGGAATATATTTTAATTATTGTGTCCATCTTTATTGTTGCTATAAAAATATATGACCTGAATTTCTTTAAGTCCTGCCTGCTTATAGGTATAAACAGTATTACAATAATAATAATAGTTTGAATTTCATCAATTTCTTCCCTAATTATGCAGTAGAACCAATCTTTTCTCTTGATTTTTGTCCATTTAGTTTAGGAAATCTCAGGGGGTTTCTCACATGTTCCTATAAATTATTTTATTCAATTTTTCTATCTCCAACCTACTTGTTTTAGATTTTATATTTTTTAGAGAAGTTTTAGGTTTACAAGGAAGTTGAGAGGAAGGTATATAAATTTGCCATATTCCCCCCACCCCCACACATGCATAATTTCCCCAGTTGTCCTAAACCACTCACCAGATGAACCTACATTGGAGCATCATAATCATCCATAGTTTACCTTAGGGTTCACTCTTGGTGTCATACAGTCTGTGGGTTTGAAAAAAATGTATAATGACATACATCCATTATTATAATACCATACAGAGTATTTTCGCTGCCTTAAATATTCTCTGTGTTCTGCTTTTTCACCCCCCACCCCCATAACCAGCGACTTTCTTATAGTCTCCATAGTTTTGTCTTTTCCAGAGTGTCATATAGTTGGAATCATACAGTATATAGCCTTTTCAGATTGGCTTCTTTCACTTGGTAATAAGCATTTAAGGTTCCTCCGTGCCTTTTCACGGCTTGACAGCTCATTTCTTTTTAGCACTGAATAATATTCCATTGTCTAAATGAATCGTAATTTACTTGTCCGTTCTCCTACCAAAGGATGTCTTGGTTGCTTCCAACCTGTGTTTTATCTGTTGTCCATGAGGCATTTTAATAATGTTTATCATTATTGACACTGCAGCTTCTGACATCCTTGAGGCTACTGATCTTTTTATTCAGGGTATTAATTCCGTGTGCTTCCAAAGCCTTGGGTACAAAAGTATACTACATTTGCCCTAGTACTCAGAACCAAGCCAAACAATGTTCTGAGGACTAGTGGGGCCAATTTTCCTTTAGCATTTTAGAGTATCCAATGTGCTAATGGTTCGGTTTTCATATTTCAGTTTTCCTTGTAAAATAGCTCTTTGTGGAAGCCAGACTTACTCATATAAGCCTATCCTACCCCCTTCTCCCTTCTTTCCTTCCTTCCTCCTTCCTTCCTTCCTTCCTTCCTTCCTTCCTTCTTTTCATTCTGTAACAATGGAGTTTAGGTCTTATTGAAGTTGCCCTGAAGTTAAGAAGATTAACTTGGAGTGAAGAACCACATGGCAAACTGTTTTCCCTATCCAGAATGCCCTACTCCTTTGCCCATAACCATTTGATTCATTCAGTATATTCAGTTGGAAAACTTTAATGTACTATTCAATGTAGATATAGAATGGGAGATAACCAAAAATTAATTTATTAAAAACTCAGAATCTCATAGTATTTGTCAAAGAGAAACAGAAAAAAAATGGTTGTTTAAAGCTTCAGAAAATGACTTAGCGGAACATCTTACAACACTGACATTTGCATGTTTGCTTTTGATACGTTTTGGGGTGAACATTAGAATCTGTCTATGCTCCGTTTTTGGTAGACCCTTTGGGTATAAAGTAACAGGACTTACTGAAGTGATATGCTGAGAAAATGCCAGAACTAGGAATCAAAAGAATGATTTCAGGTAGGTCAGAATCCCGAAGTATATTAATGGCAAAAACACCAATCTATGTCCCAGCAAAACAAAATTCAGGGCATCTGAATGGACATATTTCCTGCCACTGTTACTTTGCACATGTTAGTCTCATTTCCTAGAAAGCTCTTTTTCATTTATTCTGGAATTATCTTATTCTTCTGATGAACCATCTTCCTTCTGTCCAAATGCCCTTTGTCCTCCTCTCACAGAGACAGCCATTTTATAACCTATGCACCCTGTAAACATTTCTTTGATTGCATATGCCATTTGCACTTTTAATGATTTCTTTGCATATTTTTCTCATCTCCTTGAAGGCAGGGGCCATCTGCTATCCATTTCTGTGTTCCCAGTGTCCCTTTAGCACAGGGCCTAGTGCATAGTATTCCTCAGTAAAAGTTTAGTGAATTGAACAAAGAAAGACCAGTAGCTATAACGTGAAAAATGTGTGTGTAGATTATTTCTTTCTATCATATATTATTCTCAACTATTAAACATGATTAAAGCTTTAAGGAATTACAAAAAAGGCAAGAGAGATGTGAACAATTGGATATGTTAGGAATTGAAAGATATTAATCTTCTGGTACCTAGGTGTTCATTCCAACAGTAATATGTATCTTTTATTTTCTTATCATGCCTAGAGTCCAGATGGATTTTTATTAGTTCATCAAACAATGCAGCAGACTTGACTTGTGTTTAAATCACTATAATTAGTTTAATCTTAAAATAAAACAAATGAAATTGCTAAATGGGTTTGGATATTTAGTTATGACATTTTAGTGCCTAATAAATTCAAATGAGATAAAAGAGTGATTTACGTCCCTATGATCTGATGTGGAACTTTCTGAAAGCAGCAGCTGATGTTCTAGACTTTGCCTAGCCTTTTGGGCTTGAGCACATTTACTTGATCCAGATAAGATTTCATTTATAGAAAACTTTAATGGATTTCATGCCAAAAGCAAATACACTTTTTTGTTTCTAGATTAGAAGCCAGTTTGTCATGAATTCCAATTGATCTGAAATTTTCTACTCTTTTGATGAGGATTCAGTCCAGGTTTTCTGAGAAAGCACTTTTCTGAAAAAACTGGAAGAATGAGATAATATTAATAATGAACATTTGTTAAGCATCTACACACCAAACGCTGTGTGTGTAGCTGCTTCACATTTAATCCTCACAGCACTCTAGGAGATAGGTGTGATTGCTATCCTCACTTTACATGGCTCATAGCTGTGAAAGCAGTCTGCATCCAGACCCTGGTCTCTTAAAAGCTATTTCAATTAGCTGTGGAATGGGCACACATTATTGTTAAAAGTTGTGATTAAAGTTTTCTGATTGAATAAGTTAATGCTACCTTGCATGAAGAACCCATGATTAATTAGATAAAGTATTGGCTTCTGAACCCTAAGCAAATGCATTTCCATCAGGAGCACGGTCCACGTAGTTATTCATGCTGTGGCCACAAGGGGGCGTATGCTAAAGGCAAAGGAGCCTGCACGTGCCTTTTTCTGTGGGAAAGTTACCTTGGACACGTGTTCCTTGATTTAGAGTGATGCCTAAGCACGGAGCTTAAACTTACTACATCTTTTCCAGTGTGTTACAAAGGTCTTCCGATAGTTTTCTGCCCTTTATGCCTAATTGCATCACTGTTCGGCACATTCCACGAAAATAACATGGTTTTCGAAAGGCCGTTTCCAGGGTGGGTACTAAAAAACACCATAATCATCTAACACAACCCAATTCAGTTACTTTTAAATGAGATTCTTTCTCTTTTAGAGCTCTTTCCTAGAGTCTGCTGGCAAGTTCTGTAGAGCTAGAAGAGGATGGATAGATCAAGAGTTTTAGCTCACAGCAAAGGGGAATTTGATCACCAACATAAAATTGAATAAAGAATGCAATCTGGAACCAACTGGCTGAAAATATAGTTTTCATCTACTTAAGATAATTATGCTAAATAGACTCATTTAATTTAATAACTATGTTATTATAACTATGGATTAAAAACATATGCCACAGTAAAAGTTTGGGAGAAAACATTATAGAAACATAGGAAATTGACTCATCATTTAATAAACTTCTAACAAGGAGAAGAATCCATTTAGGCACATAAGAAGTTTAAGGATTTAATGTAATCTCTTCAGGTTTTTGTTTTCATCTTAAGTACTTATGTAGATCATTCCATAGGAGCCTACTGTGGTTTCCTCTCTCCATGCATAGTTTATAAACTGGGTAGGGAGAAGCAACTAAAAAGTGATTATTATGAAAATATAGATGTCTATGTATGTGTGTGTATATTCAACATTCTATCTGCAGAGTTTTAATATCTGTAATAGCCCTTGAATATAGTCCTCTGCACTCATATGTGAACATAATTTATTCATTCAGTGGCTATTTATTAAAAGCTGAATGTATGTCAGGCTTTATTCCAGGAACTTGTGATCCATTAGTAAACACAATAGCCCCAAATTCCCCCACTGTGAAGCATACAGTCTAGTGAAAGAAGAGAGGCAACAAACAACATAATGAATAAGTAAATGACATGGTGTGTTAATACGGTTGTCCCTCGAACAACACGGTTTTGAACTGCATGGGTCCACTTATACCTGTATTTTTTAAAATAAATACTGTATAATACTGTAAATGTGTTTCTCTTCCTTATGACTTTTAAAAAAAGATTAATTTACTTATTTTAATAAGGAGGGAGGGGCAGTGGGAGAGGGAGAGAGAGAATCCTCAAGCAGACTCTGCACTGAGCGCCCAGCCCAACATAGGGCTCCATCCCAGGACCCTGAGATCATGACCTGAGCCAAAATATGTGTTAATCGAATATTTATGTTATCAGTAGGACTTCTGGTCAGCAGTGGGATATTAGCAATTAAGTTTTGGGAGAGTCAAAGTTTATTTTTGACTGCATGGTATGTCAGTACCCGTAACCTCCATGTTGTTTTAGGTTCAACTTATAGAAATACTGTTGAAAAAATAGATCAGGTTAAAGAAGAATAGAACTGCTGGGAAAGATTGCAATGAGTCCAGAGTGGCAAATTTGAACAAGGAGTTGAAGGAACAGAGCATCTGCCTTGTAGTCACCTGCACAGAGGGCCGGACACTCCAGCTGAGGGAACAGCCAGGGCAAAGGATACCATAGGCAGAAGAACAAGGAGTATGACATAATCTGACTCCAGTTTTTAAATGATTCACTTTGATTTTAATGTTGTGAATAGACTGTGTGTGTTGGATTGGCTGGGGTTTCTAGGTTTCCTAGAAGAGGTCATTGTAGCTCCTATCAGAGAGATAACTGGATTATGTGTTTATTTTGAAAGTTGAGCCAACTGGATATCCTGAGAGATTGAATATGGGGTGGAAGGAGAAGAGGATCAGAGATTCCTCCAAGGTCTTTGGCCTGAGGAGCTGGAAGGATGAGGCTCTCTTTAACTGGCATAGGGAAGACTGTGGGAATAACAGTAAGAGTGAGGAGAGGATGAGAACTTTAGTTATAGGAGGATGAATTTGCGATGTTCATTCAGCATCAGAGTGTCAATTGGATTATCACTCTCTCTTCCCATTAGGGATTTCCAATAGGAATAATAATCCTTAGCACAAGACCACCCTGCCCCTCTTCCATCCATGACAGACCTTCCTGATCAAGAAGTCCTCCATGCATACTAGCTTGATGGAACTCAGACTCGTTCTTAACACATAGATCTAGCTAATCAATACTTCCTTTACTGAACTTTGAGAGTAAGATTAACCCAAATGATTGTCTTGCTAAGCTACACCTAAGGACAACCAGATTCTTTAACCAAATTCTTGTCTCCTTATGGTAGCCCAAAGGTTTCTTTTAAATATATAATTTATCAGTATCTACATGGAGATAGGCTTGGTACAAAACCCAGGTTATTCAATTGGCTCTTAGCATTTCCCCATGGAATAACTGTGGCTTTCTGCATTTTGCTAAGATGGAAAGGAGAAATGTAGTGTCTCAGAAATCGGTCTCAGACCTGCCTGACAACAGACTTTTGTTGAACAACTTTGTAGCTATCATCCTTTTCTCTTTGGCAATTTAATTTTTGGTTTTTTTTGTTTGTTTGTTTTTTTCATTTGTAGGGTAAAAGAAAGTAGAGCAGGCATTCTGGATTTGTCAGTGATAAAGACATGTCTGATGTGAGAGAAGCTACCCTCCTGATTTCCTAATAAGAAAACACTCTGATTGTTGGAAGGAGGAGGACAGAGGTCTATTCTCTTTTGCCAATTAAGTCTCTGCGTCTTGAGTGTTCTTCCCATTTCTCCCACAGAGCAAACATATTCTCTCTACCATCTACTAGAATTTAACAAAAGATAAGTGGAAGTTCACAGTGAATTTCTTCCCTGGCACCTAGATACCAGAGAGTAGGGTATTTAAAAAGAAATAATTGAAATAAAGTCTAAAAGACATGCTGTAAAAATACATCACTTCCTCGTTTCAAAGGGAGTTTATTAAGTGTGTCCAGACTTTTGTTTAGTTAAAGAAAAATGTTTTACCTTTCTTTGAGGGCAGCAATAATCCATTTGGTAATGAGTGACAAGAAATGTATGTACAATTCATGCTGGTTAGTCGATTGTCTTTGTTTGTCTTGCTTGCGGCACATAAACACAGATGTCAGGAGAGAACCCCTTTGTCCATTAATCTGAGGATGGAAAGCTGCTGATACAGCAGCTGGGATGTCTAGATCATCTGTCCACATGCTAGTTCTTTCCTGGTTTATAGAGTAGCTTTTTTTTTTTTTCTGTCTGAATATAAATCAATAGTAAGAGAACTTTAGAGCTATTTAGAATTCTATCCACTTGCATTAAGACAAAACCCCTTTGATTACGTAATATTTCCATGAATTTGCTCATTTATTAAAACCACAACTGTCTCCCTTTGCATTATTCTGAATTTGTGTGTCTAAAAGAAGGAGCAAAGTACCTAGGAACAGATTTCCAAATAAGTCAGTCGTTTCTTTAAAAAAAAAAGTAATTATTTTATAGATACCAAGTGCATATGAGATTCTTTACTGGTAAAAGAACATTTTAACGGAATTAGCAAATTAAAGCCTAGAACAGCCAGTACGCCCCCTCCTCATGCTGCAGCCATGTCAGCCTGTAGTGCTTCCCTCCGGGGTTACGTGTGCCGTAGAAGGCAAACATGCCACCCTGCCAACCGGAGTTAATGCCTATGAGAGTCTGTGCTCAGCAGCATGATCCAGGGGGAAACGATAAGGTGTTGGGGATGAAAAATGTTCTTCGGCTTAACAATGGAGATTATAAAATAAAACATTTCTGTTGCTTAACAAACTCTAGTTTGATGGCCTGTTTTCTGCATGTATTGTGGAGAGAAGCTGACCGGAAGTAAGACAGAAAGACAAGTGTGAATTCAGTTCTATTGCATTTGAATTATAAGACCACGAATTTCTCCATAAGCCTGTCGTAAGACTGATGGAGTAGATGTTCGTGGAATCTCCTTCTAAATAGCCTTGTTCTAGAGCCTTGCCCTGTTCTTGCTCTTTATTATTGTGTTTTGTTTTCCAATTACTTTGACGTCCTTGGATAACCTCCGTGATGAGGACATTTCATCTCCTGAGGGTGGCTTCTGGAAGCTATTCGGTCATTTAAGGACATTCAGGGAATATGATAAAAAGCCCCATTAAACTGGGTAATACTGATTTAGTCAAAATAACACAGTGATTCTCAAAGTGGGATCCCCAGGCAAGCATCATCAGAATCACTTGGGGGTCTTAGGTGGGTCTCACCCTCAGAAGCTGTGATTCAATAAGTAAGGTAATCTGATGATTTGCATTTCTTACAACTTTCCAGGTGATGCTGCTGCTGGTGGTCTATTTAACCACAATTTGAGAAGCACTGAAATAACCTATGATCTTAAAATAATTACCTGGATTTTATTTTTAAACCGGTCTTAAAAGCAGTTCTAGAGTTCCCCAAAGTCAGTGTTAGTAGAAAAAAGGCGTCAGTTCCCTGTGCGACGCTCTGTGAATGCCTCCCCACTGGGCATCATTGTGCGCTGTGTGGGTGAGACACTAAGTTCTGTCAGGACAGGAATCATGTCCACCCTGGTAAGTGTTGTGCGTCCCATGCCTCACATGGCGCACAGGACAGAATAGACACTCTGTGAGTTTATGTTGAATACTAAAATCTAAAATCTTTGTCACAGAAGATCCTTCCTGATCTGCCCTTTTCTTGCCTCTCCCTTTATCTTTCCCATACCATGCCGTGGACCATCCAGCAATACTGATTTGACTTTGTTTCCTAAAAGTACTGTGTTCTTTGTCACTGCCACAGAACCAAAGACAGTCTAATTTTTACTATTTATTGCCAAATGCTGTGACCTTTGGGAAAATAAATTAGAATTGGTTAGGGCTGATCTAGTAATTTGCTCTTAGGCCCTGAAGACAGTTGTTTAGTATTTCGTCTGTGTTGTCAAAGTGAATGATTGGTTAGCAGAAATTGTAACTATTTTAGGCACAACAATAGAGCATTTGAAGACTATCTGAAGTGCCTACGCTGGGAACAGTAACTGAAAGGCCAGTTGCCTCTGTTTTTATTTAATCAAACTTGGGGGAGGGGGTTGGAGCACAAAGGATTTCTCTGACATTTTCCTGGCCCTCAAAGAGCTTGGCATTCTATCCAAAAATCTGTATTATCTTGAAACCACTTGAATGGAATCCTTTTTTTACTTGTTTTGGTTAGAAAGGAGAGCATACAGGTGTTTGATTTTGAAATTCTGAAATGTCAACAAGCAGTGGAATCTTTCAAACTAAGGAGAATATACCTTGGTTTGTATTAGTAAGAAAGTCCGAGTTACAGAGTAAAATATCATATTCAATATGATTCTAAATTGGTGTATTTTTTATGAGTGTCAGTTGGGCCTATTGAGGTCTGTTGTGGTCTGAATGATTATTTCCCTTCAAGATTCGTATGCTGTAATCCTGATTCCCAGAGATGATGCTATCGGCAGATGGGGCCTTTGGGAGGTGCCTAAGTCATAACAGTGGAGCTTTCATTAGTGGGATTACTGCTTTATAAGAGAGGCTCCAGACTGATCCCTAGCCCCTTCCACCATGTGAGGAAACAGCGAGAAGGTGCCAGCTATGAACCAGGAAGCGGGACTCTCACCCAACCAGCCTCCTGTACTGTGGGAAATAAATTCTGTTGTTTGTAAACTACCTAGTCCGTGGTATTTTGTGATAGCAGCCCGAATGGAGTCAGACAGGGAGCAAGATATAGGCATGACTGTGGACACAGAATCAAGAGGACCTAGAAATCTGCTTTTGTGGACATCTTGTGGACTAAAAAACTGCAGTCAATTGACTTTTTTGCCCATCTGTCAGGACTCTTGTGTGGATAAGTGCGGGTGACATGTATAGAAAAAAGCAAAAGCACTATAAAAACCCATTTGCTAGTAGTATTCATCAAAAATGAGGCTCTGTTCTAGATATTTCACCTTGCCTAGTGTCTAAGAGTGTAGGCTCAGGGATTAGATGCATTGCCTTCAAATTCTAGCTCTATCACTGAGGAACTCTATGATCGTGGACACTGTTGTAAGTTAACTTACATGTACAATGAGGATGCTAATAATGCTGACATCACAGAGATGTTTTGAGGATCTGACCAGATAATCAATGTAAACTTCTTAGCACAGACTAATCGTTCAGTGCACACAAACTGTTACTAACAGACTATTGCTATACTTGCTATCTGTCAGCAAGTAGAATGGATATTGACTTTCCGGGATGTCTTACCTTTTCTGAAAGTAGTTGTTTTTATTCCTTAGATCGTCAGTTGCTTCTCCTCTTTCTAGTCAGGTGTATTATAGAGACATATTTAACAGCAGTGGCTGATTTGTTCACCAGAAGACCCACTGTAATCACAGGCTGTTTCTTAAGGACCTGGTTTTCTTGAATCAACGCTATAAGATGACAGCTTATACTTAGTTCACATTCCCACAGTTCAGCTCACTGATTTAAAAGTGATTCCATCCAACCTTGTGCATTCATGGATGATGCGTCTGAATTTAGACCAAGAAGCAACAGATTTTTAGCATGTAAATATAAAATACTGACATGCTAGGTGTTAGAATTCTTCACAAAGAAAATCCACCCTTGGTAGCTCAAAATCATAAAAAAAAGCATCCTACTGCCTAGAATTTACTCTCATTCTAAAATGCACCATTAAATGTTATCATAACTTTTATAAAAATATTGGTGTGTTCAGAGTGTTTGATGAATTCAAAGAAACTGAATTCTCACTATATGGGTAGACAGCAGAAAATGGGATAGTTGAGTTTCTGTCCCTCCCTATCTCTCTCTCTTTTTTTTTCCCCCTTGATTACTTCCTACTTAATGACAGCCTAAATGTGGTTTCTATACTTTTGTTTAAAATGTGGTACCCATTTGCTTTTTTTCATGGTCCAGTACCTTTCCAGAAGCAAGAAAGATATACTTAGCCCCACAACCCTGCCCATCTCATCCCTAGATATCCACTGCCCAGTTTCAAGAAAGTAGAGTTGCATTACCTCTACCATTTCAACCCCTGAGGGAAGCAATGGTAAAGCATCTGCATCAGTGGGTATAGCCCCAGGCTTCTGGATCTTGCCCTTCCCTGGCTCCACCACCATCTTTGGGCTATGCAGGGTGCCATATCTCTTAGAATGAGTCACTCTGCATTAAAACTTTAAATCTTCACACAAAGCATTGGGAAAGATAGGATGTTTCTTGGTTTCCAGCGACCTTGTTTTACTTTTTGCTCCCCTTCGTAGAAATACCTGTTTTGTGTCCCATTATTTTTGGTTCCAGCCAAACCAAATATTTCACTCCAGACATCAGGTCTTAAGCAAATGAGTATTATGTATATTTGATGAAGGGGAGGGACAGCACAAGAGCACTGAGCTTCTGTATGGGCAGATTAAATACTTCAAAGGAGCAGGGCAGAAGGCAGAGACTACTGATTCAGCTCTTTCTATGATACTTCCACGTCTGCCGGTCCTTCGTACTGCAGCTGCCAGGACTAGTGGGGCCACCCCTTCCTTTAGCCCAATGGCACCATTTCAGAAACAAAAGACTAGCTGTTATTTTAGATGCTAAGTATATGGCAGCTTATGAAAAATATAAATTGATAAAATTAAATGTAATTGGAGCTTTTCTGTAGTTGGTAGTGGGAAGCAGAAATGAAACTACTCAGTAAGGCCCAAGTTCACTCAGTTTCTACAAATTCCTAAACTTTTTCTTTTCTTCTGTATGCAATTGTTTAAATCTTTCTTTCCAACAACTTTCAGTTCTCCTTTACACTTGTATGTTGCCTATAAATTCCCCACTTCCACGCTCCCTACTTGACTCAATTGATAGGTCCTTTCTGTACCATATGCTGCACTGTGCTAAAACAGCCTCAGATTAGAGGGTCAGGTAAATAACATTTCTTGCTTTACAAATTCACATTCGAAACACTTAACGTTGTGAACAGATGGACTTGCTGTGTAAGCGGCACATCATAAAGACAAAACATAGGGGTATGGAATTTTCTACTGTAATACTCTGAGACTTGAAAAAGATAATCCAACTCATACTTTATGACACGCACAATCAAATATTATACTGAGTGGCCTTTTGTTATCAGGGGAAGGAGTTTGCAAACCTGATTGATTACTAATGTTTTTGCAGAACAAATGTAAATTTTATTTCTTCATGTCTCACTTTGTTAACTTCTAGTCTGGGCCTGCTGACAGCCCTCCTGTTGCCACAGGCTGTTTAATCGTCACTCCTCCAAGATAGGTTCTGGACGTAAGTCTATAGCTGGTAGGCACTTTTGAACATGACCTTATCACATGCCTCAAGACAAAGTTTTCTTGGCTCTGCCCATGTGTTCCATCTCTCACACTACTCCTTTGTAACATTATGAACCTGAAAGCTCTTTAAGAAGAAATTCTAGCTGATCATCTAACCAGAAACTCTAACTCTTAGAGGAGAGAGTAGAGTCAGCTCGTGAGGAGCAGGCTGTAATACACAGAGAATGAGCCATAAATAAGAGAGATGAATATCAGAGGGGAATTTATATATAAAGGATGAGAGAGGAAGAGTGGCTGTTAATTGCTTCCCTAAACGTCACTTTTCCTTCTGTCCTTTGATTGAGTTAACTGTTGTTGTTGAGCACCAGAGGTCCTGCCAAGAGGATGGATCATGAACCATCTAAGCCATTCATGATACTCCCATTCTTTGTCAAATGCTGGATTTGGGATGCGTATGCAATCCTTTTGCCCACTGACATGTGAGAAGGAGTCTGTTGGGGTGCTTATGGAAAACATTTTCCTCTCTGATTGAGAAAAAAATAGGCTGCTAGGGTAAAAGCAGTCTTCCTCTGTCTTTGGCTTTGAAGGGACTTGTGTGTGTTTGAAGTTGCTATCACTTTCTTGTTTGGGAGGTATCCCAAACACTCTGACAACGATGAGGGAGTATGGAAAGAACCTCAGTCCTCAATGGCATCACTATCTGCTGCATCAGTCTAGAACCTGGAGATCATGACCTGAGCTGAAGGCAGACACTTAACCAATTGAGCCAACCAAGTGCCCCTACAAAACCTACTCTTACTTCAGGACCTAGATTAAGTTCCACTTCTTCTGGGGTCATTTTTCAACCACTCCAGACTAACTTGGTAATTTTCTTTATATGAATGGAGGATTATTGCTTGGGCATTTAATCCCATATTTATATGACCTATTGCATCTTCAGTGGAATGGTATAATCCTTAGGGGACAGGGCTTGCAACCTCAGTTACCTTGTTTTATATTTGTGAGAGTTTTTATCTCTGTGCAAGCTATCCATTAGGACCTCAATAAACATAGCTTTAATAGCAAACAATTACTGAGCCCATATTGTGTGTCAGGTCATCTTGCTAAATGCTTTGTAACAGCTAATCCTCATTAATCCTCCTGCATTGTAACAGTTAACCCTCATGACTATATTGCAAAAAGTGCTGTTATATTCCACAGTGCTCTCCTAGGCTAGGTTGGGTACTCATTAAATGCTGTCATGGCATTCTGTACTTTTCCTTCACAGCACTCATAGCATCAATTAAAAAACAAAGAAGCTAAGTATGCATTTCATTGCTTGTTGTCCATTCTCCCCAAGTAAAGTTCATGAAGACAGGGATAATTTCTGTCATATATCCCAAGCCATGGAACAAGCCTGTGTCCTTGTGTGTAGTAGTCTTTTTTTTTTTCAAAGATTTTATTTATTTATTTGACAGAGATAGAGACAGCCAGCGAGAGAGGGGACACAAGCACGGGGAGTGGGAGAGGAAGAAGCAGGCTCATAGCAGAGGACCCTGATGTGGGGCTCGATCCCAGAACGCCGGGATCACGCCCTGAGCCGAAGGCAGACGATCAACCGCTGTGCCACCCAGGCGCCCCTTGTGTGTAGTAGTCTTAAATATTTGGAAAATTAACCAAAAAAATACTTTTTTTTTTAAGAATAGGAGACATAGGTTGCATAACATCTGGCTCAAATTCACACCACTGGGGCTGGAGTTCACATTCATGCCAGGTTGTTTCTCTCTAGGGACCCTGTCCATAATACCTGTACCATATTGTTTTCTGCTGATTTAAGTTCTTTCAAACTAATTGAGACTCTGGGTTTACCATCCCATTTGTTTGGAAAACAAAACACGATTTTAACAGCCAGTGACAAGATTTCAGGCTCCTGATATGAGCTAAGGATGATGGTACTGGTGATATCTCTATGATTTACAGAGCACCCCATTTTTTTCTGGGGATACTTCCAATCCTCAAATTATCATGGCAAGTTAGGTTTTATTTGCGACTCATGGAGAAAGTCAGCACTCAAAGAGGCTAGGACATACAGCTAGGATTGCATAGCTGACAAGCCATGGAGATGTCTAACATTTGGCTCTCTAAAAATTTAACTACTAATAGCCTACTGTTGACCAGAAGCCAAGTCATATCTAACTTTTTGACTCTCTCTCTCTTTTGTCTAAATTTAACTACTAATTGCCTACTGTTGACCAGAAGCCTCACCAATAACATAAGCTGTCAATTAGCACATATTTTTATGTTACATATATGCACAGTTATATATATGTCTTATATTCTTAGAATTAAGCAAACTAGAGAAAATAAAATGCTATTAAGAAAACCATAAGGAAAAGAAAATACATTTGCAGCGCTGTATGTATATTTACCAAAAAAATTCCACATAGAAGTAGATCCATGCAGTTTGGATCCCTGTCATCCAAGGGTCGACTGTATTATCAGAGTAAGCAAGGCACCAGTGGTTACACGTGAATGAATTTAAAAGCAAGTCAATAAGTAGGTTTAGAGTCTGGCAGAGCTTTCTAAAAACATGTCAAACTTTCATGGGAGTGTTTGAACCTATCTATTACATAGAAATTTTAGGTTTATACTTAATCCATACACTGGAACTAGCTGGAGGGCAGTGGATTTGAATAAGAAGTAAGATGAGGTAAATTCGTTGCCAAATCATATTTTGCAGGCATGGGCAGACTGTTTGCAGGCATTCTCAAAGGGCCAGACAGTGATGGGATGTACAGAAACTCCAAGTTTAAAGCAGTTGCTTCTATCCAGAATTTGGTCATTTCTAAGAACGTTTGACCCTTTAAAAGAAAGAGCTGATATGGGAGAAACTGAATCTGCCTCTGGTGCCATAGGACCAAAAGAGTTGAAATAGAAAATCAAAGATTAGCTGCTTTCTTTTAAGCTACAACGTCCAACCCAGAATCATTGGCCACAACTATGGTCTCACTTTCCAGCCTCTTCCCACCAGACATCTGCTCTTAGAGATTTAATTGCCTCTGTCACTTCCGTAATCAAGTGCATGTGTGTTTTCCAGAAGGATGACTTGTAAACTTTCAGTTTAGGGTTGGATAGTATGATGTGCAGCTGCTGTAATGCTAACAGGAGCATTTCATCTATTGCCTCTGACTACTCTGCTAGTGATAGGCTGATGGCTACTGCCAGCTATGCTTCGCTCCCCAAATGCTCCGTGATGAAACCGATGAAGGCAACACGAAATTAGCAGATGCTGAGAGCTGAAGAATTCACTCCTCCAAGAGGAAATCTTGATGGCTGCACCATAGGAAGCTGGGAGAAGGAAAAGAAAAGCAAAACTGATTATTTCCAACAGAATGTTTGCTTCTCCTCAGTTATTTTTATTTTATGCTTTAACACTTTATACTCACTAAAGAACGTTTTGAAGAAGAGGATCAAGATGTACAATGAGAAATGTTGGGAAGGACTGAGCATCTTTAGCCTGAAAACAAACCAAAAAGCCAAAAAACGAACAAAAAAACACCCTGCCCTTGTAAATATAACACAATTTTCACATCAAGCTAGTCGTTTTAATGTCTGATTTTCAGGGTCTTTTTGTTTTCCGGGGGGAGAAAAGAGTATTTACTAGATAATCTCCCAGATCCCTCCTGATAAATGACTCTACATCAACTTACTTCAGCATTTTTAAACAACCCACATAGATGTATACATCCCAAAATACCATACCCAAATTATATTCAACACACAGAATGATTTTTCCCATTGTTCTAAATGCCATGGTTCTAGAAACAGTATAATATCGCTGTGTGAGATGATGGACCACAGAGGCCCTTCTACCTTCTGTTATTCTATGGGAGAATAGAGTATATCAACAGAGCTTCAAGGTTTTTCTCCAGAAACAAGACAAAGATCAATTATTTCCCAGTTTCTATTTATTTTTAAGAATTTCATCCCAAGTTAGGTCATTAACCACCAGGTGACATACTAAACTGGGGAATTCTGAGAGAGATTTCAAGTCTTAAGGTAGTTCTTAGTCAGCCAAAGGTAAATAACACAAGACATATAATAGAATAAGAAGTGAAGAAAAAGAGACATTTTTTTCCCTGCCCTTCCCTCCAACATGCCATCCCCTGCATGGTAACCAGGATGCCTCTTATTGATTGGAGCCCAAAGTTACACACAGGTATACACAGCACATACTTATAAGACTTATTATTAAGAGGAAATACCAGATGCCTCCTAGAATAGGTTCCCTTGTCACAGGAATTTAGAGCATCCTGTCTTTCTCCTCCATACCACTCTTACCGAATTGCAAATGCATAATTCATTTGGTAATTATTTGTTTCTGTCAGACCCCCCATCATGTTCACACCTGGATGTATAATATCTAGCATCATGGTTTGTATTTCTCATATGTTCCAAATGTTGGTTGAATAATTAAATAAAGGAATGAATGAATGAGTACCTTTATTTATGGACCAAATTGATCATATGTAGTGTCTTTTCATCAACTATTCTTGAAGCATGATTAAACACCCTGAAAAAAGATATTGTTTGGATAGCTTAATAAAATGATCAATTTCACTCTGGAAGTCAAAAATTGACTTTATGGTGCAGGGCTTGTGATTCTGAGTCATAGCTGCATATATCATTAAACCCAATCACTACCTTTCTCTCTCTCTCTCTCTCTCTCTTCCTCCCCCCTCTGTCCGCCATCTCCACCTTCTTCCCTTCAACCCTCCCTCCCTCCTCCTACACCTACACACTTGGGTCTATGTAGCACAACCACGGTAATTGTTTCTAGTGGTTCCTTCTCAATCCCTAAACCTCAGTCTGAAAGAAACAGGAACCCTATTCTGAATAAGCAGTTGGTGGCCTGGCGAAAGTGGTTTCAAGGGAGAGTCTCCAAGTCTGGCTTGTACTATCTTAAATAGCTCAATGAGGCACAAATTATCTTATTTCACAGGAACTTGCATTTGAATCTGAATAACTAAATAAATAAACATTAAGTGACTTCATTTGGGGGTAAAGATCAATTATCTTGAAAACGACAAAAAAAAACATGGAGAACAACTCTTTAAGAATGCCTTTGGAAGGAGTAGGGAACTCTGAATTATTACAACTTACTGCATCACTATGTACTTCTCTTCGCTTTTTAGATGAAAGTTTAGAATAGTCAAGCTTTTGGAGGGTCACATTTTGTTTGATTGAACTTCCTTTATAGTCATAAAAATACTTCCATGGACTGTAGTTTTCTCTGTAGCTGACTTAATGCTGTTGAGAGAAAACCCCTACTTTAAGTGAGGGATAACATAAAAAGCATGCTGCTCAGTATACAAACACCATACAAAAACCAACCTGAGAAATCTGGAAAAAGCAAAAGTCACATACTTGGAAAATATTTTAAAATGTTGTTTTGTGTATGTTCTTAAGTACCATGTAAGAAGTGTAGGAAGAAGTTTCTTAGAATTAAAACTTACTCATTATCTTTCTTTAAGAATTTAAAATATGTTCTCACTGAAAAATGGAGTTAAATAATATGCATCTCATGGTGTTGTTGTGAAGAGTAATTAGGCTTATCACAGAATCTAAGCTCCGGCAGGTGCTCAAAATATGGCAGTTGAATTTGCATTTAAATATATGGCATTTATGCCCTGTGTACAACATGGAAAGATAATAAAAATGGAGGCCTCCGATAATTTCCCTAGTGGAATTTTGAAGCTCCTTATAAATGAACTAATAAATCAAGTGCAGTATCATGGGATTCAGTCAATAACTAATATAGGGTTAAGTGTCATCATTATGTGCTGGCTCTTGGTGGTAGAGTTTATGCTAAAATGAGACCAATGTGCTATTTAAACACAACATTGAAATATTTTAATAACAAAACTACTTTCTTAAAGATCTTTAATATAATAATATTTCTATAACAGCATGGAAATTATGATATAAAAATTCTTTTTCAGTGATAACAATAATAATATAAACTGAAATAATAGGAAACATAAATATCAATCAGTAACTGGAACTGTGGGAGACACACTAAAAAGAATTCAAAACCTGTTTTAAGTGGCAGCACCATATAACAAAAAGAGGCCAACTCTCCCCAGATTGAATGATAAATTAAAGATACTTATAAAAAAAAATCTCAATAAACTATTTTTCTGGAACTTGATAATTTTTTGAAAAAGTACTCAAAAAAATGTGTGAAAACAGCTATTTGGAAATAGCTAAGAAAATGTGGGATGGAAGAGTACTCAAGAGGAAATTAATTTCACTGGAAATTGAATGTGTATTGTAGAGTCATAATCTAAACTAGAGAACGTGGGATTTTAAGTCTGCGTGAGTATGCATTTTCTACTGTCCTTTAATTAATGGGAATGCTTAGTCTACTTACATTTACTGTAAGTACATTTTACATTAGATATTTTCTACCATGAAATTTATTTTTAAGTTTAAAATCAGTAATGTGATGAAATTTGTTAAAATGTTACTGATTTCAGTGCTAATCACCCGTCCATTTGCATCATGATTATCTTTTTTTTTAAAGATATTATTTATTTATTTGACAGAGATAGAGACGGCCAGCGAGAGAGGGAACACAAGCAGGGGGAGTGGGAGAAGAAGAAGCAGGCTCCCAGTGGAGGAGCCTGACGCGGGGCTCGATCCCATGACGCGGGGCTCGATCCCATGACGTGGGGCTCGATCCCATAACGCGGGGATCTCTCCCTGAGCCGAAGGCAGACGCTTAACCGCTGTGCCACCCAGGCGCCCCTCATCATGATCATCTTGAAGCTCGTTTTGGTTTTCACACTTATTTGATAAGAATATATGTCCATATATATTCTAGCTGCCAGTTACTTTTTTGATCACATAATATGACCTCTCTAAACTTCAGTTTTCTTATGTGTTAAATGCAGATAACAATAGCAACAACATCACAGAATTATTGTTAAGATTAATCAACAATCAATAAACATTAGGCAATAATACTGGCGTTGCTAATATCAGGACACTTTTAACGAATATCCTTTCTTCTTTGAATTTATTTTGAACCGTTGTTGAAAATGAATCAACCCTATCCATGTAGGGCTTATTTCTGGACTTTCTATTCTGTTCCAATCTAGGTGTCTAATCTTTTACCAATGCCACACTGTTGCTTTATGGCCAACTTTGATATCAAGTAGATTGAAATTCCATTTTTGTCCTCTTTCAAAGGCGTTTTGACTATTCAAGTTTATCTTTCTGTATAAATTTCACAAATGTGCCACTCCCAGCGGGATAAAGGATTTTTCACTTTTCTTCCCCCAGCCAGGGTGGTTTTTCTCCTGTGCCCTGGGGGCAACAGTTCTTTAGGGAAATGAACCTGGGCAGTGCTTTGGGCCTCCCCTATAGCAGCAGCCGTGCCCCTCACCCAGCCTGCACCAAAATGGGACCTTTCTCCTGGCTTCCACTGACAATCCCAGCCTTTCCGGTGACTACCTAGTGAAGGTCTGTGCAGTAGAGTCTGAACAGGTGTAAACCCTCCTTGTCCAAGTCTGAATTCTAGTGAGTTAGTCAAATAATGTGATAAATTGGGCATTAGGTCATTTTCTGCAGCATATTCTTTAATTCTTTGGAATACTCTCTTCTTTCCTTTGTTCTGCTCAATTTTTTTATGGCCCTTGCTTGACCTTGGATGAAGTGAGATTTCATTAGCTCTGCATTTGCACGTTATAGGATATACTGCTTGACCCTGGACCAGCTTTCTGTTCCACTGTGTCATGGCCAGGTCTCCTTTTAGAGTCGGTCAGTGGAAGTAGGTGTTGTGCACAGCAGCCCATTCAATTCCAAGTGTCTAACGCGCTTCTGCCATAATAAGATGCCCTTTCCTTCCATTTCACTCTCTGATATCCTAAACTATGAAAATGTCCACTCGTAGCATACATTTGTATATTAAATAATATAATTTTTTATCATGCCAATTCCCAGAGCTCTTATTTCTACAATAGTATTCTCCATCCCCAGGGAGCATTAATTTTACTCTGAATTAGCCTTATTCTACTTAGTTATCTTATTTTCTATAGTTCACTCTCTCCTTCTCTCTGGAAAAAGAAAGATAAAATATTAAATATGTCTTTAGATGAGATAGAAGAATGAACATATTACTTTGTTCCCCTCAGAAAGCAATTTCTTGAGAGGATATACACCCTCTGCTTTTGAATCTTGCCACCCCCTCTTTCAGGAGGAATAGCCTATATACATCATGAATTAAAATCTGCATTTTTTTTACAGTTCAACTTGAATCACTTATTGATAAGTGAAAATTCTCTCCTTCCTTTCTTCCTTCCCCCCTTCCTTCCTCCCTCCCTCCCTTCCACCCTTCAACCATTCCTTCCTTCCTTCCTTCCTTCCTTCCTTCCTTCCTTCCTTCCTTCCTTCCTTCTTTCCTTCCTTCCTTCCTTCCTTTTTTCTTCTCTCTCTCTCTCTCTCTCTTTCTTTCTTTCATTCATTCTTTTTTCTTTTTTTGGGGGGGGGAACTAGGAGGCAGAAACTATTTTAAACCATAAGTATGATGTGTTACTGAAAAAAACAGAGTTGAAACTGTAAGTTGGATTGAAATAAGATATTATATTTGGCAAAGACCTATGACCTTAGAATCCTCAACATCTGAATCCTTGAAGGTTTACCTAGTGTAAGGTTTCTAATGGAAATAGGAAGAGGGTATGTTCTAGGAAAATTTATGATCTTCATTGTAAGTTTTAAAACCACAGCTACTAATGCAATTGCAAATGAAACAGTTCTCTGGATTTCTTTTTCTGATGGTTTGTTGTTAGTATATAGAAATACAGCTGATTGTCATATTGATTTCTGTATCCTGCAACTTTACTGAATTTGGTTTTTAGTTCTAACAGTTTTGGGGTGGAGTCTTTAGTATTTTCTGCATATAATACCATTTCATCTGCAAATAAAGATAGTTTTACTTCTTCATTTCTGATTTAGAAACCTGTTATTTCTTTTTCTTGTCTAATTGCTCAAGGCTAAGGAAGTAGGCCTTTTTCCCAGGAAGACATGTGCCTGCTGGCTGTAGCAGAGCAGCAAGAGTGCAGGAACTGCAGGCATCTGCCTGTGATAGCAAGGTAGAGGAAGAGTGAAAAAACCGTGTCTGCCAGTGCCTCCATCCGGGAGAATCCCAGCAGCTCTTTAAGATTAGCAAACAGATCTCTTTCAGAAATAGTCTAGGCACAATGTTCATAGCAGCATTGTCCATAATAGCTAAATCGTGGAAGGAACCAAGATGCCCTTCAACAGATGACTGGATTAAGAAGTTGTGGTCCATATATACATGGATAATTACTCAATTATCAGAAAGAACGAGTTCTCAACATTTGCTGCAACATGGATGGCACTGGAGGAGATAATGCTAAGTGAAATAAGAAGCAGAGAAAGTCAATTATCATATGACTTCTCTCATCTATGGAACAAAAGAACTAGGAAGATCGGTAGGGGAAGAAAGGGATAAAGAAAGGGGGGGTAATCAGAAGGGGGAATGAAGCATGAGAGACTATGGACTCTGAGAAACAAACTGAGGGCTTCAGAGGGGAGGAGTGTGGGGGAATAGGATAGACTGGTGATGGGTAGTAAGGAGGGCACGTATTGCATGGTGCACTGGGTGTTATACGCAACTAATGAANGAATCATAGAACTTTACATCAGAAACCAGGGATGTACTGTATGGTGACTAACATAATATAATAAAAAAACATTAAAAAAAAAAAGGAATAGTCTAGGCACTTTTTCAAACTCTTGCTTTTGCTATGGGCCTCAGAGCAAGTGAGTCTGTGTGCAAGCCCTTTATTGGTGGTATCTCAGTTCTGGACAGCCCTTTGGGTCTCCTGGATGTAAGCCCTACTGTCTTTCAAAGCTAGACATTTTGGAGGCTCCTCTCTCTGGTGCAGGTCCCAAGGGTTATGGTGACTGCTGTGAGGCACAAACCCCTTGCTCCTCAGGAGGAAGGTCCAATTTGTGATATCTCTCCGGATGGTAGGTCACTCAAGCAAGGGTGGGGTTTTTGGCGAGACCCTGTTTCTGCCTCTCCTATTCCTCTTGATGTGACCCTTTTATCCTTGTGGAGGAACTGTTCAGCTAGTTTTGAGGTCCTTTTTGGAGGGAATTGTTCCATATGTAGCTGTATGTTCAGTGTGCCTGTGGGAGGATGTGAGTTCAGGATTTTCCTATGCCACCAACTTGGACCTCCCCAGCCCCCATCAGAGTTCTTTACTGTTACATTTTTACAGCAAGTGAAAACTGTCTTTCCTTTTTGTTGCCTTAATAAGAAATGGTTTTCCAGTTAAAATTTATTCTTTATTGGCACTTTTCCCTGAGTACTGTCCTGAAGGTAGTTATCTTATTGTTTTTCAGAGTTAACTTTACCCAGCATGGTTTTTTCTCCCAGTACATCAGCAAACATCTCTCCATAGTGGATGATCTTACTTTCTGCAGGCTGCATCGCATCTGGCAACAGGGACTTTCCTTCATCTTTGGGTAGAAATAAAAAACTATTCTGGTGTATGAATTGATAAACTGATCCAAAACTATTATGGTATATATAGAAAAACCCATTAACTGGTAATGTCTTGGATTGTATTCTTTTGCAAAAGTTGAATATCTGCTCAAGTTCACACCGATCATAATAGTGGCATTTTTTTGAGAGACTGAGCTCCATTTAGTTAAACCATGATAGGGTCTACTTTCTGTTCAATCTCTCTGCATAACTCCCATTTTATTTGAAATTGCCCGTGTGTATCATTAAAGAAACACATTTATATTTATCCCCTAAAAATAACAGTTCCAGAAGGAAAATAACTATCTTGGGTTTGCAGTATTTTCCCCATTTAGAGAAGTGATTCTTTTGCAATGACTGCTATAAAGTATTCTGACTACTGAAGCTTAAAAAACATGTTAACACTGATAAAAGTTTATAAATGGAATGGAGATTCATAATTTCAACTGAATTCACCCCATCCTCAAACATAAGAGACCTGCTTAGCTATTGCATGTAAGCTGTAAGAGTCTTCTCATTATGTTGAACCTTGGTTGCATAACTTGAGCGTATGTGAAACAAGGATTCTAACAGACACTTCTCAAATATACACAAAACTATTATTATTAGCACAACCATGAAATTGAAAGAAACATATGGTTCAGAAATTAATTATAAGGGCAATTACATTTTTACCATCAACATTTAGAGACCAGCCTTTTCTGTTAATGCTGTAGTAGAAGTTACACGCATATTTTAATAACTTAGAGTTGAAATATAATCTCACCTTAAATTCTACATGAAATAATATCAAAATCATGAAACATTAAGAATTGTCATAAACAAAAGTATTCTATTTCATTGTTCACTTAATATGCCTACATTTGATTTTTCAGTATAACTGAAAAGAGTACATATAAGCAAATTAATGTGTTCCCATGTTTTCTTCTTTAAATAATCACAAATGTGCCATTTAATTTGATTACTTAAACTTGTTGCTAAAAAGTATGGTGTGACCAAATACACACACACAAACACACATGTATATGTCTCAGTATCTGTAGAACTGAAAGAGTTGGGAAATGTAGCTTCTGTTCTAACTTCTACCACATGAGCACAGACGGACTGAGTGAGTTCAGCTTTCCCATGACTCTTGTCTCTTGTTTGAAAATGAGAGATTTGGACCACATATTCTCTAAACAGTTTTTGCCTTGACAGTTTGAATTTAAACCACTGTCAAATTTTTACTCAGCAGCAATTGAAATGAAAAGGACTTTTCCTCATATCAGGCATTTCTGCTTGAATTCGATTTGGTTATGATTCAACATTAGTCAACATTCAGTCCCTGACTGAACTTTTGGTTAAAATGTGACTATGTCTTAGAATATAATTAGATTAAAATCAAATCAGGTTAGCTCTTGCTTGGTGAAGACTGAGTACAGTGAGTGGGATTATTACAGTAGAATTACTCTTGGTAATAAATGGCCAAACTGTTGGACTATAAGGCTGTAAGTGGACAATAGCATGGAGCTAGTCAAGAGAGTGCCAGTAGAGAAGTCTCCAGGAATTGACTTTGGAAAATCAAGGAGGTGAAGGTGGTTTAGTTAGGACCTTGCCAAAATACTTTGTTTTGTTTTGTTTTCATTCTACTTCCTCACTTTCAAATTTAAACCAAGGGATGGGCAATATTCCTAGAGAACTGGAAAGAGAAAGATTCTTGCTGAATAATTGTCCCGTGGTGTTATTGCGATTGATCAAAATTTTCTGTGGAAGTGTTTAATCCTGGGTAATCTCATAGCACATTATGATTAACTTTCTTCTCTTTAGCTCTCATTTTTTAATCAACAATCGTACATGTGTGGAATTAGACATTCAAAGAGAGAGAAGATAAGGTCCTCGCTTTGACAGGTTATACTTTAGATGCGAAGATAATTGATATACTAATTTGCAATCAGGAATCTCAAGTAAAACAGTAAGGCAAATCACCAACACATATATAAAGCCCATTTACCTGACTTATTAATCATGTTCTAAATTTATGTGCATGATCAGTCCACACTTGTTTTAATTTAGTGTCCATGCAGTAATAGATTTGTCAAAAGCAGCCATTACTGGTTGACCCGAAAAAGAAGCCATCGTAAATTTAGTTTGGATATAATGCTCTCAGTAAACATGCACTTTCCTGGAGCTTTTGTATAGAAACTAATGGTGTTTAATCTTTGGTTCAACAACTATTGGTTGAGTAGGGAGAACATATTATATACTCAATATTCTACTAAGAACTGGGTATTGAGCACAGTTTTTCCTCATAAGCATAGATATGTTATGCTGCCACTCTGCTTTCCAGCATCCTGGTGTTGAAGATCAGGTGATATCCATAGTCGCAGTACTTGAACTCAATCTTTTGGATGAAGCTAGTGTCTTACCCACTAACCCCCTTGTTACTTCAGGGTGTCTGGCAAATGACGCATGCCCATGGCATAGATGGAATAATTGGTATCTAGATCCATCAAGTATCTCAGTCAGAGCTCTTCAGAAACCTCTAATTGTTAGGGTGAGATAGTGGAAAACAAGGACGGTAAATGGAATTTTGTGTGAGCTCTGAAAGAAAGACTTAGATTGTTGAAAACATGGAGAAGAGGTACTCCAAGGAGGCCATACTGCTTATACAAGGAAAGCAACACAGGTGTTCTGACAGTGAGACAAAGGCATGATGTGTCAGAAAAGGGCCCAAATAATGCGAAACATGTCAGAGTTTCAAGGTTGTGAGATGTTTTTTTGTGCTCCCCTACTTTGTTAAACACTGTGTTAGGCAAAGAATTCACCACAGAGAGGATGTATAATGCTGGCTTCATTCAGATAAACTATGGCTCAGGTAAACTATAACTTTTATTGAAGAAGTATCACCAATATATCTCAGCATTCAGTGGCTATTTCTGAAACTACCCTACAGGGGAAATTAGCCAAATTAAGAGAGATTACAAAACTTTAATGTGGCTTTCTGATTCTTGGGAAGTCCTCAAAATTACTTTTGCAAAAATGAAACTGAATTTGATGTACACTAATATGCTGATATTTCTGACTTGGCATATTTGTTTAACTCCATAAATCATCAGAATTAGGTTCTTAAAATCTGATGAACAATTTTAGGCAACTACTGTATCTGTTCAATGTCACTGAGCTTTAAATCACTATGTTTGAAATGGATTGTATCTAAATATCCCCACACCCAACCTTATACTTGTTTCACTACTTGGTGTTGACCACTATTTTACTTTTATTTTAATTAAGGAGTAATTCCTTTTACTTTTAAACACTGATTTTTAAAATTAGATAGGATATATATGAGATAAAATTACATATAGGTATCATACATAAATGTGTGTGTAGGTATGTATGTGTATACGTGTGTGTGTATGTCTTTGCTAGAGAAAATGTTTCTCCTTTCAGCCCCTTTTGCTGACCTCTAAGTTCCCACTCCACAGTGCCCTCCCACTGCCAGCAAACACTGTTATTATAATTTTATATACTTTCAGACATTTTTATAAATACACAAGTAGGTAGCAATACATATTAGTTTTCATCCTCTTCTTACCCCAAAGGGTAGTATACGCATCATCCTGCCCTACACTTTGCCTTCTTTTCACTCTAAACATATGAAAAGATGTTTTCACACTATTACCTAAGGGTTTCCTTGGCCCTCATCCATTTTTTAACTTAAAAAAAAGGTTATTTGTTGTATTTCTTATTTCAAACCATTTTTGGAGGTAGGAGAGATATGAATGACTGCAGGTGCAAGCACTAAAGATCCAAAACCCTGTCATAACCATCCTGGGGTGGCTATTATCTTAGTGTGGTCAAATAAGGACTTACTATGGTTTTTTTGTTTTTTTTTTAAATTTTTTTTATTATATTATGTTAATCACCATACAGTACATCCCCAGATTCCGATGTAAAGTTTGATGCTTCATGTTGCGTATAACACCCAGTGCACCATGCAATACGTGCCCTCCTTACTACCCATCACCAGTCTATCCCATTCCCCCACCCCCTCCCCTCTGAAGTCTTCAGTTTGTTTCTCATAGTCCATAGTCTCTCATGTTTCATTCCCCCTTCTGATTACCCCCCTTTTCTTTATCCCTTTCTTCCCCTACCGATCATCCTAGTTCTTATGTTCCATAGATGAGAGAAATCATATGATAATTGTCTTTCTCTGCTTGACTTATTTCACTTAGCATTATCTCCTCCAGTGCCATCCATGTGGCAGCAAATGTTGAGAATTCGTTCTTTCTGATAGCTGAGTAATATTCCATTGTATATATGGGACCACAGCTTCTTAATCCATTCATCTGTTGAAGGGCATCTCGGTTCCTTCCATGATTTGGCTATTGTGGACAATGCAGCTATGAACATTGGGGTGACGTAGTAAAGAGGACTTACTATGGTTTGATTACCATTTCCAATCCTCAGAATTCCCTGTTGGGCTGTTCTAAGGTGACATTGAAATCAGTGATCCATTAAACTCTTGAATTCTAACCCAGCTTTTAATTCTGAGCCAAAAAATAATTTCACATGCAATATCCTGAGTTCATAGCCCTCTCCTCATTCCATTGAATGTGAAAGGAAAGTATATCTATATCCCAAAGATCTCTTCTGTCCTACTCTTCAAACCAGTGTTACCTTGAAAACTTACTAAATCAATACTTTACATTTTTGTCTTTGATACTGAAAGTGTTAATTTGTCTCATTAGCAGAGTGAAGCAGATATAATTTAGCTTCTTTTTAATAAGATGATCTTCCTGTGAACTTTGGTTGTTAGGAGCTCTAGTTAGTAAACTCTAAACAAACACTAACTGGAGATTATAGAGGCAGAGAGGACTGGGCTCGTCACTTCCTGCAGACTGTAGTGCTTTCCCCTCTTCTAATGGCTCTTGCTGATCTTCTGTGTCACTTCTTTTCTGTCAGTAAAGAGGCTTGTCATCTCTGTAGCTCTTGTTTCCTGGCTCTCGCCACTCTAGCAGTTCATTGCTATATTTCATTTTCTGACTCTGGGAATTTATTTTTCTTCTTGTCTCTTTCATCCGGTGCTTCCTGGCTTTGGCATAGGCGGGACTTAGTGCTAACGGTTAGCTTGGACGCAGTGAGTTATTAGTGTTATTTGACAAAAATGTCTAGTTCTCCCCATTCAAAGCATTTGGTAGCTTGCATTTGGGGGGACTTCTTCGGGTTCTGTGGGGTCAAGTAACTAATTCTGGTCAATAAGTTTTAGAAAGAAGTATGTGTGTCACTTATTGGTTGAATATTGCATAAATAAATTTTCTCTTTCCCCTCTGTTACAAGTGTTGGGAATGTGCAAGTTAGTGGCTTCTCTGAGAAACTGAGGTCCAAAGTAACCATAATAAGCAGATCCCTTCTTACTGACCCCAAATAAGTATATGGTATGAGCCTAAAAGAAGTATTTTTGTTTATTTGTTTTTAAAGATTTTATTTATTTATTTGAGAGAGAGAGAGTGAGCATGAGCAGGGGGAGGGGCAGAGGGAGAAGTAGACTCCCCGCTGAGGAGGGAGGCTGATGCAGGACTTGATCCCAGGACCCTGAGATTATGACCTGAGCCAAAGGCAGATGCTTAACTGACTGAGCCACCCAGGCACCTCTGTTTATTTGTTTTTAAACCCCTGAGATTGAGAGTTATTTGCTACCATGGAATAACCTAATCTATAGCCTATCCTATACAACCTCCAAGAATATTTTTTCCTTCTTGTTGGTAAATGAACAACACATCATTTCTGCGCATTTCGTGTAGTCATGGGGCAAGGCAGAGAAGACTACTCTTCTAGCACTGGTATATTAGTGTATTTCCCCTTTACTTCCAAATTCATTGCTCTTCTGGAGGCTAAAAACACCATAGATTTGAATAGTCTGACAAGCATCTGAATCTAGATCACTGACAAAGCAAGGCAATACCCATCTGGGGACAGAAAAAAATGATGCAACCAGAGGGTGACCCTGGAAAAGAGGTAGTGTTGGAACAGTAAGCTAGGCGAAGGCAGTAGGAGGAAAGCCTATCAGTAGGCCTCCTAATATAAAATGTATGACATGGAGTAAGAGGTTATTCAAGACAAGATCCAGTATCAGAGGGAACACGAACTAAAATGACAGGTGCCTTCTGATGGACAAAGAGTAGAGCCCAGAGACCCAGGAGGCCTTGGGTAATGGGAAGACCAGAGCTTAGTTACAGATCTGGCTTTTAGGTCTAGGACTATCATTCCTGAAGGGCTGGTAAACTAAGTAGAATTCCACACCTAGGAATGCTTACTATAGTAATAATCAAGACACGAGCCTGGACTAGGAAATCCAAAGTATAAGTTAAGACATGGTGTAGGGTTAACCAGAGGAACAAGGCAGAGTCTCAGTTATTGGGTCTATAGTTCAAGGTCTGGATCTAACCAACCACATTAGTAAAAATACCAAGTGATAGTGTCAACTTTCTTAGATTTCTCCTATGTTCAGAATTGGTCGTTGATTTTGAGGTGGACTTGATCTTGCAAAATGAAGTTCAGGTGGTACCCACCTTAGGAAAGGAGGTCATGCTGAGGAAGAACCTAGAACAACCTTCCTAGTTAGATAAGTACTCTTTTCTTCTATGTCTGTTTTTCTCTGTGCTTTGTCCTTACTTTCATTATATGAATATTCAGGATTGCTGCAAGTGGCTAGCAGAGTAATGAAAGAATAGAGTAGATCAATAATTTGACCAGATCCTCATTTATTTATCTTGATATGTATGCATCTTTCCAATCTGTTTTTAGTACTAAGTGACTTACAGCACAGCATCGTTCCCAGATATGACCTTGGTTGCCTCGCCATTAAATTAAGTATACCACCCCAATACCAACCTCCTCCACGGCTTCAAGCTGCCTCAGATTTTGCCTGGGCTCATGAGCCTTTACCTCAGTGCTACTCCAATGTGGCCCACTGGTTCAACCCAGCTTTTTAAATTGGATTCAGACAGGTTCCTTATCAATAAATATTAACTATGTCAGCTTCAAAGGACAGAACATTTCCTGGAATCCAAAGAAGTCTCGTGCTTACGATCTTTCTGCTCAAACGACAGAAGTATTTCCTATATAATACAAGTAATTTGAGCAATTAAAGTATATCCTTTTACACAGAAAAAGGGAAATACAAATTAATTGAAGAGTAAGAAGAAGAAGAAAAAAACCTTTATATTGCCAAACAACAATTTTATAAGATAAAACAAACATGACTGTAAGTAACGAATTATGTTTTAAAATAATTCTTAAATGGAAGTCTGGGAGTCTATGCAATAAAAATGGTTTTGCCTCTGAGTTGCTTTTTACCTGGACAGAAATTATATAATCTTTCTGTTCTCAGCAAAATAAAGGGAAAAGAGCTAGATTAGTCTAACTCCAAAGTCACTTTTAATATATAATTTTAATTATTTTTTTGAGAGGTTTTCAGGTCACAGTCACTGATTAAAGAATTGATGAAAAAATGCAACTCTGTTTTAAGATTAATCAGTCAGAAAAAAATCTGTAGTTAATCATGAGAAGTTCTATAGTTTAAAAACAATGATGACAAATACCATTTATTAAGTTTATTTCGTACCAGGTACTTCGTAAGATCTTACTTATTTCATCTGGTCTAATGTTCCCTCGTATTAGTTTGCTAGGTGGCCATAACAAAGTACCACACACTGGGTGGCTTCAGCAACAGAAATTTATTTTCTCACAGTTCTGGAGGCTGGAAGTCTGAGACTAAGGTACCCATAAGATTGGTTCCTTCTGAGAGCCCAGAGGGAAAGTTCTGTTCCAGGCATCCCTCTGTGGCTTACAGATGGCTATCTAGTCCCTATGTCTCTCCCCACCTACCTGTGTTCAAATTTCCTTTTCTTATAAGGACACCAGTCATGTTGGGTTGGAGCCTTCCTAATGATCTCATTTTAACATAATTATCTCTGTAAAACCCTATCTCCAAATATAGTCACATTCTGAGGTACTAAGGATTAGGATTTCAGCATATGAACTATGAAGGGGCATAATTCAGCCCCTGGCAAACAGTATGAAATATGTATAGTATTTTCCTTATTTGAAAAATAAAGAAACTGAGAAATGAGATTATTTGTCTTAGATCTCACAGCTAGTAAATAGATTTGAACCCAAGTCCATTTCACTCAAAATCTCCTACACTTAATTATTAGCCATTCTTGCTTTCAGATAATTACCATTATAAGGAATTGAAAGCTGCACTGTCTATGACTATAGTCACAGAAACAAGTTATTTTAAGAGTTAAAACAGTCTTCAATGGAGCTCAAGTACATGTTAATTATCAGAGGAAAAGGAAAAAAGAATACAATACATGTTAAGTTTCAAGAGATGGATATTTGGCCTTAAACTATGTAATTACTTATGAAATATGTTTAACATTTTTTTCTGATGATAAAAATAATGCATATCTATTGTAGCGTTTGGATAATATGGAAGTATATAAAGAAGGAAAGTTATAATCACACACAACCCCATCCTTTGGAGCTAAATATTAAGTAAACACTTTAGGTGAATATATACTGATATACTATATATAGTTCTAAACTGCTTTTTTCACTAAAAATAGTATATAATTAATCTTTCATTTGCAGTTCATTATCCTTTGACATCATGACATTTTTCTATAGCTTCATATATTGAAATAATTCCAGACCTATAGAAAGGTCATAAAGAATACTACAAAACACTCTGGTTATACCCAGATTTCCCAGTTAATATTTAACCATATTTGCCTTATTTTTGCTTTCCTGTGTGTGTGCTGCTTGTTTTCTAATAAGAACATTGAATTGCATAAACATAGTACAATTATAAAAATTAAGATTTTGCCCCTTGTTCCAATAATGTCATTCACAGCAAAAGAAGAAATTTGGCTCCAAGATTTTATTCAGGTTCATACATTCTATTCAGTTCTTTCAGTTCTTTCTAACCTTTAACTTTTTAAACCTGAACAGCTCTTTAGTCTTTGTCTTTCATGGCTCTCATATTAGGCTAGTTATCTTGTAGTTTGCAACATCCCATTTGGACTTTATTGTATTTCCTCAGTATTATATTTGGTTTCTGCATTTTTGGTAAGAATACTACCAAATGACGTCCTGTCCTTTTCAATGTAATTTATCAGAAGGTATGAGATGTTGGTTTATCTGATTGCTTGTGATATTAAATTTGATCACTTTATGAAAATGGTGTCTGCCAGGTTTCTTCACAAAAAAATATACCATATAGTATTGGTAAATATAAACAAAGATAACAGAATAAGATGTTCAGAAATAAAACCATATGTATATGGTCATATGAAATTTTGACATAGATGCCAGGCCACTGAATGGGGAAGATAACCAATTGTGCTGGAAAAATTGAAAAATAATGAGCGTCAATTCTGATGTCACACCATTTACAAAAACAACTCAAAATGGATTTTATATGAGTATGGATTCTAATTATAAAGAGTCTAGAAGAAAACGTATAAACAAAATGTTAGTGACTTTGGGTTTGGCAAATATTTCTTAAATAGGATACAAAAATTTCAGGTTATATTAAAAAATCTAGAAATTGAACTTCATCAAAATTAAAACTTGTGCTTAAAAGACACAGTTTTTAAAAAACGAAATAACAAAGTACAGATGGAGAGTAAAGTTTTTCAAAACATATATTTGGCAAAGCCTTGTATCCAGCATGTCTGTAATATATAAAGAGTTCTTATAAAAAAGTAAAAGACAGCCAAATTAAAAAATAAATGAACAAAAAATTTGAACTACTTCAAAAATATATATATAAATTGCAAAAAAACACATAAAAAGGTGATTGATATCATTGTCGTAAGAAAGATCATATTAAAACCACAGTAACATGTCAGTGTACTCAAAATTTAAAATTAAAAAGACTGATGATAGCAAGTTTTGGCAGTAGAGGAACTGGAACACTTACACACTGCAGTGGAAATGAAAACTGATACCACTTTGGAAGAAATTGTCAGTTTCTTAATTATTAAACATATACATACCATAAGACCCAGCCATTCCACTGCATTCCCCCAAGAGAAAGGAATGCCTATGTCTGCATAAAGACTTATAAATAATAATGTCTTCAGGATTTTGACAGGGATTATAGATTATATTGAATTTGTACATTGCTTTGGATGTTTTAACAATATTAATTCTTCTAATCTGTGAACACAGAATGACTTTCTATTTGGTTGTGTCTGCCTTAATTTCTTACATCAGTGTTTTATAGTTTTCAGTATTCCAGTCTTTTGCTGCTCTAGTTAGTTTTAAGTATCTTATTCTTTTTGATGCTATTGTAAATGAGACTGTTTTCTTAATTTCCTTTTTGGGTAGTTCATTGTTGGTGCATACAAATGCAGCTAATTTTCATATATTGCTTTTGTATCCTGGAACTTTACTGATTTTGTTTATTAGTTCTAATAGTTATTTTGTGGAGTCTGTAAGATTATGTCCTCTACAAATAGAGATGATTTTACTTCTTCCTTTCTTATTTGTTGCCTTTTATTTATTATTCTTGCCTAATTGCTCTAGCTAGGATTTCTAGTACTGTATTGAATAGAAGTGTTGAGAGTAGGGATCTGTGCCTTATTTCAGATCTTAGAGGAAAAGCTTTCAGCTTTTCACCAATGTGATGTTAGCTGTGGTCTTTTCATATATGGTTTTATTGTGTTGAGGTAAGTTCTCTCTAGACCTTTTTTTTTTTTTAATCAAAGGTTATTGAAGCTTTTCAACTGCTTTTTTTGTACCTATTGAGATAATTGTGTGATTTTTGTTCTTCATTTTGTTGATCTGGTGAAAACATTTGCAAACCAAATTTCTAAAATACATAAGGAACTCCTACAACTCAAAACAAACAAACAAACAAATAAACAAAACAACCAGGAAAAAGGGGGAACAAAAGAATTAATTAACAATGACATACTACTATACATCTATTACAAAGGCCAAAATCCAGAATACTGACCACACTAAATGCTGACAAGGATTTGGAGCAACACACCCTCTCATTTCTTGCTGATGAGAATTCAAAATGGTACAGCCACTTTGGAAGAGAGTTTGGCTGTTCCTTACAAAATGAAACATACTCTTACCATATGATCTACCAATTGTGCTCCTGGTATTTTTCCAAAAGAGTTAAAAACTGTCTATAGAAGTCAGCACATGTGTTTTTGTATTAGCTTTATTCACAATTGCCAAAATTTGAAAGTAACCAAGATGTCTTTATTAGGTGACTGGGTAAATAAACTGTGGTATAGTCAGACAATGGAATATTATTCAGGCACTAAAAAGAAATGAGCTCTCAGCCATGATAAGACATGGAAGAACCTTAAATGCATATTGCTAAGTAAAGGAAGCCAATTTGAAAGGCTGCATATTGTATAATTTAAATTAAATTATGTTCTGAAAAAGGTAAAACTATAGAGGCAATAAAAAGATCAATGGTTGCCAGGGGTGGGAGTGGGGTTTGCATAGACAGAGCACAGAGAATATTTAGGAGAATGATACTCTGTATGATAATATAAAGATGGATAGATGCCATTATACATTTGTCCAAACCCATATAAAGAATAGAATGTATAACACCAAGAGTGAACCCTAAGGTAAACTATAGACTTTGGATGATTATGGTATGACATTGTAGGTTCATTTTTATAAAAATTATACCATATTTTATACCATTCTGGTAAGTGATGTTGATAATGAGGGAAGCTATGCATGTCTGGGGGCAAGGGTCTGTAGGTAATCTTTACATCTTCCTCTCAATTCTATTGTAAGCCTAAAACTGCTCTAAAAAAATTAAGTGTTCAACTTTTTTTAAAATGACAAAAACCCAGAATTCAGAATTTCTTTTTTAAAAAAAGGGCAAAGCATTTGAATGGACATTTCTTTTAAAAAGGCATGCAGATGGCCAACAGGTTCATGAAAAGCTGCTCGACGTGTTAATCATCTGGAAAATATGATGGCTATTATAAAAAAAAAAAGATAACAAGTGTTGGAGAGGTAGCAAGGTGTGGAGAAATTGGAAACCATCCACACTGTTGGTGGAAATGTAAATTTATGCTGCTGTTCTGGAAAACAATATGGAGATTCCTCAAAAAATTAAAAATAAAACCACTATATGATCCAGCAATCTCAGTTCTGGGTATTTATCTAATAGAATTTAAATCAGGATCTTGAAGAGATAGCTGCACTCCCATGTTTATTGCAGCATTATTATTAATTGTTATTATTACTATTATTATTCTTTTGGCATTACAGTAGCCAGGATATGGAAACAGCATAAACGTCCATCATCACATAAAGGGATAAAACAAATATAGTATATACATACAATAGAATATTATTCACCCTTAAAAAAGAAGAAAGTTTTACCATTTGTGACAACATGGATAGACCTGTAAGATATTAAGGACCTAGAAGACATAAGCTAAGTGATATAAGTCACTCACAGTAGGACAAATACTGCATTATTTTTCTTATATGAGGCATTTAAAATAGCCAAACATGGAAGTAGACAACAGAATGGTAGTTACCAAGGGATGGAGGGAAGAGGATATGGGGACTGTTGTTCAATGGGTATAAAGGTACAGTTGAGCTGATGATGGTTTCATGAGTGAATATATATGTCAGAACTCATCATGGTGTTCACTTTAAATATGTGTGGTATATTGTATTTCAATTATAGTTTAATAAAGCTGAAAGAATTAGTGAATCTAAAATAACAAGATACCACTTTTAAAGGATTTATATTTTTATATAAAATTTAAATGTTAATAATGTTAACAAATAAATGTATATACATTTTCCTTTTAAAAGGAAAAGAAATCATTAATAGGAAAAGACAGAGGGGAACAAATTCCAGGGGGAGGAAACAGCAGTACAAAGACCCTGGGGCAGGAAAGAACTTTTCAGTAACCAAAAGAAGACTAATGTGGCTGAAATGCAGTAAGAGGTGGTAGTGGAGACTGGAGTCATATGAAGTTGGAGAATCCAGCAGGTATCAGTTCCTGAAGGAGTTATGGGCCTCTTTTCTTTTCGTTCTTTCTTTTCCTTCCTTCCTTCCTTTTTCTTTCTTTCTTTCTCTTTCTTTCTTCTTCCTTTCTTTCTTTCTTTCTCTTTTTTTCCTTCTTTTTCTCTCTCTCTTTTTTTTTTTAGGATTTTGTATATTCTGTTAAGTGTAAAAAGACTTAAGTAGGAAAGTGCTCTCTAAACTGTGAAAGATTACTCTGGTTGGTAAGCAGAAATAACTGAGGAAGACAGTTTTAGAAGTCAAGTGAGCAGTAGGGAGGCTGTTTTAGTAATACAGATCAGAAATGATGGTGGCTTACACTAGGGTAGTAGAAGTGAAGATGGAAAGAAACAGAGCCAAGCTATGTTTTGGAGACAGAAATAATAGCACTTGGGGCAGAAATAATAGCTGCATGGGAAATGAGGATGAGAGAAATAAAAGAAAAGTTTCTAGTTTACTATATTGAGAAAGTGACAAAATGAAGAGCCAAATAGTAAAAATGTTAAAGAAGGAGGAATTTGTAAAGGAAATATCAAAAACCAAGTTTTGAACATAATGATTTGAGAAACACGTAGGTCATCTAAGCGAAATTGATGATGCAAAGGTAGGTGGATTTATGAAACTAAGTGTCCTAAGGCATGATCTCCACTGAAGATATAAATGTGCATGTGGTTAAATGGGTGACTTAATTTCCTAATTATTTCCTTAGTCTACATATTTTATTTTAAAGATTTTATTTATTTGAGGGAGGGGGGAGGGGCAGAGGGACAGGGAAAGAGAAACCCAAGCAGACTGCACTGAGCATGGGATTGATCCCATGATCCTGAGATCAGACCTGAGCCAAAACCAAGAGTAGAGCGCTTTACTAACTGAGCACCAACCCAGGTGCCCTAGTCCACATATTTTAAAAATAGAAATTCTCGGTGAGTGCTTTAAGAAATATAACTATTTTAAAGATGTTTTATGCATGGGATATACATTTCAGAAAGGTTCAACTCCTCTGTATACTCTCTAGCAGTATACAGTGAATCCCTAGCTGTGTAAAAGGAGGTTTGCTATATGAGACCCTTGTCAGAGTGTTACTACATATTTTAATCATCACTTTTTTTATTTAAGCCAATCAAGTTGTTTCATTTGGTATGAACAGAAAGAGACCAGATTAACTACAGATCAATATAGGATTATTATTGGCTAATATATTTTAAACTGCTTCACTTTTGGTTAACCACCTTAACAAAGAGTTCTGCAGAATATTTGACTCTATATTAAACTGGAGAATTTGTGGTCCAGAGAAATAATGGTAAAAACCAGTCTAGGTTTTGAGCTGTAATTCTAAAAGACGTACTCAAAAATATTAGATTACAGATTATTAACATATTAGCAAAATTTTTAGTTACACTAAAGTGATCACTGGCGAATTCTAGGCAACTCTTCTTACTGACGATATAGGTATGCCTTAGACTTGATAAACTAATCTACCTCAGACACATAAACTCATGATAGGACTTTAGAAAAGAAACTTTTTCAAACCCTCTCCCTTACATTTTAATCCACCATGCTCAATAGAGAAGTCATCTGACAGTGTTGGATAAAAGGAGAAAAATTCAGAATCAGGAGGACAAATGAAGACAAAGTAGGATAAATATCTGTAGGCTAAGACTTTATGAAATAATTCCAGAAATATTTATAATTTTCTGTTCACCAGTCTACCAAAGCTTTGCCTTTAAAGACCATTTCTAAAGGAATTTTGCATCTGTAGGAATGGAGATGGCTTTTGGATACAATTCATTATAGTACATGACCTATTTTAAGGACTAAATTCTCTGTTTTAAAATCATCATTATACTGCAAACATCTTGATTTTTTTTCTCATTGGCTGATTGGAGCAAACAAATGTCTTCCCCATTCTTTTCCTTATAAGCAAAGACTTCTACAACTGTGGCTAGAGAGATACCATCCTCTCACTGAGCAGGTAATTCATTCAGTAAGAAGAAATTGGGCTTACTTGATAGGACACTGAAAACAATCTCCGTTTTTAGTTGCGACAGCAATGTAAATGCTGAAACAGGAGAACAACTGAGCGTTTATTTTTCTTATTTAATTGTACTTTCTTGTCAAGCACAGGTTCAAAGGATAGGACTATGTGTGAAATAAGGATTTTCCTGTAATGTGGTAAACTACACCATGTAGTGATAGGCTTTCTGTGTACATTGAGAGAAAATGCTTACAAATAGATAATGGTTGGGAAATTTATCCATAGTAGGTTAAGTTCAATTCAGTATTAAGAGGTATGTGTAAGCGAAATGAAAGCTATCACCAGGAGAACACAAGTCACATAGAAAGATCATTGTCTTCAGACTCAGATGTTGTTCCAAACCCTTTCTTAGCCTCAGCTGGTCATCTGCTAAATAGGGATATGGTGATGGTCATTTTTATGTGTCTACTTAACTGGGCTAAGAGACGCCTAGAGAGCTGGTAAAACATTATTTCTGGGTGTGTCTGTGAGAATGTTTCTGGAAGAGATTAGCATTTGAATTAGTAGGCTGAGTAAAGAGACCCACCCTTACCAATGTGGGTGGGCATCAATCATCCAATCCCTTAAAGAGCCCAAATGGAACAAAAAGGGAAGAAGGAAGGGCAAATTCTTGCTCTGTCTTCTTGAGCTATTTGAGGGTAGGAGAAAATGGATGTCCCAGCTCTCTGGGCATCCCTTAGCACCATGAAGTGGGCACGTAAAATTAACCATCATCCTATGCTTATTTAGTAGAACTCTTGGTTTTCAGGTCTTCAGACTAAAGGACTTAGCCAGTGGGTACCCCCTGCACCCCCCCCACCCCAGTTCTCAGGTCTGTGGCTTTGAATTGGGAGCAACACCATCAACTCCCCTGGTCCTCAGGCTTCCAACTCAGACTGAATTATACTGCCAGCTTTCCTGGTTCTCCAGCTTCCAGACAACAGACTGTGGCTTCCAGACTTCTAGGCCTCTATAAGCATGTGAGCCAATTTCTACAATAAACCTGCTCATATGTGTATATCTTCTGTTGGTTCTGTTTCTCTGGAGAATCCAGACTAATACAGATAGTAACAATAGTACCTAACTTTTAAGGAAGCTGTGCAGCTTAAACTTACATAAAAATACTTAGTACAGTTCCTGGAACATGGTAAGTACTTGCTATATGTTAGTTGGCTTTTATTGGATCTAGATTTTTTAAAGTTACTTTGCTAAAATATAAGTAATTATGGAAACACATTATTCTTATACATCCACTTGGGTTTTTAATATGATTTATTTAAGTAGATTCTGTGTGTTAGGAACCAGTGTTAGGTACCAGTGTGTTTGAAAGATGACTTTGACATAGTCCCTGCCCTCAAAGAGATTGCAACCTGATGAATCTTACAAATACTCTCAGTCTTCAGGACACAATTTACCATTTCATTATATATTGCTTTGCATTGTTGGTCATTATTTTCTATCTGTCTTAATTAGGCTCTGCTCTACTAGGTCTTCTCCATTCAACAGAGTATTACAATTATAGTGATAAAAGGACCTTCATTTAATTGAGGTTGGCCACTCATTTAACAGAGAAGGAAGCTAAGGTTTTGGGACAGTGCAGGAGGAGGTCCACAGGAGGAAGGGACAGTTCCTCAGGTCTCCACGTTGTGTCCAGGATTCTCTTCCCTCTACCAATCACTAGATACTAAACTCTTAGGAGCAGGAATTTGCTCTACATTCTATGCAACTCACTTAAACTGGAATTCCTTTGTTCTGACACCTTTAAGGGCACTATTTTTCTTTCTTTTAATTTTTTTTATTATATTATGTTAGTCACCATACAGCACATCCCTGGTTTCTGATGTAAAGTTTGATGATTCATTAGTTGCACAAAACCCATTGCACCATGCAATACGTGCCCTCCTTACTACCCATCACCAGTCTATCCCATTTCCCCACCCCCCTCCCCTANCACCCATTGCACCATGCAATACATGCCCTCCTTACTACCCATCACCAGTCTATCCCATTCCCCCACCCCCCTCCCCTATGAAGCCCTCAGTTTGTTTCCCGGAGTCCATAGTCTCTCATGGTTCATTCCCCCTTCTGTTTATCCCCCCCTTTCTTTATCCCTTTCTTCCCCTACTGAACTTCCTGGTTCTTATGTTCCATAGATGAGAGAAATCATATGATAATTGTCTTTCTCTGCTTGACTTATTTCACTCAGCATTATCTCCTCCATTGCCGTCCATGTTGCAGCAAATGTTGAGAACTTGCTCTTTCTGATAGCTGAGTAATATTCCATTGTATATATGGACCACAGCTTCTTAATCCAGTCATCTGTTGAAGGGCATCTCAGTTCCTTCCACGATTTAGCTATCGTGGACAATGCTTCTATAAACATTTGCGTGCATATGGCCCTTCTCTTCACTACATCTGTATCTTTGGGGTAAATACCCAGTAGTGCAATTGCTGGGTCATAAGGAAGCTCAATTTTTTACTTTTTAAGGGACCTCCACACTGTTTTCCAGAGTGGCTGTACCAACCTGCATTCCCACCAACTATGTAGGAGGGATCCCCTTTCCTCACATCCTCTCCAACAATTGTTGTTTCTTGCCTTGTCAATTTTTGCCACTCTAACTGGTGTAAGGTGGTATCTTAGTGTGGTTTTGATTTGAATTTC